>NC_090647.1:343953496-344281313 GCF_040937935.1 Hyperolius riggenbachi | reverse complement strand
ATCTGTAAAAAGCAGTGGTGAAAGACTTCTGGTTTGAGTCTGTTTTGCTGCACCTGGATCTGGATGGCTTGCCATTATTGATGGACCAATATACTAGAATAGCAGATAATTCTAAAGAAAAATGTCAACACATCTGCCTGCAAACGAAATCTCAGGAGACAGTGAGTCATGCAACAAGACAGTGATCCTAAACACACAAGTCATGAATGGTCTGGAATTCCCAAATCAAAGTCCTGACTTTAACCACTTAAGGATCATGGGCTTAAACCCCCCTAAAGACCAGGCCATTTTTAACAAAAACAACTTAAAGGCCTTGCTGCCTTGGCCCCCCCCCCCCCTTTTTTTTGCCCACCAACAGAGCTCTCCGTTGTGGATGTTTGTTTATTTTTTTAATAAATATTTCTCTGATTTATTTTTTAATATATACATTATTTTTTTCATAAATTTTACAGCCCTGCCTCCCCCCGCTAGCCAATCAGTGCGATCGGTTGTCATAGGCTTCGGCTGTCATAGGATCGCCGCTGGAAGACTGATGGCGGAGCGGAGCTCTGTCATCCAAGCGGAGATGCACGCGCAATCTCCTGCAAATCCCCGCCCCATGGACTTTATGCCGATCAGTGTTAGGCGGTCCTGGGGCTGCCGCCGCGGTCAAGCCCATCGGCATGACGCGGTCGGCTAGAGGTTAAGCAAGAGTTCAGGTCTACTTGAAATCTTACTATACATGTATCTAATACAGCAAGTGTGGCTTCCATGGGTTTCCCTCCTCTTCTCTTATATTAAAGTGTACCTGAACTGACAAGTGACCTGATGAGTTAAACATGGGTACATATTAGTACTAAGTCTACTTCAAACTTGTGTTTGCGTGATGTGTAATGTCCAGAATATAAGCCCTACATTTTTATTATTAGAGATGATCACAGGTGATCATCCCATGCGAAGATCTTCAAGAGTCACTTAGTTGAAAATGTAGTACAGCTGTCACATGCCATCATGTATACATCCCAACTTTTAGAGATACAAAAGAAAGACACCTTTAGACATGCCCTGACACACCTAGTCCAGCATACCTTGAAGAATGTATAAGTAAAGGACATATTTTTATAGTTCAAATAAAAATAAGCTATACATTAATAGAGGACAAGAATAAGTTTAGCGTCATATAAGCACTTTTTAATAGAGTAATTCATATATCTATAGAGATCTGTATATCAGTCCTTCAAAAGGGACAGAAAGATTAGATTCCAAAATAGTCATTGTCCTTCCCAAAAAGGGAGTTAGGAGCTTTGTCAGCATTATTTAGGCACATTACATCAGCCCTGCTGAACAATAATAATAACAACTTTTTAGAGGTAGTAGGTAATGATTGCTAGACCTCAGTAGCAGGTTGGTAGATTCTCTAGTGGCAGGTAGGTAGTGTTATTCAGAATTTTCTTGTGGGTAGATGGTGATCAGTAATGAAAATTAGAGTGTAATGACAGGTGGTAGGGATCAGTAGATTTTGGTGCCAGACAGGTAGTGATTCTCAGATTTTAGCAGTAGGCACATTTTGATCAACAGGTTTTATTGGCTGGCAAGTTGTAATAGTTAGGCAGGCAAAAGTTTACAGGTGACAGGTAACAATCAGTGAGAGATACTGTGGGTGACAAGTGGTGGATGAGAGACAAGTTGCAGTGCGTGTTTAGTCACCGTAATTGCACCATTCTGCCTGCAGTGCGGACACACACACACCTTGCCTGCCACCACTCACAGTAGCAGATAAAAGAAATACCCTCATGGTGTCCTACTCCTCTCTACTCCACCACCACCACTCACTGCCAGAGTTCAATGAGGAGGTAGAGACTTCACTTACCAGTTTAGTAAGTTATAGCAAGCAGCAGTCCATTCTTCCTCTCTGCCCTGGACTCCAGCACAATGCACTGCACCATGTGATGGATGGGACCATGCCAGTTGGGTCTCACACACGCTGTCCTGGGCTTCTTCTCTGTGGGCTCTGTGCCAGGAACTTGAACAAAAGGGGTGGAGCCGCATACCTCCCAACTTTTGGAGGCAGGTAAAAGAGACACTAAGGTGCAACCCAAAGTGACATGTGCAGTGGCGGAAAGAGGGCGTGGTCATAAGATTCCGTGGGCAGAGCCAAATGTACATGAACCTACTAACAGTGCGCCCCCTCTCCTTGAAGGAAAAAAATAGGGCCCTAAATACAAAACAGACACGAGAGATAAGATATTTTCCACAGTAAATATATAATTATATGGTAGCGACATGACACAATGGTTATAGAAGGGATTAGATTAAGAGTGCCTCTAAAAACAGTTAAACCCATGTACACATTATGCAGTTTAATAGAATAGACATTACATTTAATTTGAGAGGTGATTGTGGGTTCCGCTGGGGAAGGGGCAGGGGGCTAGAGGTCACTGTAGGTACTGCCTTGGGAAATATAAGTCACTGTGGATGCTTCTGCGGAAAAGAGGTCACCGTAGGTGCTCCTGCTGGGTAGAATGATGTCACTGTGGGTACTTCTGGGGTGAGAGAGGTAATTGTGGATACTGCTTAGAGAGAGGGGTCACAGTGGATGCTGCCAAAGGTAGGGGGTTACTCTGGGGGATACTGGGCAGGGAAAGTCACTGAAGGTGCTCCTTGAAGGGGGGGGGGGGGGGGGAGGAGGTCATGGTGGGTACTGCTGGGGGGGAGATAGGTCACAGTGGATACTGCTGTGGGTGATTGGAGTAAGAAAAAGGTCACTGAGGGTACTGCTGGGGAAGAGGGAGAGGTCAGTGTAAGTGCTTCTGGGGGAGAGAGAGGTCACTGGGTGCTCCAGGGGATGGGGGGGGGGGGGAGGTCACTGCGGGTACTGCTAGAGGGTGGGGGAGAGGTTACTACTGGTACTGCAAGGAGAGTGGGAAGGTCACTGTGGGTGCTGCTGGGGGTGGCAGAGGTCAGTGTGGGTGCTGTTGCCAGCGAGACACCATAAAAGCTCATTACCTTTTCCCACACAGCCCGTGAGTCCTCATATGCTTGGACCGCAAATACTGTCAGAGCCGCCTCTTCTTTCCACTCCTAAGTGGATGGAAGCGGAGCTTCCTTTGGGTTTGGAAGGGGCAGGATTTCCTTTGGGGAGGGGGAGGCAGAGCTCCCTTCAGCTAGGAAGCATGGCTTACTTGGAACAGAGGTCCAGCTCATTATGGGCACTTCCTTTTTAAATGCTGGCCCTCCCTCCTATTCACAGTGTATTGGACTCATTGTTAGGACCAGTATTGACTAGTGGGAAGCTGGTGCTGCTCCTATTGGCCAGTATTGGATGACTGTGTGTGTGCTGATGTTATCTCTGTGACCAGTTAGGACTTCTGGGGCATTGATACAGTGCCCTGGGACACTGTGCAGGAGGTGCTAAAGCAGTACTTTCCCAGCAAAATTGGGACAGTCGGGGGGTATGGAGCTGGGTTAAAGTAGTCCTGCAGGACAGTGATAATGCTCAGGATCAGCTAGGGCAGTGTACATGTCTATCCGCATGGAGAAACTGAGCGGCACCCCATTATCAGAGTGAACGGTGCCCCAGTTTCCTACAGAGAGGTGTTCAAACTGGGATTTTGCCAGCATGAGCGGGAAATGGGATAGAGCAGTGGGATCCAGGACAGTCACAGTGAAAATCGAGACAGTTGGTGGGTATGCATAATGTAGCAATCTGTTATGATGGATCACTAAACAGCAAATGAGTAATATTGTCTTAATAGCAGAATTACAAACCACAGTTCACTGAGCAAAAAGAAAAGACAAGTCAGAAGATAAATACTTGTTTTACTTACATAACCTATGTGTTGTACTGTCCACAGTCTGATTTTTGAGAATGTATATAGTAAAAAAGAGAAAACAGTTCCTGACGTTCCCCATCTTTAGTCCCTCTGATTGAAGCCAGTTGTGATGTCATTTCCTCCCTTACTCTCGTCTTCCTCCTCTGCATGAATGTTTGTGTACATTTGCCCTCCCTCCTCCCAGAGCTCTTCTCAGACACATCCACTGAGATCTGGTCTAGGAAGTGCACAGGCATTCGTCATTAGTTTGCGACAGAAAATAAAGAGCTGGGGGAGTGGCATTGATCAGATGTCCGTCCGCAGCATGCCTCTTCGCACAGAGTCTCTCTATGCAGAGTTTTGACAGCGGTGCCAGAGATACAAAATAGTGCACTTCATCAATGGGATTCTCTTCTTCGCTACCCTCTGTCTTTTGCAGCACACTGTAGCCACATAGAGCTGTGTGACAGCATGTGCAGCTGCAGACCGGGGGAAGGGAGGGGGAGGGGGAGGATGACTGAACCCATAGATCAAGTGCGTAATTTCCATTCTCCTCTGTTCGGTGTCAGATTAATGGGGGGTTGTTCATAGAGTGGAAGTGTTTTCTTCTGTGTGCAAATGAGCATCATGTTTTTATCTTTTTTTCCTGGAAAAGAGAGAATTCTCTCTCTCTCTCTCTCTCACGCACACACACACACTCACTCTCTCTCTCCCTCCCTCCCCCCCCCTCTCTCTCTCTCCCTCCCCCCCCCCCTCTCTCTCTCTCCCTCCCTCCCCCCCCCCTCTCTCCCTCCCTCCCCCCCCCCCCTCTCTCTCTCTCTCTCTCCCTCCCCCCCCCCTCTCTCTCTCCCTCTCCCTCCCCCCCCCCCCCTCTCTCTCTCTCTCTCTCTCTCTCAGAATTCGAGACGTGTATTCCCAGCATAACACTGTCAGTCCAGTCTGCAGTCTTTGACACTATCAGTCCAGTCTTTTTTTTTTTTTTTAATCTCCAAAAAATCCAGTCATTAATCAGTCACATGACCAGTCCTGTCTGTGGTCTGTCACACCTCTAGTCCACTGTCAGTCCACTCTGTGGTCTGTTACACTGCCATTCTGCTGTCTATCCCTTGCAGTCTGTAGTAGTCACACTGCTGTCTCTGCCAGTCTTTGGTCTATCACACTGCCAGTCTGCTGTCTGTCACTGCTAGTCCACTCTGGTCTGTCACACTGCCAGTCCACTGTCTGTCCCTGACAGTCCAGTCTGTGATCTGTCACAAGGCTAGTTTGCTGTCTGTCACACTGCCAGTCTGCTGTCACACGACTGTCCAGTCCAATGTCTGTCCCTGACAGTCCAGCCTGTGATCTGTCACAAGGCTAGTCTGCTGTCTGTCACACTATCAGTGCAGTCTGTGATCTGTCACACTGCCAGTCAACTGTCTGTCATGTTGCCAGTCCAGTCTGTGTTCTGTCACACTGTCAGTCCAGTCTGCTGTCTGTCCCTGCCAGTCTGTGTCTGAAATAAGACCATCTTGACATTCACAAAATTTGACACTTGGTCCTGCATGTGTAAAATTGTACACATTGTTTACCACATGCGTAAAATGTACGTCAACACATACGCAAATAATGCAGAAAAATGTGCATAGATCTGTATGCGAGTCCTGAAAGAGGGACAGATGAGGAAAGAGGGATTGGATTACCAAAGAGGAACTCTCCCTCCAAAAGAGGGACAGTTGGGAGCTACGGGTAGGATTGGTGCAATATAGACATGTTTTAATGTTGTGGTTCTGAGGTGTGTTTGTAAAAAAAATTTGGATTACACTTAAAGAGAACCTGAACTGATAATACAAAGTCAAAATAACCATACACAGGTCATACTTATGTCCTTTGTAGTCTACTCCTCAATCTTTCTCCTCTCCTGTGTCCTCTTTTTCCACTGTGATCAATGGAATTCTCTGTCCTCCATTTTAAAAATGGTCATTACCCCATAACAGCTTCCTGTTCAGCACACTGTTAAACTGTAATATCACCCACTTGAGCCATAGGGAAACATGGACATTACTTTGCACATTGTAACTGACAGCAGCTGATATATAACTGACAGCAGCTGGTATATTTCAGTTCTGAGAAAATATTGTCAGAAGTGGAAGGGATCACTGTAAGAAGAAAATGGTGAGCTTATGAGAGGAACGGACGGTGAGATTAGTATGTAATATTCATTTGCAGGTACATTGTGTTTATTTTAAATAATTTTACTCGCTTCAGGTTCCCTTTAAAGATTTAATAGCAACATGATTCATGTCTCATTTTTGATTTATGCTGTCTGTCCCTGCCAGTCCAGTCTGCGTTCTGTCACACTGCCAGTCTAGTCTGCTGTCTGTCCTTGGCAGTCCAGTCTGCAGTCTGTCACACTGCCACTCCAGTCTGCGGTCTGTCCAATTGCCAGTCCAGTCTGCTGTCTGTCCCTGCCAGTCCAGTCTGCGTTCTGTCACACTGCCAGTCTAGTCTGCGTTCTGTCACACTGCCAGTCTAGTCTGCTGTCTGTCCTTGGCAGTCCAGTCTGAAGTCTGTCAAACTGCCAGTCCAGTCTGCAGTCTGTCACACTGCCAGTCCAGTCTGCAGTCTGTCACACTGCCAGTCCAGTCTGCGGTCTGTCACACTGCCAGTACAGTCTGCGGTCTGTCACACTGCCATTCCAGTCTGCGTTCTGTCGCACTGCCAGTCCAGTCTGCGTTCTGTCGCACTGCCAGTCTAGTCTGCTGTTTGTCACACTGCCAGTCCAGTCTGCGGTCTGTCACACTGCCAGTCCAGTCTGCGGTCTGTCACACTTCCAGTCCAGTCTGCGGTCTGTCACACTTCCAGTCCAGTCTGCGGTCTGTCACACTGCCAGTCCAGTCTGCGGTCTGTCACACTGCCAGTCCAGTCTGCGGTCTGTCACACTGGCAGTCCAGTCTGCGGTCTGTCACACTGCCAGTCCAGTCTGCGGTCTGTCACACTGCCAGTCAAGTCTGCGGTTTGTCCCTGCCAGTCCAGTCTGCAGTCTGTCACACTGCCAGTCTAGTCTGCGTTCTGTCACACTGCCAGTCCAGTCTGCGGTCTGTCACACTGCCAGTCCAGTCTGCGGTCTGTCCCTGCCAGTCCAGTCTGCAGTCAGTCACACTGCCAGTCCAATTGGTTGCCTGTCTACACCAGTCCAGTCTGTGGTCTGTCACACTGCCAGTCCAGTCTGCGGTCTGTCACACTGCCAGTCCAGTCTGCGGTCTGTCCCTGCCATTCCAGTCTGCGGTCTGTCACACTGCCAGTCCAGTCTGCATACTGGTATATTTCAGTTCTGACAAAATATTGTCAGAAGTGGAAGGGATCACTGTAAGAAGAAAATGGTGAGCTTATGAGAGGAACTGACGGTGAGGTTAGTATGTAATATTTATTTGCAGGTACATTGTGTTTATTTTAAATAATTTTACTCGCTTCAGGTTCCCCTTTAAAGATTTAATAGCAACATGATTCATGCCTCATTTTTGATTTATGCTGTCTGTCCCTGCCAGTCCAGTCTGCGTTCTGTCACACTGCCAGTCTAGTCTGCTGTCTGTCCTTGGCAGTCCAGTCTGCAGTCTGTCACACTGCCAGTCCATTCTGCGGTCTGTGAAACTGCCAGTCCAGTCTGCAATCTGTCAAACTGCCAGTCCAGTCTGCGTTCTGTCACACTGCCAGTCCAGTCTGCGTTCTGTCACACTGCCAGTCCAGTCTGCGTTCTGTCATACTGCCAGTCCAGTCTGCGGTCTGCCACACTGCCAGTACAGTCTGCGGTCTGCCCCTGCCATTCCAGTCTGCGTTCTGTCGCACTGCCAGTCCAGTCTGCGTTCTGTCGCACTGCCAGTCTAGTCTGCTGTTTGTCACACTGCCAGTCTAGTCTGCGGTCTGTCACATTGCCAGTCCAGTCTGCGGTCTGTCACACTTCCAGTCCAGTCTGCGGTCTGTCACACTGCCAGTACAGTCTGCGGTCTGTCCCTGCCATTCCAGTCTGCGTTCTGTCGCACTGCCAGTCCAGTCTGCGTTCTGTCGCACTGCCAGTCTAGTCTGCTGTTTGTCACACTGCCAGTCTAGTCTGCGGTCTGTCACATTGCCAGTCCAGTCTGCGGTCTGTCACACTGCTAGTCCAGTCTGCGTTTTGTCACACTGCCAGTCCAGTCTGCAGTCTGTCACACTGCCAGTCCAGTCTGCGTTTTGTCACACTGCCACTCCAGTCTGCGTTTTGTCACACTGCCACTCCAGTCTGCATTTTGTCACACTGCCAGTTCAGTCTGCGGTCTGTCACACTGCCAGTCCAGTCTGCGGTCTGTCTCTGCCAGCCCAGTCTGCAGTCTGTCACACTACCAGTCCAGTCTGCATTCTGTCACACTTCCAGTAAAGTCTGCGTTCTGTCACACTGCCAGTCCAGTCTGCGGTCTGTCACACTGCCAGTTCCATCTGCGGTCTGTCACACTGCCAGTCCAGTCTGCGGTCTGTCACACTGCCAGTTTAGTCTGCGTTCTGTCACACTGCCAGTCTAGTCTGCTGTCTGTCCTTGGCAGTCCAGTCTGCAGTCTGTCACACTGCCAGTCCATTCTGCGGTCTGTGAAACTGCCAGTCCAGTCTGCAATCTGTGAAACTGCCAGTCCAGTCTGCAATCTGTCAAACTGCCAGTCCAGTCTGCAATCTGTCAAACTGCCAGTCCAGTCTGCGTTCTGTCACACTGCCAGTCCAGTCTGCGTTCTGTCACACTGCCAGTCCAGTCTGCGTTCTGTCACACTGCCAGTCCAGTCTGCGGTCTGTCACACTGCCAGTACAGTCTGCGGTCTGTCCCTGCCATTCCAGTCTGCGTTCTGTCGCACTGCCAGTCCAGTCTGCGTTCTGTCGCACTGCCAGTCTAGTCTGCTGTTTGTCACACTGCCAGTCTAGTCTGCGGTCTGTCACATTGCCAGTCCAGTCTGCGGTCTGTCACACTGCTAGTCCAGTCTGCGTTTTGTCACACTGCCAGTCCAGTCTGCAGTCTGTCACACTGCCAGTCCAGTCTGCGTTTTGTCACACTGCCACTCCAGTCTGCGTTTTGTCACACTGCCACTCCAGTCTGCATTTTGTCACACTGCCAGTTCAGTCTGCGGTCTGTCACACTGCCAGTCCAGTCTGCGGTCTGTCTCTGCCAGCCCAGTCTGCAGTCTGTCACACTACCAGTCCAGTCTGCATTCTGTCACACTTCCAGTAAAGTCTGCGTTCTGTCACACTGCCAGTCCAGTCTGCGGTCTGTCACACTGCCAGTCCAGTCTGCGGTCTGTCACACTGCCAGTTCCATCTGCGGTCTGTCACACTGCCAGTTCCATCTGCGGTCTGTCACACTGCCAGTCCAGTCTGCGGTCTGTCACACTGCCAGTTTAGTCTGCGTTCTGTCACACTGCCAGTCAAGTCTGCGGTCTGTCACACTGCCAGTCCAGTCTGCGGTCTGTCACACTGCCAGTCCAGTCTGCGGTCTGTCACACTGCCAGTCCAGTCTGCGGTCTGTCACACTGCCAGTCCAGTCTGCGGTCTGTCACACTGCCAGTCCAGTCTGCGGTCTGTCACACTGCCAGTCCAGTCTGCATTCTGTCACACTGCCAGTCCAGTCTGCGGTCTGTCACACTGCCAGTCCAGTCTGCGGTCTGTCACACTGCCAGTCCAGTCTGTGGTTTGTCACACTGCCAGTCCAGTCTGCGGTCTGTCCCTGCCAGTCCAGTCTGCAGTCTGTCACACTGCCAGTCCAGTCTGCAGTCTGTCATACTGCCAGTCCAATTGGTTGCCTGTCCCCACCAGTCCATTTTGCAGTCTGTCACACTGCCAGTTCAGTCAGCGGTCTGTCCCTGCCAGTCCAGTCTGCGGTCTGTCACACTGCCAGTCCAGTCTGCGGTCTGTCACACTGCCAGTCCAGTCTGCGGTCTGTCACACTGCCAGTCCAGTCTGCGGTCTGTCACACTGCCAATCTAGTATGCGTTTTGTCACACTGCCACTCCAGTCTGCCACACGGCCAGTCCAGTCTGCGTTTTGTCACACTGCCACTCCAGTCTGCATTTTGTCACACTCTAGTCTGCGTTCTGTCATACTGCAAGTCCAGTCTGCGGTCTGTCACACTGCCAGTCCAGTCTGCGTTCTGTCACACTTCCAGTAAAGTCTGCGGTCTGTCACACTGCCAGTCCAGTCTGCGTTCTGTCACACTGCCAGTCCAGTCTGCGTTCTGTCACACTGCCAGTCCAGTCTGCGGTCTGTCCCTGCCAGTCTGCTGTCTGTCCCTGACAGTCCAGTCTGCGGTCTGTCACACTGCCAGTCTGCGGTCTGTCACACTGCCAGTCCAGGCTGCGGTCTGTCACACTGCCAGTCCAGTCTGCGGTCTGTCACACTGCCAGTCCAGTCTGCGGTCTGTCACACTGCCAGTCCAGTCTGCGGTCTGTCACACTGCCAGTCCAGTCTGCGGTCTGTCACACTGCCACTTCAGTCTGCGGTATGTCACACTGCCTGTCCAGTCTGCGGTCTGTCAGTCCAGTCTGCGGTCTGTCACACTGCCAGTCCAGTCTGCGGTCTGTCACACTGCCAGTCCAGTCTGCGGTCTGTCACACTGCCAGTCCAGTCTGCGGTCTGCCAGTCCAGTCGGCAGTCTGTCACACTGCCAGTCCAGTCTGCGGTCTGTCACACTTCCAGTCCAGTCTGCGGTCTGCCAGTCCAGTCTGCAGTCTGTCACACTGCCAGTCCAGTCTGCAGTCTGTCACACTGCCAGTCCAGTCTGCGGTCTGTCACACTGCCAGTTCAGTCTGCGGTCTGTCAGACTGCCAGTCTGCGGTCTGTCACACTGCCAGTTCAGTCTGCAGTCTGTCCCTGCCAATCCAGTCTGCGGTCTGTTACACTGCCAGTCCAGTCTGCGTTCTGTCACACTGCCAGTCCAGTCTGCGGTCTGTCAGTCCAGTCTGCGGTCTCTCACACTGCCAGTTCAGTCTGTGGTCTGTCAGTCCAGTCCACGGTCTGTCACACTGTCAGTCCAGTCTGCGGTCTATCACACTTCCAGTCCAGTCTACGGTCTGTCACACTGCCAGTCCAGTCTGCGGTCTGTCACACTGCCACTTCAGTCTGCGGTCTGTCACACTGCCAGTCCAGTCTGCGGTCTGTCACACTGCCAGTCCAGTCTGCGGTCTGTCACACTGCCAGTCCAGTCTGCGGTCTGTCACACTGCCAGTCCAGTCTGTGGTCTGTTACACTGCCAGTCCAGTCTGCGGTCTGTCACACTGCCAGTTCAGTCTGCGGTTTGTCACACTGCCAGTCCAGTCCAGGGTCTGTCACACTGCCAGTCCAGTCCGCTGTCTGTCCCTGACAGTCCAGTCTGCTGTCTGTCACACTGCCAGTCCAGTCTGCGGTCTATCACACTGCCAGTCCAGTCTGCAGTTTGTCACACTGCCAGTTCAGTCTGCAGTCTGTCCCTGCCAATCCAGTCTGCGGTCTGTCACACTTCCAGTCCAGTCTGTGGTCTGTCCCTGCCAGTCCAGTCTGCGGTCTGTCACACTTCCAGTCCAGTCTGCATTCTGTCACACTTCCAGTCCAGTCTGCGTTCTGTCAGACTGCCAGTCCAGTCTGCGTTCTGTCAGACTGCCAGTCCAGTCTGCGTTCTGTCAGACTGCCAGTCCAGTCTGCGTTCTGTCACACTGCCAGTCTAGTCTGCGGTCTGTTAAACTGCCAGTCCAGTCTGCAGTCTGTCACACTGCCAGTGTAGTATGCGTTCTGTCACACTGCCACTCCAGTCTGCATTTTGTCACACTCCAGTCTGCGTTCTGTCATACTGCTAGTCCAGTCTGCAGTCAGTTACACTGTCAGTCCAGTCTGCTGTCAGTCCCTGCCTGTCCAGTCTGTGGCCTGTCAAACTGCTAGTACAGTTTATGGTCTCACAATGCCAGTCCTGTTCACAATGTCTCCTTACCTGGCCAGTCTGTGGTCTTGACATATTGCCAGTCCGGTCCACTGTCTGTCACACTGCCAGTCCATTGCAATCTCTGGTGTGCAAGGGTACATACACACGGCATACAAATGTCTTTAGCTGCGAGGCAGGAACTAAAGACAGATAATTGCAACAATTGTTGTTGGTGCGAATCGTCGCTCAAAACCAGCAACAATTGTACATGCGACAACATGCTGAGTAATCTCACAACGGAAGCAGTCTGTCACGGACTTGTAAAATCATCGTTGTCTGTTTCCAAGCTGTCCACAAGCTGTCTGTCTTTAAGACCTTTGTACATACAACACAACAACTCTGCATTGCGAGACGGTTTGCAGTATAAAAGTTGCGAGTGATCGGGAGCTTTGATCTCTCGTGCTAGGGCTGGTCAGCAGACGGTATTTGTCACACACTCACGGAGCAATGGTTGCACAAAATCGTCCTCCGTCACCTGTTTTGAGAGACATTTATCTGCCATGTGTATGGGCCTTAAAACTATATTTTTTATTTCCATTCTTCTATGCGCAGGACTGCCTGCAACTAACCTGTCCAGCTAATCACTTTGGGCTACAATCACATGTCCTCCTTATCCATTATTGTGGTGAAATCGTACATCAGGAAATTTTTACAGGCAATTGTTTTCCTCCATACTAACATATAAATGTAGACTATGACATTCTCCATATCTGCACCTATAACTCATTTGTCCTCCATTACTGTACTCTTCAACACTAGGCATTTTTACCACTTCCATGAAGTATGAGAGCTTAACTACACAGTATTTTCATAGTATTCAAAGTTTGGCTCTCATGCTTTATGGAGGTGGTAAAATTGGCCAGTTATATACCAATCAATATTGGATGCGTATACCAGGCTTTACTGCATTTAGTGAGACAACTGGTGATGATGCTGCAACAGAGGTAATACTTGTTTTTAGTCTTGCATATTTTGAGGCAGTTTATGGTAATAATAATTTTTTCCCCTATTAAATAAACGTGTGCATGTAATACGTTTTTTTACAAAGCATTGTGGAGTGTAAACATTATGCATAGTTGTCATGGAGGGCCAGTGTACAGATCAGTAAATGTTGATCCACATCACTGTTTTGCAGTCATTTGTTTAGACAAAGACAAGACAAATAACATTTATATTGCGCTTTTCTCCTTGCGGACTCAAAGCGCCAGAGCAGAGCAGCAGCCACTAGGGCGCGCTCTATTGGCAGTAGCAGTGTAAGGGAGACTTGCCAAAGGTCTCCTACTGAATTAGTGCTGACTTACTGAACAGGCAGAGCCGAGATTCGAACCCTGGTCTCCTGTGTCAGAGGCAGAGCCCTTAACCATTACACCATCAGCCAACTGGCAAGGTCTTTTCCTGTTAAAAACCACAAGTAAAGTTGCATGTTTATTTTAAAGCATACATTGTACTATCCTATAATAAGTTTAACACCTGGATGTCCATATGGTTGGCTTCGAGGTGATAATTTCCCCCAAAAAATTATTGTAAAAACTGAACAGTGTGCCCCTTTGTTGCGTACTATAATCGGCATTATTTTATACTGTAAATGCTTACCACCCTGTTGAATTTATGTTGTAGTTATATGTTTTATATTCTGCATGAGAACTTTAAAGGAATGTTCTCGCTCTCTTTATAATGGGGAGAGTGTTACTTACTTCAAAGCTATTGGTCTATACTACTTTTGTTTATTTATTCTGTAAAATTTTCTAAAAAAAACCTTAAATTGAAAAAAAAATAAAAAATATAAAGTTTATAGATTTTGCGGAGATAAAATGGTATACTGTAATGGAATGGTGAGAAAATTATTTTGCATCACAGAATAAGAACTAGTAGTCTACTATTCTTGTGATGCATTTATGGCACGGGATTATGTATATTTAGGAAAGTTTAACTGTAGACCAATTCCTTCTTGTGCTGTGCAAGCTGTCCTTTTCCTGACTCACAACATCTATACACGGAATGTACACTGCTTAAAAAAAAATAAAGGGAACACTTAAAGAGACACTGAAGCCTCCTTAAATTCAGGTTTTTATTGCAAAAGCCTCTTAAGTATGTTTGCCCTAACTAAAACGCTGCATCCCCGCGGCTGTAATCTAACTAAATCCCCCCTAACTCCCCTCACAAAATCCACAACTTTCTTGGTCGTGGATTTTGCTGCCCTGTGCACTTCCATGAGAGGCAGAGCTTTCAGCTGCAGCTCTGCCTCTACACGCATCTATCAGCGCGTATCTCTCCGCCTCTCCCCCGCCCCTCTCAGTGAAAGAAGACTGAGAGGGGCGGGCAGAGGCGGCGATCCAGGCTGATAGAAGTGTGGAGAGGCAGAGCTGCAGCTGAAAGCTCTTCCTCTCATGGAAGCACTGCCTGGATTGCCCCCCGGGGAGTTGGGGGTGGGGGGATTTAGTTTACAGCCGTGGGGAGGCGGCGTTTTAGTTAGGGCAAACATACTTGAAGGGGAACTGAAGAGAGAGGTATATGGAGGCTGTCATGTTTATTTCCTTTTAATCAATACCAGTTGCCTGGCAGCCCTGCTGGTCTATTTCTCTGCAGTAGTATCTGATTAAAACCAGAAACAAGCATGCAGCTAGTCTTGTCAGATCAGACTTATAAGTCTGAACCACTGAAACACCTGATCTGCTGCATGCTTGTTCAGGGGCTATGGCTAATAGTATTAGAGGCAGAGGATCAGCAGGGCTGCCAGGCAACTGGTATTGTCTAAAAGGAAATAAACATGACAGCCTCCATATACCTCTCTCTTCAGTTCCCCTTTAAGAGGTTTTGGCAATAAAAACCTGAATTTAAAGAGAACCCGAGGTGTGTTTAAAGAATGTTATCTGCATACAGAGGCTGGATCTGCCTATACAGCCCAGCCTCTGTTGCTATCCCAAACCCCACTAAGGTTCCCCTGCACTCTGCAATCCCTCATAAATCACAGCTGTGCTGTGAGGCTGTGTTTACATATGTAGTGTCAGTCTCAGCTGCTACCCAGCCTCCTGCATAGCTCCGGTCCCTCCCCCCATCCCTTCCCTCCAATCAGCAGGGAGGGAAGGGATGCAGGCGGGGACTGGAGTTCTGCAGGAGGCGGGGAGAGCAGCAGACTGACACTATAGAGATAAACACAGCCAGCTCTGACAAGCTGTTTGTCAGCAGCGTGGCTGTGATTTATGAGGGATTGCAGAGTGCAGGGGGACCTTAGGGGGGTTTGGGATAGCAACAGAGGCTGGGCTGTATAGGCAGATCCAGCCTCTGTATGCAGATAATATTCTTCAAACCCACCTCGGGTTCTCTTTAAGGAGGCTTCAGAGTCTCTTTAACCACTTGACGACCAGTGGCTTTTCCTATGATCTGTGCTGCGTGGGCTCTCCAGCCCGCAGCACAGATCGGGATAGAGCCAGGGCGATCAGACTTACACCCTGTTTTCCCCACTAGGGGGATGTCCTCCTGGGGGGGTCTGATCGCCGCCGGCTTGCTGCGCTTTGCGGGGGGGCTCTTCAAAGCCCCCCTCCGCAGCGTTCTCGGCGCTCCGTCCCTCTCCCTTCCCCTCTGAGCTGCGCAGGACGGATATCCGTCCTGCGCATTGTAGGATAGGCTTCAGCCTATCATATGCCAGCGATCCCCGGCCAATCAGAGGCCGGGGATCGCCGATCTGCCTTACGGCGCTGCTGCGCAGCAGCGCCGTATGATGTAAACAGCGGGGATTTCTTCCCCGCGTGTTTACATTTTGCCGGCGAGCCGCGATCGGCGGCTCTCCGGCTGTTCACGGAGACACCCTCCGTGAACTGACATGGAAAGGCCGCTCGATTGAGCGGCTGTTTCCATGGTAGCCCGCAGACGACCAGTTTATGACAATCGGCGTTAGCTGGTCGTCAAGAGGTTAAACAACACAATGTAATTCCAAGTCAATCACACTTCTGTGAAATCAAACTGTCCACTTGAGGTGCGTACACATGCACTACGGGAATGAACGATGGGTCTGTCAGACCCTCCCTCTGGGCGGGCGTTCCAGCGACAGTAGTGCGTGTGTACAGTCTGTCAGGCAGACTGATAAGGCTGTTTCTGAACAATCCGCTGAGCGTCGTTCATTGCCGTAGTGTGTGTGTACACACCTTAGATAGCAACCTTAACCACTTCACAACTGAGGGGTTTTACCCCTGAAACACCAGAGCAATTTTTACCTTACAGCGCTCCTTCCATTAATTCGTCTATAACTTTATTATTACTTATCCCAATGAATTGAACTACATCTTGTTTTTTTCGCCACCAATTAGGCTTTCTTTAGGTGGGACATTATGCCAATAATTATTTTATTCTAAATGTGTTTTAATGGGAAAATAGGAAAAAATACACCCCAAAACACATTATACTACTTCTCCTGAGTACGGCGATACCACATGCTTGACACTTTTTTGCAGCCTAGGTGCGCTAAGGGGCCCAACGTATTATGAGTACCTTTAGGATTTCACAGGTCATTTTGAGGCGTTTGGTTTCTAGCCTACTCCTCACGGTTTAGGGCCCCAAAAATGCCAGGGCAGTATAGGAACCCCACAAGTGACCCCATTTTAGAAAGAAGACACCCCAAGGTATTCCGTTAGGTGTATGGTGAGTTCATAGAAGATTTTTTTTTTTTTTTGTCACAAGTTAGCGGAAATTGATTTTTATTGTTGTTTTTTTTTTTCCACAAAGTGTCATTTTCCACTAACTTGTGACAAAAAAAAAATAAAATCTATGAACTCAGCATACACCTAATGAAATACCTTGGGGTGCCTTCTTTCTAAAATTGGGTCACTTGTGGGGTTCCTATACTGCCCTGGCATTTTAGGGGCCCAAAACTGTGAGTAGTCTGGAAACCAAATGCCTCAAAATGACTGTTCAGGGGTATAAGCATCTGCAAATTTTGATGACAGGGTTTCATGAGGGGCCGAATTTTTTGGAACCAGTCATAAGCAGGGTGGCCTCTTAGATGACAGGTTGTATTGGCACTGAAGTGCAGGAAGCGCAGGATGTTCTTAGATCGTGACCTGGACATGGCAGCAGAGAACATGGGCATGTAATGTATTGGGTGCGTAGACCAATAAGACCGCAATACATTCTTTTTGACTAGACACATGTTAAGGAGAAGGCCCCAAAAAATGTTACGTTCGGAAACTTGGAGTGGTTTCCACCAAAAAGGCTGGGCATGGTAGCTTCTTGGATTGGCAGTTGTGTATTGTGTGGCATAACGGTTGGTCTCAACCACAATTAAGTCGTAGAGACCAGCAGTGATCAGAAAACAAAATCTGTCACTGCGGTGGGGCGGGTGAGGGTTTGGCCGGGTGATCAGAAGCCTGCAGGGGGCAGATTAGGGCCTGATCTGATGGATAGGAGTGCTAGGGGTGACAGGAGGTGATTGATGGGTGTATAAGGGGGTGATTAGAGGGGAGAATAGATGCAATCAATGCACTGGGGAGGTGATCGGAAGGGGATCTGAGGGTTTGGCCAAGTGATCAGGAGCCCACACGGGCCAAATTAGGGCCTGATCTGATGGGTAGGTGTGCTAGGGGGTGACAGGAGGTGATTTATGGGTGTCTCAAGGTGTGATTAGAGGGGGAATAGATGCAAGCAATGCACTGAGGAGGTGATCAGGGAGAGTCTGAGGGTGTGGGCGGGTAATTGGGTGCCCGCAAGGGGCAGATTAGGGTTTGATCTGATGGGTAGCAGTGACAGGGGGTGATTGATGGGTGATCAGTGGGTGATTAGAGGGGAGAACAGATGTAAATAATGCACTGGGGAGGTGATCAGGGGAGTCTGAGGGTGTGGGCGGGTGTTTGGGTGCCCGCAAGGGGCAGATTAGGGTCTGATCTGATGGGTAGCAGTGACGGGGATGATTGATAGGTGATCAGGGTGTGATTAGAGGGGAGAATAGATGCAAGCAATGCACTGGCAAGGTGATTGGGGGGGGGGGGGTCTGAGGGCGATCTGAGGGTGTGGGCGGGTGATTGGGTGCCCGCAGGGGCAGATTAGGGTCTGATCTGATGGGTATTGGTGACAGGGGGTGATTGATAGGTGATCAGGGTGTGATTAGCGGGGAGAATAGATGCAAGCAATGCACTGGGGAGGTGATCGGGGGGGGGGGTCTGAGGGCGATCTGAGGGTGTGCGCGGGTGATTGGGTGCTCGCAAGGGGCAGATGAGGGTCTGATTTGATGGGTAGCAGTGACAGGGGGTGATTAATGGGTGATTGATGGGTGATCAGTGGGTGTTTAGAGGAGAGGACAGATGTAAATAATGCACTGGTGAGGTGATTGGGGAGGGGTCTGAGGGCGATCTGAGGGGGTGGGCGGGTGATTGGGTGCCCGCAAGGGGCAGATGAGGGTCTGATCTGATGGGTAGCAGTGACAGGAGATGATTGATGGGTGATCAGTGGGTGATTAGAGGGGAGAACAGATGTAAATAATGCACTGGGGAGGTGATAAGGGGGGGTCTGAGGGCAATCTGAGGGTGTGGGCGGGTGTTTGGGTGCCCCCAAGGGGCAGATTAGGGTCTGAGCTGATGGGTAGCAGTGACAGGGGTCGATTGATAGGTGATCAGGGTGTGATTAGAGGGGAGAATAGATGCAAGCAATGCATTGGTGAGGTAATCGGGGGGGGGGGGGTCTGAGGGTGATCTGAGGGTGTGGGCGGGTAATTGGGTGCCTGCAAGGGGCAGATTAGGGTCTGATCTGATGGGTAGCAGTAACAGAGGGTGATTGATGGGTGATTAGAGGGGAGAACAGATGCAAACAATGCACTTGGGAGGTGATCTTAGGGCGGGTCTGCGGGCGATCTGAGGGTGTGGGCGGTTGATCAGGTGCCTGCAAGGGGCAGGTTAGGGTCTGATCTGATGGGTGGCAGTGACAGGTGGTGATAGGGGGTGATTGATAGGTGATTGACAGGTGGTCAGTGGGTGATTACAGGGGAGGATAGAGGTATACAGTACACGGGGGGGGGGGGGGGGAGGTCTGAGGATGGTGTGTATGGGGGGGGGGGGTGATCAGGAGCCCCCAGGGTGCAGTTTAGGACCTAATCTAAAATATAGCATTGACAGATGGTGACAGGGAGTGATTGGTGGGTGAGTAGGGGGGTGATTGGGCGCAAACAGTGGTGTGAGGGGGTGATGGGGGGTTGAGGGGTGCTGTGGGCGATCAGGGGGGATCAGTGTTTGTGTGTGCATACTAGGGGGGTTGCCTCCTGCCCTGGTGGTCCCTCGATCACTGGGACCACCAGGGCAGGAGGCAGCCTGTGTAATGCGCTTTGTATACATTTTGTATACATTACAAAGCGTATTATACGCTTACTATGCGGCAGATCGGGGGTTAACAACCCGTCGGCGGGTTGACGTCGCATCCTTGCGCGCGATCCCCGGCAATTCAGTCCCCCAGGAGCCGCCGCCTATCGGCGTTACGCGGTCCTGGGGGTACCACTTTGCCGACGCCCATAGGTAGTGGGCGGTCGGCAAGTGGTTAAGATAGCAACACTGATTGACAATCAATTTCACATGCTGTTGTGAAAATGGAATACACAACAGGTGGAAATTATAGAAAATTAGCAAGATATCCCCAATAATGGAGTGGTTCTGAGTCTACAACCCACACAAGTGTCTCAGGAAATGCAGCTCATCCTGGATGGCCAAAGGGAGAAGGGAAAAAGGAAATAGTTGGCACTGCAGCTTAGGGACAGCTGTCGCTGGAAGGTCATAGGCAGGATACACACCTACTCTCTCCTCCTGCTGCTGGTGCAGGCTGCGTCCTCAGATGTATAGATAGCAAGCATTGGAGAGAAGAGAGGTCAATCGGCACTGCAGGTGCTTTATTCCAGAAGCAGGCACAGGTACAGTACAGAAAAATCACACGGATAAAATCTTGCTGTTCACATACCATGAGGTGGAGTGGGGTGATGCGGTGGGTGCTGGGGGATGGTGCCTGACAGCCGTTTCGCGCTACAATGCGCTTCAACGGAGGCTAGTTTGCGGGGCTTCCTCTTGCCGGGCTTAAATGTATTCACAGCTCGGCGTTCGGCGTGTCCGCGCCGTTTTGGTGCCGCCCATAGCTGCCCTGATTGGCCAAGATACAATAGTATTCGCAGCCACCTAATAAGTGTGGTCTGCATGAGCCTCCGTACTGACTATACGTCAGATATCCCAGCACACCGCGGTGGAGCGCATATGCGCCCCACCGCGCTCTTGGCCAATCAGGGCAGCTATGGGCGGCACCAACACGCCGAGCCCCGCAAACTAGCCTCCGTTGAAGCACATTGTAGCGCGAAACGGCTACAATGTGCTTCAACGGAGGCTACCCACCGCATCACCCCACACCACCTCATGGTATGTGAACAGCAAGTTTTTTATCCGTGTGATTTTTCTGTTCTGTACCTGTGCCTGCTTCTGGAATAAAGCACCTGCAGTGCCGACTGACCTCTCTTCTCTCCAATTCATCCTGGATGGCACATCAATGTGAGCTGTGTCAAGGTTTGCTGTGTCTGTTAGCAGGGATGCTCCAACCTCAAATGAGGTTTAATTACAGCAGGTGTGCGGCGGGGGATGAAAGGGTTATTTACCCATTAATCAGTATCCTCCATGCGCTACAAAGCAGTCAATGTGTCCTAGTAGTCGTGTCCAAGCCTCGCTGCCATCACTTCCTCCTTCTGGCTTGAAGGAGGAAGTGACGGCAGCGAGGCTTGGACACGACTAATAGGACACATGGACTGCTTTGGAGCGCAGGATGCTGATTAACCATTTCAGCCCGCAGGGATTTTTCACCTTATGCATCAGAGCAATTTTCACCTCCCATTCATTCGCTAATAACTTTATCACTACTTAACACAATTTATTGACCTATATCTTGTTTTTTCCACCACTAATAAGGCTTTCTTTGGGTGGTACATTTTGCTAAGAATTATTTTTTTTATAAATGCATTTTAACAGGATTAATAAGAAAAAATTGGAACAAATTATAGCTTTAAAATAATCCACACTACCATAATTAAAACCTATGTATTTTATTTGCCCATTGTTCTCGGTTATGACACCATTTAAATTTTGTCCCTATCATAATGTATGGCGCCAATATTTTATTTGGAAATAAAGGTGCATTTTTTCCGTTTTGCGTCCATCATTATTTACAAGCTTATAATTTAAAAATGTTCGTAGTATACCCCCTTCAAATGCACATTTAAAAAGTTCAGACCCTGATGGTAACTATTTTTTTTTTTTTATTGTAACTTTTTTTTCCATTAAAAATTGTATTTGGGTAATATTTTGGTGTGGGAAATAAACAGTTAATTTTCAATGTTATTATATGTGTAAACTGCAATGTAAAAAATATGTAGATGTAGTTTTACTATTCAGCCACCTCGAGTTTTTTTTCTCCATGTGTTTCTCGCTACCCCGAAGCACAAGGAGGACGTGGAAAATTTTACGTGCAGAAAGACTGAAGCCTCTTGTAAGAGCGCTTCAGTTTTTCTGCTGGGGACAAGGATCGGTGATCGGGAACCATGTTCCCGTTCACTGATCCCAGGGCTACCGGGGGACAGCACGGGGGCACGCGCGCGGGAGCATCACGTCCGGGTGGCAGAAATGGTTAATGGGTAAATAACCCTTTCATCCCCAGCTGCACACCTGCTGTAATTAAACCTCATTTGAATCACGAGTAATCACTCGTGATTGAGGTTGGAGAGCATCCCAGTCTGTCAGCGTAGTGTCCAGAGCATGGAGGGGCTACCAGGAGACAGGCCAGTACATCATTAGACGTGGAGGAAGCCGTAGAAGGGCAACAACCCAGAAGCAGGACTGCTACCTCCACCTTTGTGCAAGGAGGAACAGAAAGGGCACTGCCATAGCCCTGCAAAATGACCTCCAGCGGGCCACAAATGTATATGTAATATCGAATGAAGAGGCGGGACACCACTGGCTTGATGCAATTAGGCTTGTATTGAGACTGGTTACACTACATGTTACGGACTACACGTCCTTCATTAGGTGTAAACCTGATGGACGAGTAGTCTGTAACATGTAGTGTAACCTGTCTCAATACAAGCCTAATTGCATTAACCCTCCTGGCGGTTTAAAAAAAATCCGCCAGGGAGCAGCAAAGTAGTGTTTTTTAATTTTTTATTTTTTTTTCATGTAGCGAGACAAAGTCTCGCTACATGATGGCCGCTGCTCAGCGGCATCCCCCCAGCCCCTCCGATCGCCGCCGGCGATCGGAGATCCCGTTCAAAGAACGGGATCTCCTGGAGGGCTTCCCCTGTCACCACGGCGACGGGCGGGATGACGTCACCGACGTCATGACGTCAAAGGGGACTCCCATCCACCCCACAGCGCTGCCTGGCACTGATTGGCCAGGCAGCGCACGGGGTCTGGGGGGGGGGGCGGCTGCGGCGCAAGGAATAGCGGCGGATCGGCGGGTAGTGGCAGCGATCGGATGCTACACGCAGCTAGCAAAGTGCTAGCTGCGTGTAGCAAAAAAAAAATTATGCAAATCGGCCCAGCGGGGCCTGAGCGGTGTCTCCCGGCGGCATAGCACGGGCTTACCGCCAGGGAGGTTAAGCCAGTGGTGTGCCGCCTCTTCATTCGATATTACATGCACATTTGTGGCACGCTGGAAGTATAGCACCAGGTCTGGAATTAGTGCGATCGAAGTATTGGCACCGGCTTCCAAAGATATCACCGAGTCTGCAAAGCGACACCATAAATGTGCATGTGTCTTCTCAAATGGTCAGAAATGAACTCCATGAGGGTGGTATGAGGGCCCAATATCGACAGGTGGGGGTTGTGCTTACAGCTCAACACCATTGCAGGACGTTTGGCATTTGCCATAGAACACCAAGATTGGCAAATTCACCATTGAGGCCGTGCTCTTCACAGATGAAAGCAGGCTCACACTGAGCACGTGTCAGAGTCTGGAGACACCGTGGAGAACATATTGCTGCCTGCAACTTCCTCCAGCATGACCGTTTGGCAGTGAGTCAGTAATGGCGTGGGCTGGCACTTCTTTGGGGGGCCACACAGCCCTCCATGTGCTTGCCAGAGGTAGCCTGACTACCATTAGGTACCAAGATGAGATTCTCAGACCCCTTGTAAGACCATATGCTGGTGCGGATGGCCCTGGGTTCCTCCTAATGCAAGACTATGCTAGACCTCATGTGGCTGGAGTGTGTCAGCAGTTCCTGTAAGACGAAGGCATACCCAGACTGTGCCAGCACAGCAAAAACAGGGTGGCAACCCAGAACTGTACACAGATGGGCAAATAGCTAAGATATAACAACCCAAAGTGGTAGGCTTGATTCACATTATACAGTACTAGATGAAATACGGATCTGTTTGCCTTAGTTTCTTGTACCAGTTTTCCGATTCTTTCCTGTTGCTACCCGCTCGCTGCTTTCCTCTGCCGCTGCATCCATCTGCTTTCTCAGCCGCTGCTGTCCATTTCGGTGCCTGTATTTGTACATGCAAAAAGGGCACCAAGGAAAATCTGGCACCAGAAAACCGATAGAATAATAGTACTACAATTTTACTACAGCTGTATACAATCCTATTCTTACACTGAATCCTACCACTACCGATGCTTATCCTTAACCACTTGAGGACCGCCCCCGGCCGATGGGCGGCGGCAGAGGCTGGGCCTAAACGACCGCAATACGCCCATCGGCGGTGGCGGGCGTGGTTATGCGGCGATCGCGTCATTTGTGACGCGATCAGCCGCCGGTGACAGGCTCCGCCCTCCCTCGCGCTGTAACCTGCCGGCCGTTTGTAAACGCCGGCGGGTTACTAGCTGCCCAATCGCCGCTACAAAGTGTATAATACACTTTGTAATGGATACAAAGTGTATTATACAGCCTGCCTCCTGCCCTGGTGGTCCCAGTGTCCGAGGGACCACCAGGGCATGCTGCAGCCACCACGGTAAGCACCCAAGCACACTGATCTCCCCCCCTGATCGCCCACAGCACCCCTCAGACCCCCCCTGCCCACCCCCCAGACCACTGTTTGCACCCAATCACCCCCCTAATCACCAATCAATCACTCCGTCAACGCTATTTTTTTTAATTCCCTAAACTGCCCCCTGGGGACTCCTGATCACCCTCCCACCCCTCAGATTCTCCCCAGACCCCCCCCCCCTCCTGTGTACTGTATGCATCTATCCCCCCTGTATTAACCCACTGATCACCTGTCAATCACCCATCAATTACCCCCTGTCACTGCCACCCATCAATCCGCCCCTAACCTGCCCCTTGCGGGCAATCTGATCACCCACTCACACCATCAGATCACCCGCAGACCCGATGTCAGATTACCTCCCAAGTGCATTATTTACATCTGTTCTCTCCTCTAAACACCCACTAATTACCCATCAATCACACCCTATCACCACCTGTCACTGTTACTCATCAGATTAGACCCTAATCTGCCCCTTGCGGGCACCTAATCACCCACCCACACGCTCAGATTGCCCTCAGACCCCTCCTTATCAATTCGCCAGTGTATTATTTACATCTGTTCTTCCCTGTAATAACCCACTGATCACCTGTCAATCACCTGTCACCCGTCAATCACCCCCTGTCACTGCCACCCATCAATCAGCCCCTAACCTTCCCCTTGCTGGCAATCTGATCACCCACCCACACCATCAGAACGCCCGCAGACCCAACGTCAGATCACCTCCCAAGTGCATTGTTTACATCTGTTCTCTACTCTAAACACCCACTAATTACCCATCAATCACCCCCTGTCACTGCTACCCATCAGATTAGACCCCTATCTGCCCCTAGGGCACCCAATCACCTGCCCACACCCTCATATGCTGTATCGCCGTACTCAGGAGACGTTGTATAATGTGTTTTGGGGTGGATTTTTACACACACCCATGCTGAGTAGGAGAAATCTCTCTGTAAATGGACAATTGTGTGTAAAAAAAAATTGTCATTTACAGATATTTCTCCCACTCAGCATGGGTATGTATAAAAATACACCCCAAAACACATTATACTACTTCTCCTGAGTACGGCAATACCACATGTGTGGCACTTTTTTGCAGCCTAACTGCGCTAAGGGGCCCAAAGTCCAATGAGCACCTTTAGGCTTTACAGGGGTGCTTACAATTAGGCACCCCCAAAATGCCAGGACAGTAAACACACCCTACAAATGACCCCATTTTGGAAAGTATACACTTCAAGGTATTCAGAGAGGAGCATAGTGAGTCCGTGGCAGATTTCATTTTTTTTTTTGTCACAAGTTAGAAGAAATGGAAACTTTTTTTTTTTGGTCACAAAGTGTCATTTTCCGCTATGAACTCACCATGCCTCTCAGTGAATACTTTGGGATGTCTTCTTTCCAAAATGGGGTCATTTGGGGGGTATTTATACTATCCTGGAATTTTAGCACCTCATGAAACATGACAGGTGGTCAGAAAAGTCAGAGATGCTTAAAAATGGGAAAATTCACTTTTGGCACCATAGTTTGTAAACGCTATAACTTTTACCCAAACCAATAAATATACACTGAATGGGTTTTTTTTTTAATCAAACACATGTAGCACAATAAATTTGGACAAAAATGTATACAGAAATTTCAAAAATGTCAGCACAGAAAGTAAAGAAAATCATTTTTTTTTACAAAATTCATGTCTTTTTTGATGAATATAATAAAAACTAAAACTCGCAGCAGCAATCAAATAGCACCAAAAGAAAGCTGTATTAGTGACAAGAAAAGGAGGTAAAATTCATTTAGGTGGTAGGTTGTATGACCGAGCAATAAACCGTGAAAGCTGCAGTGGTCTGAATGGAAAAAAAGGCTCTGGTCCTTAAGGGCCCTTTTCCACTTGCAATCGCTAGCGTTCACGCTGAACGCTAGCGATTGCTGAATCGCAATTACCGGCGATTCCCCGACGTTCGCCGCCGCGATTTTGCTATGCTATGCACTGCATAGCAAAATCGCGGCAATTATCGCTCCGCCGCGCATTCGCGTTCCCGACAAAAGCGAATCGCGGTAGTGGAAATGACCTACCGCAATTCCTATGTTAAAAAGCAAACCGTAGCGATTGTAAAATCGCTAGCGGTTTGCGGTTTTGCGATTCAGCCAGCGCAAACGCGCTGGTGGAAAAGGGCCCTAAGGGGCGAAAAGACTGTGGTCCTCAAGTGGTTAATGTCCCCATGCCTAACCTTAACCACCTCCCTCTCACATAACCTTAAATACCCACCTAAAATAAACGCCCACCCCCCATCCACACTGGCATTAAAGAAAACCTATAATAAGAAAAAGTTCCCCTGGGGGGTACTCACCTCAGGGGGGGGGGGGGGAGAGCCTCTGGATCCTATCGAGACTTCCACCATCCTTGTGTCCCACGGCGGCGGCGAAACAGATCCCGTAACAGCGGGGATGTAAATATTTACCTTCCTGGCTCCAGCGCAGGCGCAGTATTGGCTCTCCGCTCAGAGATAGGCGGAAATAGCCGATCGCCTGTCAGACTGCTCTACTGCACAGGCACAAGTCTCCTGCGCCTGCATAGTAGAGTGGACCCGACAGAGATCGGCTATGTCTGCCTATCTCCGTGCTGAGTGCCTCAACAGCACCCCCGCTGGAGCCAGGGAAGGTAAATATACTAGCCATGTCGAGCTTGGATTGCGGGGCACTTCAGGGGAGCCAGCGGTGTATTGCCTGCAGCTACAGGGGAGGGGGAAGCCTCATTGGGACTCTGAGGCTTCCCCCTACCGGGGTGAGTAAACCCCAGGGGACATTTTTTTGTTACAGGTTCTCTTTAAGAGGCAATATTCGTGATATGGCTAAATGGGTACATGAAATTTCAAGCATATTAAATTGTTTATATTCCAGAATATACAGTTAATGTAAGTTTATACAGTTAACATGAAGGTCAGATCTTGGAAAACGAATATTTTTTATTGTGAGTTTCTACAAAACAAACGTACAAATGTAGGTTATCAGGCGCCCAAATTTCCACTACTTTACATTGGTGTCAATGGCGGCGCCCATTTTGTCCACTAGCAGTTGATGCCCAAATTGTCTGCTTTCCCCTGCATGCTGGAAACGCTGGTATACTGATTCCAGAATCTCAGCAGAAGCATCACAGGCTTCCATTGGTTTGCAATAGAACAATGGTAATTGTCCCTCCGCAGGGAGGATTTTCATTGGTGCACTACTCAGTGTACCAGCATTTCCAGCATGCAGGGACCCAAATGAATAGGAACAAGTGTGCATCTTGCAAAACCCATTGTGAGGAGGCCATCCATTCTAATAGGCTAGCATTGATTCAATCGGCCTCTGTCGCAGCTGGTTGATCTGGAAAACATGCTGCACACATCTTTGCATTCCGCTTGTTGGAAAGCACCAAACATCAGTTACCGATCCTATAGCTTAACCACTTAAGGACCACTGTGTTAAACCCCCCTAAAGACCAGGCCATTTTTCACTAAATAGGCCCCTGCAGCTTTAAGGCCTCACTGCAGGGCCGTACAACTCAGCACACAAGTGTTTCCCCCCCTTTTCTCCCCACCAACAGAGCTTTCTGTTGGTGGGGTCTGATCGCTCCCCCAATGTTGATTTTTTTTTTTTATAAATATTTATCCATTATTTTATTAAAGCGGTATTACCATAAAAAAAAAATCAAATTTCAACAGCAACTGGTCTGAGTGTATTAAAGCAGAATATAACCCTGCATTTCAACTTTGCTCTAAAATATTATTTACAGCATATTATATGCAAAAAGCATTTTTTTTTTACTAGACCAGCATTGGAAGGGTTAAACACAGACGTTTCAAGTTCCGTGGAGAGATATGCAGAAGTTCAGATTGTTACATTCTATGTATCTATTGATAAACAGTTACACACTCTTTGGCAGTCCTCCAAGCTCCTTCTCAGTCAGAGAGATGAGTCACATTAAACACTTAGATACATTTCTGTAAAACAAAATGTATCTCTTTTCAGCTTCGGATGCGTCTGCAGAAATCTAAAGGAACTTTAAAGCCCTGTGTAACCCTTCCAATGCTGGTCTAGTAAAAAAAAAAAAATGCTGGTTGCATATAATATACTGTAAATAATGTTTTAGAGCAAAGTTGAAATGCAGGGTTATATTCCGCTTTAAGTGATAAAGATGCTAATCCTGCATTCAAAACTTGCAAAACTTTTTCTGCTGTTATGATTTGGAGTTATCACATTCTTAAAGGGGAACTGAAGAGAGAGGTATATGGAGGCTGTCATGTTTATTTCCTTTTAGACAATACCAGTTGCCTGGCAGCCCTGCTGATCCTCTGCCTCTAATACTATTAGCCATAGCCCCTAAACAAGCATGCAGCAGATCAGGTGTTTCAGTGGTTCAGACTTATAAGTCTGATCTGACAAGACTAGCTGCATGCTTGTTTCTGGTTTTAATCAGATACTACTGCAGAGAAATAGACCAGCAGGGCTGCCAGGCAACTGGTATTGATTAAAAGGAAATAAACATGACGGCCTCCATATACCTCTCTCTTCAGTTCCCCTTTAAGGAGCACTGGCCCTTTAGTAGTCAGTGCCAAACAGTTCAATGCTGGGAGTTTTTTTTATCTATAACTAGCTGATTGCCCGGCGTTGCCCGGGTATGTATTTGCCTGGTGTCGGCTCCACCCACTTTTTCTAACCCTAACACACAATTACTCAATGACCAAGTTTGTGAGCTTTGCAGTCTTTGGCATCAATAGTTTGCATTGAAATGAAAAAATATGATGGGCTGTTTGTGGCTCCACCCCCTTTTCTGAACTTGAAGCCCAGTCACCCAATGACCACCTGTACCAGCTTTGAGGCCTGTGCCATTAACAGTGCAAGAATGGTAGCAATTAAATATTCCCTTAAAAGCAATAGGTTAAGCTTTATTCACTTTTGTAGGCTCCACCCACTTTTCTGAATATTAATCCCATTCACTGAGTGACCAACTGTGCAAAGTTTAAGAACCCTCCCATTAACAGTGTAAGAATGGCTGCAGTTTACATTTTCCCAGTGAAATGTGTATTTGTCTCCACCCACTGATGACCCGGCATTGCCCAGGAATGTATTTGACTGGTGTTGGTTTCGCCCACTTTTTCTAACCTTAACGCACAAACACTCAATGACCAAGTTTGTGAGCTTTGGGGTCTTTAGCATCAATAATTTGTAATTCCTATAGAAATTAAACAAATCAGATTGGCTGTTTGTGGCTGCGCCCCTCTCCAGCATTTGAACCCCAGTCACTCAATGACCAACTGTAGCAGGTTTGAGGCATCTGCTATTAACAGTGTAAAAATGGCAGCAATTTAAATATTCCCTTTGAAAATCAACAGGATAATTTTGATTGGCTATTATAGGCTCCACCCACTTCCCTGAATATTACTGTGTCACCCAGTGACCATTTGGGCAAACTTTGAGAACCCTGCCATAAACAGTGTAAGAAGGACTGCAGTCCTACATTTTCCCAGTGAAATTTGTTTTTGGCTCCGCCCACTTTTTGTAGCCTGGACACACAGTCACTCAATGACCAAGTTTGTGATCTTTGGGGTCCTTGGCATCAATCATTTGTATTTTCCCAAGAAATGAAACTGTTTGTGGCTCTGTCCCCTTTTCTGAATTTGAACCCCAATGACTAACTGTACCAGGTTTGAGGCTTGTGCCATTAACAGTGCAAGAATGGCAGCAATTTTAATATTCCCCTTGAAAATCAACAGGTGATTTTGATTTTTTTTAGGCTCCACCCACTTTTCTGAATATTAACCACTTCGTCCACAGGTCAGTAGATATACGTCCTCTGGGACTTCATCTAAGCCACAGGTCAGTAGATATACGTCTTGTAGCAGAAGCAGTGCTGTGCAGGATTGGGCTTGCTCCTGTGCACATTTCTGGCACTATTTGATGCAGGACTAATTGGTGAATGGGAATATAAGTTTCCTGAGCTAATGAGATTGATTTTTACTATTAAAAATACTTGTATTTTCTCATTTCATAGTGAAAAACACACTTTGTAGCACTATTTCAGAATCAAATATCTTCACCATAAATTGTGACAGGAACATAATCAAAGTTTTGTGATAAGCAGTAAGAATAGCCAAACAAAATGTGTGTTTTTTATCGACAGTAGCACTTTTTATTTTTAAACTGGAATTGGTTAAACTGAGAAATACATGTTTTTTCTATTTTTTTCTTTGTTTTCCCATTAAAATTCATAGAAAACAAAATTGTTTGAGGTAAAAAATGGCATACAATGAAAGCCTAGTTTGTCTTGAAAAAAACAATATATATTTCATTTCTGTGTCATAAGTAGGGATAAAGTTATTTCTGATTAAATAGGGACATAGCTAAACTGTCAAAACTGCTCTGGTCAATAAGTTGAAAACAAGGTCTGGATGCGAAGTGGTTAATCCCAGTCACCCAGTAACCAGCTGTGCAACGTTTCAGAACCCTGCCATTAACAGTAAAGAAGGGCTGCAGTTTACAATTTCCCAGAAAAATCTGTGTTTGACTCCACCCACTTTTTGTAACCTTGACACACAGTCACTACTCAATGACCAAGTTTGTGAGCTTTAGGGTTCCTGGCATCAAAATTGTGTGAATGGAAGCAGTTTATCCAGAAAAGCAAATCTGATTGGCTGTTTGTGGCTCCGCCCCTTTAGTGAATTTGAACCCCAGTCACTTGATGACCGAGTGTAGCAGGTTTGAGGCCTCTGCCATAAACAATGTAAGAATGACAGCAGTTTCAATATTCCCCTTGAAAATGAATAGGTGAATTTTGATTGGCTCTTGTAGGCTCCACCTACTTTTCTGAATATTAATCCTAGTCCCCCAGTGACCAACTGTGTCAAGTTTGAGAACCCTGCCATTAACAGTGTAAGAATAGCTGCAATTTATATTTTCCCATGTAAAAAAGTTAGTTGTTTTTGGCTGTGCCCACTATTTCTAACCTTGACATACAGTCACTCAATGACCAAGTTTATGAGCTGTGGGGTCTTTGGCATCAATAAGTTGCATTTTACCATTGAAATGAAACAAATCTGATTTTGGCCCGCTCCCTTTTCAGAATTTAAACCCCAGTCTCCCAGTGACTGACTGTAACAGATTTGAGGCCTCTGCCATTAAGAGTGTATGAATGGCAGCAATGTAAATAATCCCCTTGAAAATCATTGTGAATGAATTTTGATTGGCTGCTGTAGGCTCCACCCACTTTCCAGAATATTAGTCCCTGTCACCCAGTGGCCAACTGTGTCAAATTTGAGAACCCTGCCAATAACAGAATGGCTGAAATCAATCTAAAAAATCTGATTGGCTGTTTGTGGCTCCACCCCCTTTAGTGAATTTGGACCCCAGTCACCCAATAACTGACTGTATCAGGTTTGAGGCCTCTGCCATTAACTGTGTAAGAATGGTAGCAATGTAAATATTCCCCTTGAAAATCAATGGGTGAATTTTGATTGGCTGTTTTAGGCTACACCCACATTTCTGAATATTAATCCCAGTCACTCAGTGGCCAGTTGTTTCAAGTTTGGGAACCCTGCCATGTAAAAAATTAAGTTGTTGGCGCCGCACACTTTTTCTAACCTTGACATACAGTCACTCAGTTATCAAGTTTATCAGCTTTGGGGTCCTTGGTATCAATACTTTGTATATTCCCATTGAAAAATAAACAAATCTGATTGGCTGTTTGTGTCTCCGCCCCTTTCTGAATTTGAACCCTAATCACCCAGTCACCAACTGTACCAGGTTTGAGGCATCTGCTATTAACAGTATAAGAATGGTAGCAGCTTACATATTCCCTTTGAAAATCGAAAGGTGAATTTTTATTGGCTGTTGTAGGCTCCACCCACCTTCCAAAATCTTAATCTCATTCACCCAGTGCAGTGACCAACTGTGCAAAGTTTAAGAGACCTGCCATTAACAGTGTAAGAATGGCTGCAGTTTATATTTTCCAGTGAAATTTGTTTTTGGCTCCACCCACTTTTTGTAACCTTGACACACAGTCACCCAGTGACCAAGATTGTGAGCTTTCAGGTTCCTGGCATAAAAAATGTGTGAATGGAAGCAGTTTATCCACCAAGGAAATCTGATTGGCTGTAGGTGGCCACGCCCCTTTAGTGAATTTGGACCCCAGTCACCCAATGACCAACTGTAGTAAGTTTAAAGACTCTGCCATTAAAGGACTTCCGAGGCCAAAAACAAGAAAATGACACTATACCTTTTTAATATCAGAATCCACGGAGGACGTCCAGTGCGTCCCCCGCACCATTCCGCCGTCATTGCAGCCCTTTTCGTTCCCCCATGGCTCGGCCCGACCCCACTGAACGGGTCGCATGTATGCCACAAGTAAGATGGCCGCCGCCTTGAGCCGCGGCTGCGCAGTACGCTTTGCCGCGAGTGCGACTGCGCAGCCTTTAGCCCGCCTCCCGCCGCGTACAGAGTCCCGTAATGCTGCCCAAGGCTGCGCAGTCGCACTCACGGCAAAGCGTACTGCGCAGCCGCGGCTCAAAGCGGCGGCCATCTTACTTGTGGCATACATGCGACCCGTTCAGTGGGGTCGGGCCGAGCCATGGGGGAACGAAAAGGGCTGCAATGACGGTGGAACGGTGCGGGGGACGCGCTGGACGTCCTCCGTGGATTCTGATATTAAAAAGGTATAGTGTCATTTTCTTGTTTTTGGCCTCGGAAGTCCTTTAACAGTGTAAGAATGGCAGCAGTTTAAATATACCTCTTGAAAATCAATAGGTGAATTTTGATTGGCTGTTGTAGGCTCCACCCACTTTCTTGAATCTTAATCGCATTCACCCAGTGACCAACTGTGGCAAGTTTGAGAACCCTGCGATTAACAGTGTAAGAATGGCTGCAGTTTACATTTTCCCATTTAAAATGAATGGCTGAAATTTGATTGGCTGTGTTATGCTCCTCCCACTTTTCCTGGATTTGTAACCTCGGTCACCAAGTGACCAACTGAGCCAAGTGTGGGGACTCTGGGTTGATTACTGTGAGAATGGCAGCCTTTTACATTTTTTCCATTGACTTTAATGGGTGAAATCTGATTAGCTGTTTGTAGCTCCGCCCAGGTAAGCAGGGGGGCCGCGAGACCCCCAGAACATATCATCCCAGGTAGTAAGGGATCTGTATACCAAGTTTCGTTCAAATCAGTCAAGCCGTTTTCGAGTGATCGCGGCACATACACACACACATACATACATCCGATTTTATATATATAGATATATCCCTCCTCTTCCATTTATTTCCCTGCCTAGCTTCTTATCTGAAACACCTCTGCTCACTTGTGTTTACAAGCAAGGCTGAGGTGACTCAGCCATTGGAGTAAAGATAAAAAAGAGACAGTGCAGTTGTTAGTATACACCTCAGTAGGAGTGTCTAAAGACTGGGAGGAGGGCAGCTAATCAGTACACAATGGGCAAGAGAAGGGAGGGGGAAAACAAGAGTCTGAGAGGATATGATGTCAGCATTAGGTTGGCAAAATGGCCACTGCCTAGAATAGGATTTTCTGCTTTTCCTTTATAAAATTCACAGGAATCATTACGTGGATAGCACAATACATTTGTTATGTAAGTAGAAGTAGTATTTATCTACTTATTTATGCGTTTTTTTATTTATAGGTTAGCATGGGTGTCGCTTGTTCTTTAATACATTTTGCTATTTAATATTTTTTGCCCCACCTATCCCTCCTAGCACCAGCCAATCACCGTGATCAGCTGTTATAGGCTTCAGCCTATGACAGCCAATCACTCCAGTGTTTCCCAGTACAGTGCCCTAGATCGCAGCGCTGTACACTGTTATTAGACGTCGGTTTCGCCGTGTATCAATCTCCTAGCGGTAATCGCCACTGGGAGACTGATGGCGGAGTGGAGCTCCGTCATTCATGCGGGGATGTGCTCGCACTCTCCTGCAAAACTCACCCCAGGACTGCACGCCGATCGGTGTTAGGCGGACCTGGGGCTACCGCCACATCCACGGCAATTGGCATGGAGCAGTCCTCAAGAGGTTAAAGAGAACCTGAGACAAGAAGCATCTCAGGTTCCATACTAACCTTGGGCTTCCTTAAGGCCCCATGAGGCTGCTCGTCCCTCGCAGTCTCACCGGGTAGCTTCTGTCACCCGCAATAGTGCCCAAAAGCCTGGCCAAGTCACGCTTCGCTGTCCCTGGGAGTGTTGTGCCTGCAAGAGCCCGCCAGGCTTTCGGGCACTATTGCAGGTGACATGAGCCACCCAGAGGAGATGTGGAGGGACGCGCTGCCTCAAGGGGCTTAAGGAAGCCCCAGGTAAGTACGCGGAGCAGTGCTTTTTTAGCTCTGCTAGATTTGGGCGCAGTCGGCGCCTCCATAGACTACAATAGGAATCACTCCTATTGCAGCGCTCAGTGAGTAACGTCGGCTCCGTCAGAAGACGGAGCCGAGGTTGCTTAAAAACACAATAATTCGGCCTCCAGCAATCGCTGGAAGCCGAATTATTTCATTCCCCCACTATCCATGGCGGCCTGGAGGGGGAATGGTAATTAAAACAGCCCGGACTTGTGCAGAAGCAGGATCAGTCATATAACAGCTGTATCCTGCGCCCAAGTCTACCGGCGCCGATTTCAAATGTACTCGTAAGTACGGTACATGAGACATGTCTCCGTTTGCATTCATTCCTTGCGCTCTGCTAAGTGGATTGATTTTTATGTTAGTGTGAAAGGAGCCTAACAGAAACCTGAAAGGATGTAGTTGATAAAAAAAAAAACGCAACATAACCAAAATACAATCATGAAAAAAAAAAAAAAACCCGAAAATTAACCACAAAAAAATAACCCTTAGTGGCAGGTTAGGTGTTTTAGGCAGATGGCAGCGTCTATATGTTCTATTTGAGAAATTAATATGTAGCTTACTGTAAAAAAGAAAAATATGGAAAAAAAAAACAAGAGCAAACATTGCATATACACACACATACAACTCACTTTTCTCTATCTCTCTCAATACATACATATATACATACATATGGTCCTCATGTGCACAAATGTAAAAAAAAAAAAAAAAGCTAAAAAAAAAAAGCACGTCACTCAACAATGAACAACCCCTAATAATCTGACTCGGAGCAGAGGAGATTGGAAATTACACACATTGGGCTCTATTCTCAATGAGTTACCGCATGAGTTAAATTCGGTAGTGATAAACACCGACCAAAATATCTCCATTTTCAAATTCACTAAATTTTTTTACCTCATGCGGTAAAAGTGAGGTAAAAGTGTGATAATTACCTCAAATTTATCTCCAATTTGAGATTCTCAATTAAAAAGTTGGTGTTAATTAAGGATGTTTTTATCACCTACAAATGGTAGGTGATAATTATCACTTCTCTGCTTTTGGCCTTCAGGATGGAGCCTTTTGAGCATTTTTTGCTTGAGTTTATGTCAATTTTACATAGAAGGCAGAAAAGACGAGTGTGTCTAATTTCAAGGCGCACTTTCAGACCTCGTACAGTCTTTTAGATGATTTAATAGATGCCGAGGAGGAAATTCTTCTCTGTTCTAAAAGATAAGCAACAGCATAATTACCTTTAAAGAAAAAACATTTCTTTGTTACAGCTGATACAAATCTAACAAAAAATCTCCAGTGTATGTACTTCCTGCTTTCATGGAAGCAGACATAGGGTTAACATCCTGTGTTTACACATTAGCTGCTCTGCTGAGGCACCCAGCTGGCACAGCTGAGAGCTCAAATTACAGTGGTGATTAGTCACAGATGAGGGGGAATTGGACAAGCTTAATTATATACATATGGGGTGCATTTCTATGTTTTCCTTCTGTCCTGCGCAAGAGTTGAGGTCCCACTTTAAATGTGACAGGCTTTCCTGGGTCGTCTGTGTAATGGGTGACAAGCATATGGGCTGCCCCACAGTGCTCAAAAAAGCTTTATTTCCGTACATATTACTGACAGTTTTATCACCTGTTTTATCACCTGTTTATCACCTGTTTTATCACCTGTTTTACCGCACTTTTATCAAACATTTATCACACTTGGAACATTTTTAGTGAATACTCACTTTTTTCTCTATTTTTAGTGAATTATCGCTGGAGGTAATTTTTCACCCAAAAAAGAGTTACCGCACATGGTTTTGTGAATAGAGCCCTTTATCTCTGGGTTCAGTCATCCTCCCCCTCCTCCTCCCTTCCCCCGGTCTGCAGCTGCACATGCTGTCACACAGCTCTATGTGGCTACAGTGTGCTGCAAAAGACAGAGGGTAGCGAAGAAGAGAATCCCATTGATGAAGTGCAGTATTCTGTATAGCTCTGGCGCCTCTGCCAAAACTCTGCATGTAGACTATGTGGATTGAGGACAACATCCATGTTGCTGAAATGATCAGTGTAAAGCCAGTTCAACAATCCTGTGTGTGTGTTTTATGTTCCAAATGCAGTCGCATAATGATGACAAATACCCGTACACTTCCTAGTTCAGATCTCAGTGGGTGTGTCTGAGAACTCTGGGAGGATGGTGTGCCAATGTACACAAACATTCATGCAGAGGAGGAAGACGAGAGTAAGGGAGGAAATGACATCACGGCTGGCTTCAATCAGAGGCAAAAAAGATGGGGAACGTCAGGAACAGTTTTCTCTTTTTTTACTATATACATTCTCAAAAATCAGACTGTGGACAGTACAACACATAGATTATGTAAGTAAAACAAGTATGTATCTACTGATTTAATATCTTTTCATCTTCCATTTAGCCATGGCTTCTATTTTCCTGAGTGTGCCTTAACAGCATTAACATGACCATACATACATTGATATTTTCTTCAGATTTGATCACTTTAAAAGGGAACCCGAGGTGTGAGACATATAAAGGCTGACATATTTGTTTCCCTGTAAATAATGCACATTGTGTGGCTGTCCTGCTGTTTCTCTGCCTCTAACACTTTCAACCATAGACCTTGAACAAGCAGGCAGATCAGGTGCTCTGACTGAAGTCTGACAAGATTAGCTGCATACTTGTTTCAGCTGTGTGTTTCAGACACTACTGACCATAAAGATCAGCAGGACTGCCAGGCACCTGGTATTGTTTAAAAGGAAACATTTATAACACCCTTCATACGCCTCTCACCTCAGGTTCCTGTCCACCTGTCATCTGTTGACTACAACATCTCAGATCCATAGACCTCCTGTTGGTTTTGTACATTCTTGCAATTGAAAGAGTGATTGGTGTTGTGTAATCTTCATCAAGCTGTGGGACATAATGGCTGCAGAGTGTTGTAATGCATTTAGTGGTGCAATGCAAGCAGGAGTAGCAGTACAATCCGTGCTTAATCAGAATCTGGTTCAGTGGGGCAAGTTATTGCATGGATCTCTACTATATAACCAATACCTTTTTTTTATTGGACTGTTATTGTTTTGTGTATGTATAGCTGTAAGCTGTGAACACATGTGAGATAAAAATGTTTTGCAAACCGAGGAATGAATTTGCCGCATATGTTTGTCAGAAAGGTTTGAACGATGGATCATTCTTATGATCCTTTATGCATGCAAACAATCAGTTCATGCAAGAGGACCCAAGGAGTACTTTTGTAGTTCATTTACTTCCTTATTTTTCATGCATGCACTGTGCACACAAAAGCGAATTATCTGGCGATCTCATACCTTGATGGAATTGAAATATTGAGAGACAAATATCTTTGGTCGCTGTCTTTTGCAAACTATTTTATTATGACAATTGGCAGATCAATCGTTGATCTTTCGTTTTCCTAGGACTTTTATCTCGTGTATGAAGCTTATACTTAAGCATTCTTAAAATAGTCACAATCAATAATGTAGTATTCTTGCATCACTGATTTTACCCTGTTTTAAAATACTGGTATGTCAATCTCATTCTGTACATCTGTACACTGTAAGCTGTTACTCTGTGCCTGTACTGATATTAAAGGGACTCTGTAACAAAAATGTCATTGTGTTTTCTACCATCCTACAGGTTCCTAAACCTATTATAATGTGCTTTGGCTTACTGCAGCACTTTCTACCATCATTATCTCTGTAATAAATCAGCTTATCTTTCCCCTGTCGGACTTGTCCTCCTGTGTCTGGAAGGCTGCCAACTCTTCAGTGTGATCTGCTATGCATGCCCCCTCTATGCACACTCCCCTGTGTGTGTGTTATTTACATAAGCCAGCTTTTCTCTGCTCTCTTATCTTTTACAAGCTGGATAAATCCTCTGTTCACATACTGATGAGTCACATACTGCAGAATTACAGACAACCAGGCAGAGCTGTCTGCAAGAGTAAACAAACAATCAGCTTGTAACTCTTCAGTGAGTTGCAGAGGGAAAGAAACACACAAATGATCTCTTGAGATTCAGAAGGAAGGCTATATACAGCCTGATTGTGTATGGATGTATTTTCTATGTGTGGACATGCTGTACATCAACCTACTTCCTGTTTTGGTGGCCATTTTGTTTGTTTACAAACAAACTTTTTAAAACTGTTTTTGACTACTTTTAATCCGGCGGGGAGCGGCGAAATTGTGACAGAGGGTAATAGGAGATGTCCCCTAACGCACTGGTATGTTTACTTTTGTGCGATTTTAACAATACAGATTCTCCCTAAAGATTCTAAGGCTATATTAGACTTTCAACAATTGTTGCTCAGAAAAATGGTTAAAGAGGAGCTGTTAGGTATAAGGTCTCAGAGAAAATAAACACATATATCAGTAGCTAAAGATTGGCTGTACTTACATTACATATGCATTTCACTGTCCACGTTTGGATTTCACAGAATTTGTATATAGTATATGCAGAGATAGATGCTCCTGACAGCTCATGGCAGGCTCCATGTTTTTCTGTCAAATGTGTCGTCATGTCCTGCCTGCTTCCTGATCACAGATAAGCTTGTACTTGAACAACACAGTGTGCAGTGAATATTAATGAGCCATGTGGCTAGGAACAATAGCTGACTCCTGCAGTGTACTCTGCCCGAGATTTATCAGTGCTACGCGATTACAAGCTGCTGTAACGTCTCATTAGCAGCCGAGGGGAGAGCCCCAGAATGCTTTGCAGTATGGTATGCGGCTTGCGTCTTCTTAAGAATAACAGCCTTGCTGATGAGCACACATCAAAGGTAACTGAGATTTTTATCTTCACTAATTGCTTTTGGGCTTCCTTCTAAACTGTTTAACACAGGAGAATAGAGGTTTAAATTAGCTTCTGCAGCCTGACAGTTACTCTTTAAAGGAGCAATCATTGTATGTATATACTGCTCTGTACCTTGCATCAGTAAAGGCCCATACACACAGCATACAAATGTCTGTACAGACACGTGCTGAGCGACTGTTCGTGCGACGGTTTGTTTGTGTGTTCGCTGCAAAAGATAAAGACTGTCTGTAGACACAGCCATGTTTTGTTTGAGCGATTCAACTGGTGAATCTCTTGTGACTTTTGTCTCACAAACCGTCGCTTAGTCTGTTGGTGTCCTGTCGTGTGTACAAAAGTCTTCTACAGACAGCAGAGTCGCTCCCATAGTACTACTATACGTAGTCTGTGGCAGACAGCTTCCGTCGTGTCTTCACTCTTTCTGTTGTCATATGTGTACAACTGTCACAATCCCGAATTGTCGCTGCCATAAATATGCTGTTGTCTCTTGTCTGTTTGTCATTGCATCACAACTACAGACAAATGTATGCCGTGTGCATCGGCCTCAAGATGTGCCTGTCGCGTGGACTGCAGTAGGACAACAAAACTTGGTCATTAGTAATCCAACACTATGGATCACTAATGACATCATTGGTGGCTTTGGAAGGGGGAGGGCATTCAGTTGTTTAGAAGTTACCCTGGGTTCCTTTTATAATATCTTGTAATATTACACAACTTGCAGTTGGTGTTATTTTTGATAGTCAACCAGTTCTGGATAACAGTCATTAATTTCCTCCATTTGTACACAGCTTGTCTGAGGCTGGATTCACAGTGATGCACATGTTAAAATGTGTATGAACTACAATGGAGACTGCACATAGCCTTGACCACAAAGCCTGCATGCATCGAGTTAGAATAATGCAGTCTGTTATAACAAAGTACTGTGAACAGCCCCATAGAATTGTATGGGCAGTGAGTGAACTATTCTGCAATGCAACTGATCACTGTGAACAGGGCCTTAAGCTACGTACATACATGCAAGAATTGTTGCCCATCAGGAATTGGGAAAAGATCTCTCAGGTGACAATTCGGGGAGCGATGATGTACAGACACATCTCGAGCCTTGCGGCTAGCAATGTGTTCTGTTGCTGTGGGGGGCGGAGGGATGACAATCGGCGGACAACAGAGCAGCTTCAATTGGTCGGCAGGAGGTGGAAATAGCATTATCATTAGTAATGCTCCGGCATTGGGGGTCGTTAAGGATCCAACAGGACAGTGTTATAATTTAAGTATTATATGTAGGCCTCAGTTGCCTGAACTGAGGTTAGGTAAAAGGCTTGGTTCGCAGAGTCTACCTTTAAGCAGAGTTTCTCGCAGAAGAGATGATGCGGTCAGTTACCAGGAACATGTTCCTTGTGGAAGGCCATAGGTCTAAGCTGCCCCGACCGTTAGACTACAGAAAGATAAACAAAGCCGATATTTATAAAACATGGCATTCTTTGTAACTAGGGTATAAAGCAATGGGTCTCATGCCCATGCCATCCAATTGTAGGCTTGGGGGTAGGGCTCAGATGATGTTACATTTAACTCTTTCCTGGCCAGTATTAAAGCAGATGATAGGCTGCAGAGAGACAGTCTTCTGCTTCCTGTCATTGCTGGCTTCAACCCTTTTACCTTTATTTATGTCTTGTTATCTTATCTAACTGTATGCTGTATATACGTAGTCGAGATGTAACGTAGTATAGACTGAAGATAAAGACTGTTTACCATTCACCAGGAATAGAATCAAGAAGCTGTAACGCAATGGACTTAATGCAGAATAATCTGCTTTGCTAAGATGTAACGAAATGTACTGTCTTATCTGTTGACTGAATAAACTCCTAAACTTTGAGGACGCCTAAGAAGTTCTATCTCCAATGCTGTTGCTATGATGAGAGTCGTGTTTGCAGCTCTTGTTAACCACTTAACGACCAGCTAATGCCGATAGGCAGCGCCTGGTCGTTTGTGGTTTTGCATGGAAATGGCCGAGCAGCCTTTCCATGCCAGTTCACGGAGAGTGTCTCGTGATCGCGGCTCGCACACGTAATGTAAACACGCGGGGAAGAAATCCCTGCTGTTTACATGATACGGCGCTGCTGCGTAAGACCTCTGATTGGCCGGGGATCGCCGGCATATATCCTATCCGGCGCAGGGCGGATATCCGTCCTGCGCCGCTGCAATGGTAAGGGAGAGGGAGGGAAAGCCAGGGAGGGCGGAAAGCGCTGCGGAGGGGGGCTTTGAAGAGCCCCCTCCGGAAAGCGCGGGTAGCCGGCGGCAATCAGACCACCCCAGCAGGACATCCCCCTAGTGGGGAAAAAGGGGGGGGGGGGAAGTCTGATCGCCCTGGCTATTTCCTGATCGGTGCTGCGGCCTGGAGAGTCCACGCAGCACTGATCAGAAGAAAATCCCCTGGTCCTTAAGTGGTTAATGAGTTGCTAGTGCCGGAAAAAAGGTGTAGTGTTGTTGCCAATAGCAACCAACATATAGTTTCTTAAGGACAGATCCTTAACAACCCCCAATGCCTGAGCAATATTGATCGTCTGCCACTGTGCACGCATAACGTTCATCGGCTGAAATAATCGTTATCGTCTTTTTCAGCTGACCGTAGCTACAATGTTTGGTGCAGTCCAAATTCTTGTTTGAGCCATGATGATACACAGGGTTTGCTGGATACCCGTTCTTTAAATAAAATGGGGTCTCTCACTCACATCTTGATTATCTGCTACACACAGTTGTTGTGGTTTTTTTGTTTTTGTTTTTTTAAATGAATACACAAACAAAAATATAGGATTACCAGGGTTCGCCCAGAAAATGGTAAGAATGCCTCTTATTGCATCTGCTTACTAGAGGGTGCTAAATGTCCCAGGGCAATGTGTCCCTCAATATTAAAGGACACCTGAAGTGGGAGGTATATGGAGGCTGCCATGTTTATTTCCTTTTAAACCATACCACTTTCCTGGCTGTGTTGCTGATTCTCTGCCTCTAATCCATTTACCCATATACCCTGAACAAGTATGCAGATCAGATGTAGGCAGATTCAGTGTCCCGGCTGCAGGACACAAGTGCAATTAAAATGCAGCTGAAAGCGTTTGTAACACAATGCGTGTCAGCGCTTCACACATGATGGAGTTGCCCATCGGCAAAGAACTGCAACAAGTTGTGCCTGAGAACAGCTGTGGCCGTGCTCAGATCACAGAAACGATCGATCGGCACTCAAAAAAATTCCTGATCATTAGGAAAATTGCGTGGTGGATACAGAGACCTTAGGTATGCAAGCGACAGTTTCTGTCTGAGTCAGGACTTGATGTAACTACAGCAGTAACCACACAGATAAGGAATTACAACCATAACACTTTCCTGACAGTAAATGGCTTCTGAGAGCAGGAAAGTGATAAAAATGGTCAATAGTTCACAGATTTTAGCTCTGGCATACTTCAAGGTGTCATTGAGCAGAGACAATTACACCTTATCGTATGTGTTGCCCTAATATTTGAAACCTCATCTCATGTACTCCTTGGTGCATGCATATTTGTTGCTCCATAATTGTGTATAAATGCTTTTCTAACATTTCTTTTAAATACAAATATGAAGTCAAATTCTCTCATATTTTAATCTCAAAACTTACTGTAAAGGATTAACTATAACATGTTGAAGTTACCCCTGAGGTACACATACCTTATGTTGATAACCTAAGGTATGTGTACTACGGAGTAATCTCCCTTTGGATGATGATGATTTGGGGGGGGGGGGGGGGGGGAGGGGGTCTCACACTAAGTTATGTATCATTTAAGAAAGTGATAAAATTGTTAAACAACGTATAAAGAGTACTGAAACACTATATACAGTGATGTGAAAAACTATTTGCCCCCTTCCTGATTTCTTATTCATTTGCATGTTTGTCACACTTAAAGAGAACCAGAGGTGGGTTTGAAGAATATTATCTGCATACAGAGGCTGGATCTGCCTATACAGCCCAGCCTCTGTTGCTATCCCAAACCCCCCTAAGGTCCCCCTGCACTCTGCAATCCGTCATAAATCACAGCCACGCTGCTGACAAACAGCTTGTCAGAGCTGGCTGTGTTTATCTCTATAGTGTCAGTCTGCTGCTCTCCCCGCCTCCTGCAGAACTCCGGTCCCTGCCTGCATCCCTTCCCTCCCTGCTGATTGGAGGGAAGGGACGGGGGCAGGGACCGGAGATATGCAGGAGGCGGGGGAGCAGCTGAGACTGACACTACAGATGTAAACACAGCCTCACAGCACGGCTGTGATTTATGAGGGATTGCAGAGTGCAGGGGGACCTTAGTGGGGTTTGGGATAGCAACAGAGGCTGGGCTGTATAGGCAGATCCAGCCTCACTATGCAGATCACATTCTTTAAACACACCTCGGGTTCTCTTTAAATGTTTCTGCTCACCAAAAACTATTAGTCAAAGATAACATAATTGAACACAAAATGCAGTTTTAAATGATGGTTTTTATTATTTAGTGAGAAAAATAACCTCCAAAACCTACATGGCCCTGTGTGAAAAAGAAATTGCCCCCTGAACCTAATAACTGGTTGGGCCACCCTTAGCAGCAATAACTGCAATCAAGCGTTTGCGATAACTTGCAACAAGTCTTTTACAGAGCTCTGGAGGAATTTTGGCCCACTCATCTTTGCAGAATTGTTGTAATTCAGCTTTATTTGAGGGTTTTCTAGCATGAACCGCCTTTTTAAGGTCATGGCACAACATCTCAATAGGATTCAGGTCAGGACTTTGACTAGGCCACTCAAAGTCTTCATTTTGTTTTTCTTCAGCCATTCAGAAGTGGATTTGCTGGTGTGTTTTGGGTCATTGTCCTGCTGCAGCATCCATGATCGCTTCAGCTTGAGTTGACGAACAGATGGCCGGACATTCACCTTCAGGATTTTTTGGTAGACAGTAGAATTCATGGTTCCATCTATCACAGCAAGCCTTCCAGGTCCTGAAGCAGCAAAACAACCCCAGACCATCACACTACCACCACCATATTTTACTGTTGGTATGATGTTCTTTTGCTGAAATGCTGTGTTACTTCTACGCCAGATGTAACGGGACACGCACCTTCCAAAAAGTTCAACTTTTGTCTCGTCGGTCCATAAGGTATTTTCCCAAAAGTCTTGGCAATCATTGAGATGTTTTTTAGCAAAATTGAGACGAGCCTTAATGTTCTTTTTGCTTAAAAGTGGTTTGCGCCTTGGATATCTGCCATGCAGGCCGTTTTTGCCCACTCTCTTTCTTATGGTGGAGTCGTGAACACTGACCTTAATTGAGGCAAGTGAGGCCTGCAGTTCTTTAGATGTTGTCCTGGGGTCTTTTGTGGCCTCTCGGATTATTTTTCTCTGCGCTCTTGGGGTAATTTTGGTCAGCCGGCCACTCCTGGGAAGGTTCATCACTGTTCCATGTTTTTGCCATTTGTGGATAATGGCTCTCACTGTGGTTCGCTGGAGTCCCAAAGCTTTAGAAATGGCTTTATAACCTTTACCAGACTGATAGATCTCAATTACTTTTGTTCTCATTTGTTCCTGAATTTCTTTGGATCTTTGCATGATGTCTAGCTTTTGAGGTGCTTTTGGTCTACTTCTCTGTGTCAGATAGCTCCTATTTTAAGTGATTTCTTGATAGAAACAGGTGTGGCAGTAATCAGGCCTGGGGGTGACTACAGAAATTGAACTTAGGTGTGATAAACCACAGTTAAGTTATTTTTTTAACAAGGGGGGCAATCACTTTTTCACACAGGGCCATGTAGATTTGGAGTTTTTTTTTTTTTCACTAAATCATAAAAAACATCATTTTAAAACTGCATTTTGTGTTCCATAATGTCATCTTTGACTAATAGTTAACGGTTTTTGATGAGCAGAAACATTTAAGTGCGATCTCACGCTTTACCTGCCGGTCAAATACAGAATGGTGAATGGGAACATATGTTCCCAAAGCCAATCAAAGTGTCTAATTAGGAATGATTACTGTTGCAATGAGCACCAGAGATCATTCCATTGCAAAGGATGTAAACTGCCATTTCCTGCTGGCTGGAAAGCAGCCAATTTAAAAAAAAAACGATACATAAATTGTTACCTTAGGGACTTAGGGTGTATTAGGCTAGACACCCACTAGGAGCGATTTTCTGAGCGCTTTGTGATTTCAAAACTCTTGCTAATGTAATGCTATGGGTGTGATCCCACTTGAGCAATGTGATTTTATAAAAATCCCAAATAGCATTGCATTAGCAAGAGCTTTTTCAAATCACTAGCGATTAGAAATTGCTCCTAGTGGTTTTCTGGCCTAACTGTTATTTTTGCAGAAAATGGCTTGTAATTATTGATAGAGTACAATAAGAAAACCAAATGTTGCCATACATTGTACTAGGGCCATAATCTAAATATAATAACCGAGACAAATGGGCAAATAAAATGTGTGGGTTATATTTATATTAGTATGTTTTATTTTAAAACTATTATAGCTGAAAACTGAGAAATAATTGTTTCATATTTTTCTTCTTCCCTTTAAAAAGCATTAATTTGCCAAAAGTACCACCCAAAGAAAGCCTAATTGGTGCCCCAAAAAAACCCAAGATATAGATCATTGAGGTGCGATAAGTAGTGATAAAGTTATTGGCAAATGAATGGGAGGAATATGAAATGTAGAAAATTGCTCTTAATTTTTAAGGGGATGTGTGCCACATGCGGATGATAACTGATTCATTGTGAACTTTCCCCTTCAGTACAGCTGCTACGCTGTTGTCTAAAATGGAGAGGAAATGCAGATAAGCTACTTTTTTTTTATTCATTTTTTTTTTCTTTTCATGGAAATGAACTCTTACTTTAAAACTGTGTTAAAAAAACAACAACTCTGTATGCTTTTTGTTCCAGAGGAAACCTAATGCACTGATATCATGGGAAGCTGCTGTAGCTGTCGAGAAGGACTCCCAGACAATCACCCCACCAGGTTTAAAGTAAGATACTTATAATGTGTCCATATTTTTTAACTACAATTATGAATAAAATATTCCAATAATAATTGTTTTGAAATTAGAACATATTAGAAAACAATAGATATTGTTCAGGTAGTTGGGAGGTGTATTTGTGTTATAGCTGTAGGGTAAATGGGATTGTTTGCTTAAATAAAATATTGTGGTTCTACTTTGCAATTTTATAAAATGTTTTGTTGATTATGTTCTAGCCTTCAGCTATAAGTAGGGGGTTTGGATCCAAATTGGTTACTTTAGATGCCAGAGGAGCAGTGGAAGTTTGTGCACCCCATAGATGCTCACGTTAATACCGGTTATTAATGGAAATTTGGGAACCGGGATTGCCTTCTATACAAACTACAGCTACAAATGGCAGGTGTAAGGCTGGGCTGGATCTGAAAAGTAAAATGTAGGCAGTGGAGTTGTCACAGAACTTTGGGCACCCCACAGGTGACCGTGGTAATATTGGCTTTTAATGGGGCCATCTGCTGTACAAACTGCGGCTACAAATAGCCTCCAGTGCTCAAATGTACAGGATGTTGGTGGGGAGTCAGTTAGGCTTAGGTATCAGTTGGAGGGGTCAGGTAAGAGTTAGGCACTGGTGGGGGGGGTTGGTTAGGCATCGGTGGGATGGAAGGTCAGTTAGGGTTCTGCATCTGTAGAGGGAGGGTTTGTCTTAGGAATATTTTACTATTGGAATTACTACTGCCCAATAGTAGAGTATTGGTAATTTTACGCATATTCTACTAGTGGCTATTTCCCCGGAGCCCATTTTGCATGTGCGCGTTGGATCATAGTGCTCTGTATATGCAATGAGATGATCATGGCATAAGAAATGATTCCTGAAATTGTAGAAGACCTCTGTAATTTGAAAGGTGGAAAGGCACTAAAGTTAGTAAAATGTCTTAAAATATCTACAGTACTTTGAAATGCACGTTAGACGATACACTTAATAAGAATGCATCTTATTTCAGGTCACCAATGTAGATGATGAGGGGACAGAGCTGGATTCAGGAATGATGGAACTAACACAGACTGAGCTGGTCTTGCACACCCGTAAAAGAGATGCTGTGAGATGGCCATATCTCTGTCTTCGACGCTACGGATATGACTCAAATCTCTTCTCCTTTGAAAGCGGACGACGGTGTCAGACCGGTCAGGGTATGACATTTATTTTTCCATTCACTTCAAGTTCTGTCAGTAATTCCTGTAAGAATGCTTGTTTGCAGTACATTTTAGCTGTATATTGCTTCTTTTTACTTTTTCTTAGATGGCTGATCATAAATTTGTATAGCGCAGAGCTTAAAGGATACATCTGGCAAACTATAAAAAAAAAATCACACATCTGGGGCTTCTTCCAGCCCCTAGAAGTCTGTTAGTTCTCATGACACAGTTCGCTCTGCGCCAGGCCTCCCTTAGGTTATAACCCGCGCCTGGTCGGGATCTTCTGTGCAAGCGCCTTGTTCACTTCCCGTGATTGCGCTCCTGTTGCCGGGAACCCTCTGCAGTTGTGCAGTTCAAATCTCTATTAACTGTGCAAGCACAGAATGCTCCTGGCAACAGGAGAGTGATCATGAGAGCCATGCATGCGCAGAAGATCCTGGCCATGGGGCGCAATCTTATGGACGGGAGAGCGGAGGGCTGGCGCAGAGCAGAACTGCGCCATGGGACCTATCCGACTTCTAGGGGCTGGAAGAAGCCCTGAGTGAGTGAGTAAAACTTTTTTTTTTTACTGTTTATCAGATGGTACCGTTTAATAAGTTTGTCAGATAATGCTAAGTTAATATGGACAGCTGACGGCTGGTGTGCTCACTGCTTGCGCTATGCTGCGGTAGACCACCAGATGTTTATGTGCAGATATAGGGACACCTGTAGGAACTCGTGCTTGTGCATCTTGTCCACTCGCCAGAATAAGCATGCCATATCTTGTCTGCTGCTGGCTAACTGCATAATGTGTCAAACGCTTGCATAAAGTGCAGTTATCATCAGAGCTGTGGAGTCGGTACAAGAATCATCTGACTCCCTACCCCTCAGTTTATGAAACCTCCAACTCCGAATCCAGGTACCCAAAAATGCTCCAACTCCTTGACTCCGACTCCACAGCCCTGGTTATCATTTGCCTTAAACAAAGCTATACAGCTGCATTATACCGCAAATGAATAGTCAGAGATTCAAGTAGATCAGTTAACAACGAATTGCCACTTGGTAAATCGTGTTTAAAAATCCATGGAAATTTAGACTACTTGGGAAAATCATAAATAAAGGCCTGGTGCTCGTACAAAAGAATGAAAAACAAACTCGCCATTTACTACTCTGATGAATACACACAGAAATGAATTATCTAACCAGTGGCGTTGTTAGGCAATAAGCCCTGAACCTCTGCCGCAGAGCCCCGATTGTCCGCCGCCTCCTTTTTCAGACCCCACTGACAGGCTGCAAGTGACAGTGCTGTTGAGGGGTAGTTATACCTCATCCATGTTCCCACGCCAATCGGCTTCACTGGTACCCTGCATCTGCCCTTCCTGCCTGGACTAAATTTGTATTTTTCAACACCCATGGCCTGCTATCAACAGACCCCCGCACCTGTTCTTGTGCACAGCATGCAATTGATTATAGCACATTCGCTGGGGATACTGCGGGCTGGAATCATTATATTTTCATCCTACAGCCCATAAAATGCTGTTAAGTTAATTGGTCTCACCACAAAACTGGCCTAACACCTGGTACACACCATGCAATTTCCCGTCAGATAGTTGGGTCAAATCGATAATTTCCGACAGGTCCAATCTGATTTCGGATTAATTTTTTATTGAAGTGATAGGAAAAATTGATCAGGAAATTAATCGGAAACCAGATTGGACCTGTCTGCTGCTGGCTGGGAGTGTTTTTCTCTTCACCGCCACATTCGTGCCCCTGAACGAGCTTGTAAACGGACAGGAGTGTGGTCGAAATTTTAAGAAAAAATAGTTTAATATGTTTAGAGAAACCCAGTGATGGAACAGAGGGGTGTAAGAAGATTGGTGAAGCCTCCGTACTATCCAGAGAAGTCATGAGTTACAGATAAAGTGTTACCAAAGAAAACCGGTAGTCAGTCATACATATTCTGGTACAATCTTAATCATGAAAACTCTTGTATGCTGACAACATTTCTGGCTTTTTTTATTTTTTTTGTTTCACTCACTTTTTCATGTTTTCCTCACTTTTTTCCAAGGAATTTTTGCATTTAAATGCTCCCGGGCTGAGGAAATATTCAACCTGCTACAGGAACTAATGCAGCGGAACAGCATCAGTGTGGTAGAGGAGCCAGTTATGATTAGCAGGACAGGACATCCAGTAGAAATAGACATGTCTCGTACTCCACAGAACCCTGGAGGTAAGCTGGGATGACAACTGATGTAATTCCTTATACAAGTAGTCCTCGGGTTACGAAAGCCCGACTTACGAATGACCCGCCGATGCAAACTGTCTGATCCTGTTGCGATGATGACATTTCCGCGGGGGGGAAGTTTAAAGAAGCGGCTTCAAACATCCCCCAAGTGCCGGTGCATGCAGCAAACAGCATGGACTTCCCTCCATACGAGTCCAATGCTGTCTGTCCTCCTCTCTCCACATCCAGCTCCCTCTAGCCGCGTACAACACTGCTTCGCTTCCTGTATGTCATGTGACATAAAGGTTCCAGTATGTCACATGATATACAGAAATCGGTGCTGTATGCGACTAGAGGGAGCTGGATGCAGAGAGAGGACAGACAGCGTTGGACTCGTACAGAAGTGAGTCCATAGGGCCAAAGCGGGGGCAAAGAGGCGCAGAAGGAGCACAGAGGGGGCAAAGAGGCACAGAGAAGAAAAAAGCGAGGGCGCAGAGGAAGCACAAACGCAGCAAAGAGGGGGTAATGAGGAAGTACAAACGGAGGCACAGAGGGGGTACAAACAGAGTGGGGGACAAAAAAGAGGCACAGCGAGGGGACATAGAGAGGCACAGGGGGACAAACAGGCACAGAGGTGGACACTGGAGGCAAAGGGGACAGAGATGGCACAGCGTTTTGACTTAAGAACGAATTCAGGTTAAGAACAAGCCTACAGTCCCTATCTTGTTCATTAACCGGGAACTACCTGTAGTTAATAGTAACATTTGGATTTGTAAACTACATTGTTAAATTAAAGCTAAACTTCAGGTATTAACTTTACCAACCCTTTCAAAGGTGTCTAAATTTTGTTAAATACCTTTCTTACAGTACATACTGTGACTGGTGACCTTGTAGGAGCATTAGGCAATTCAAGGGATTGTAGGGGCTGTAGTGTGAATCTGTGGCCTCTCCATCCCCTACACAGCACTGTAGTGCTGTACACTAGTGGTTCTCCCTTGGCCGGGGTGGACGTGCGGCAGGCCAGATCGAGGGCCCCCGCGGGGGTTAAACCGGCCCTGCCGACAAGGTACCAACAAGACAGAAGCTGTCACTTCCATGCCTAGAAATTAACTCTTTCAGGCAGCAAAATAAAGCAAGCAAAACAGCTTGGTTATTAAACATACACATGTTTATCTCATCATGTCACATATCGCCTCGAGTACACTTTAACGTGTGTATTTCTATAGAAATGCACTTTACACTACTCATTACCATAGTAACGTACATGTTAACCTGGGAACGTGCGTGCAGTTAAACAGGGTGCTCTTCAAGCAGTAAAAGTGAAAAGTCAGAAGAAAAATAGTGATATGTACCAAGCAGAGCAGGGTTCTCAGAGTACCAGGTGTGTGACAGCACCATTACCATCATATTCATCCCAATAATGGTTGGCTCTCCTATTTATACCTACAGAGTGTGTGCAGTGCTTGGAATACAGATTGAACTATCAACAGGAGTGTCTGCCATTACCGTATTTAGTTTGATTTTTTTTTCATACTGGAGACTTTTAAAGAGAACCCGAGGTGGGTTTGAAGAATATTATCTGCATACAGAGGCTGGATCTGCCTATACAGCCCAGCCTCTTTTGCTATCCCAAACCCCCCCAAGGTCCCCCTGCACTCTGCAATCCCTCATAAATCACAGCCACGCTGCTGACAAACAGCTTGTCAGAGCTGGCTGTGTTTATCTCTATAGTGTCAGTCTGCTGCCCTCCCCGCCTCCTGCAGAACTCCTGTCCCCGCCTGCATCCCTTCCCTCCCTGCTGATTGGAGGGAAGGGACGGGGGCAGGGACCAGAGCTATGCAGGAGGCGGGGGAGCAGCTGAGACTGACACTACAGATGTAAACACAGCCTCACAGCACGGCTGTGATTTATGAGGGATTGCAGAGTGCAGGGGGACCTTAGTGGGGTTTGGGATAGCAACAGAGGCTGGGCTGTATAGGCAGATCCAGCCTCTGTATGCAGATAACATTCTTTAAACACACCTCGGGTTCTCTTTAAGAGCAGATCTAGAGCTGATGCTAATAAACCCTACTTGCTGGCAAATTTTAATGAAAAAAATATGCACCTTGCAAATTAGCCAGTGAAAATTGACAGGAAATGCAGTTAATAAGCCAATTTCCATGCTGCATATAATTTGTGTGCAAGGCATAATTATAAGCATCTCATTAGGGCCTCTTTTCCACGGGCAGTTAATAGGCAGTGAAATGTCTCTCAAACTCTAAAAACTGCTTGCTGCTGCCTGGTAACTGCTCACTGCTGCCTGTCAACTGCTTGCTGAGCACACAGTTCAACTGCCCGTGGAAAAGAGGCCATACTTCCTCTAACCATGTCACTGTGGCACACCAAAATCTCATAACAGTTAAGGTGGCCACAACCATGATACAATAAAATGATCCGATTTTACAGCAATTCGATAAAAAATATGGGATTTCCCTGAAAATCAAAATCGGATTTCCATTTTTTTTCGATATAAGTCGATCGTGAGTGGTGGAATTGTCTGATCAATTTTTTTTATGAAAATTGATTGGTGTAGGGTAGATTGTCGATTTCCTAATATAAACACCTAAGCAATTTTCTTAGTTTTCAACCATAATTGGGGAAAACAATGGGGCATTGGTCAGTTTTCAAATGTTATCGATCAGAAAAAAATGATTGTAATCCTTGAATTAAAAATAAATTATAGGCACATACAGGAATCACACTGTGTTTGCAGCTTGGTATTATTGGTTGAGAGAGCTGTGACATCATTGCTTCTGATTTCAATGTTCAGTAGTTTCTTTGTGTTTTTTTCCTCTTTTATAGTCTAATGTATCTTTTTCATTTTATGTGTATTTGAAGCTTTAGGATATACAGGTTTTCCCAACGGGTTTCACAATTTTCCTCGGGATGGACCACCCTATCCGCCTGTGCACCATCCAGCAATGGGAAACTTGAGACACCCCTCTGTTGTGGAAGAGTCTACACATGGCATGATTACACCAGATGACCAGGTACCGTTGGTATTAGAAGTGATTTCTGTGCCATTCCAGTATATTTATATGGATTAAAATCCTCCACAATGTCTTTGCATATGACTATGTATAGCAACATGGAAACCGATTTGCTAAGCTGAGGTTTTGCACTTTGCACTCCCTTGCCTCAGTTCTGCCGCAGTTGGCTAAGCGCTGGTTGAGCTATTGCACTTTTTAAGCCTTTGCGGAGTTGTGCTGCAGCCAGGTGTCAGGCAGTGGCCAGAGATGTCACTTTTGATGGCACTTAGCTGGCATGCACCTCTATGTATAAGTAGTATGTAGAAAGGGAAACTAAAAACAAAATTGTTATTTTTTTACATTATTATTATAATTTATTTCTATAGCTCCATCGTCTTCCATGGCACTGTACAGAGTAAGGAACAAACAAAGGGTTGGGGGAACCAAGAACTCATAGGCTGGAAATGGGCAAAGATCTAGTGGCGTAACATCAGTTTTCTCTTTACTATTTAGCAATGGGGAAGATGGTAATTTGCCATACTAAGAGATACATTGTTTGGGACTTTTTCACATTGCTGTAAATGGGATAACATTGATGCTGGTATGGAGATTACATGCAGACATGCCATGCAATCTTTTTTTCATTGAGTACATTGGCACACAGTACATCCATGGGTTGTAGCCACCGATCAAAGGCATTTGGACACTATGCAAACAATTGCTCCTCCAACTATGGGCTTTTATGCTCCCATTGCAGATGCAGAGTGGGAGCCAGTAGAAGACAATAGAAGAAGAAACCCAAATGATCAGCAGTGATTCATTAGCAAAATTAAAGAAGGCTCTGTGTCAGTAATGTCACTGAGAAAAGAGTTTTAGTGCAAGTGTGAAAATCCCGGTTTTCTCTTATTGTTCAGTGTGGGACACCATGGATCTAGGGGAACATCTAAATGTGCATTAAACATAAATAGAATAATAAAACAACCATACCTTCATTTTATTGAGAATATATAGACATACATAAGTACAATCTGTGACCAACATACAGTGCATCACAGGATGTAACAGATTGGCATAGACTATTAAGTCAGTTCAGTCCCTCTTCACCTTCTCATGATCTCACAAGTTTTGAGAGTTTTTTTTTATTTTGGTTTTTCTAGATGCAAGAGGGTTATCTCACGGTAATCTATTAATTAATGTTAATGAGGAGGTTAAGTTGCCATATATGAGAGCCTGGAAGCGTTAATTGGGCTTACAACTGTCGGTATCACAGTGGAAATCTTGTTGGAAATCTGAAGCTAGAATATTGAAATTAATATATTTAAGGATTTCCCTATCAAAGTAATGTTTTGCAGGTACTACACACCTACTAGGCTAGATAGTTTCTATCCTGCAACCTGTTTTGGGGGTTGCGGAGATCATATATTTTGGGATTGCATAATTGCAATTAGCTTCTGGTCCTCTTGGCGCGTCCTATTTGAAGAAGTTTTTAAGATGCCCATTTCCCTGTCTGTCTCCCAGACTCTCCTGTATCTCCCTAACAATGTGGTACTGATTGCTTTTCATATTATGTATAAATATATGCTGCTATCAGCTCACTTGGAGTATTGCTTTTAAATAGAAGGCTCCCAGCCTGGTCATCGGCCTTCTTAAAAATCGATTGGATTTAATTATGCTGACGGATGAGATCTTTATATTCATTCATTATATTGATCTAGGTTTTTTATGCTGTCTCGGAAGAATGGTCAGCTTATAGGGGTTTATAATTTGCTACTCCCCTTGGCTCTACTCTACTCTCCTTTTCTCCCAGACTATGAACTGAGTTTCTTTGAATAATACTCTGTTTTATTACTTTGTGTTTGCAGTGTGCTATACATATATAATATATATAATTATGCAGTGTGCTCTACCCAGCTAGTTTTGATGGCACAAAAATTTCTGGGGAGAACACTGTGGGCTTGATTCACAAAGCCGTGCTAACTGTTTAGCACGGGTATGCTAAACAGCGTGTGAAGTGTCGTTCAGACTTTTGCGCACTTTGCGCGCGCAGAAGTCCGCGAACGGCACTTCACGTGCTAACTGTTTAGCACACCCGTGCTAAACAGTTAGTACGGCTTGTGAATCAAGCCCTGTGTGTGAATATATATCTCCTGGAACTGTTTTCCTGTTTTGAGGATAACTTGTTCATTATCAAGTCATCCTTTTATCTTACATTGGTATCATTATGTTCTGTGTGTATGTACCATTATTTTCTCCTTAACAAACCGTTGTTTAATAAATAATAAAAAAAAATACTTTAAGCCATGTTCGATAGATTTTACTCAATCTGTTTTTTTTTTTTTTTGTATCATTTCAGTCTCATACATATGTGAATACTGCCAGGGGGGAAGAGGAAACAGGTGGGCGCCACTGTATGCACTCTCTACCTGAGGCGCATGCACCATACCATGAACCGACAAGGCACATGCTAGGCTCAGGTTGTTCTATGGAAGAGCGGAATCCCCAGGTATTTTTGCAGCCAAATGAAGTAAAGTTTGTGCTTGGTCCAGCACCAGCTTATAGACGAATGCCTTTAAGGGCAGACAGCTTCTGCAGACATCACCGGGACTGTCAGGGCCATGTCTGTTCTGGAGATAGAGAACGGTTACCACCACATAACAATAACAACGAATGCAAGGATCAATGGAGTTCACACAAGTGTGCCTATGAGAATATCAATGGCCTGGTACCACCAGGAAGTATAGCTTTGCGTAGGGGGACTGCCAACAGGGGTATCAAGTTCTCTGCTGAGGGTCTACCTTACAACAACTGCTCACATCGCAGGACGGCAATGTTACATTATGAGAATTTGCCCCCCTTACCACCCGTTTGGGAATGCCGCTCCATGCATCCTATGGATGATGATGATGAGGAAGAAGATGAGGAGGATTCTACAGATGCCATGACTCCATCGCTCAATGGGTGCCAAGATGATCCACTGCAAAACTACATGAATGCTGATAGCGCCACTGCATGTGGTGGTTACTACCACCATCGAACAGACTGCCAACCACACAGGAGCTGTCCATCCAATGTCTTCAACTTCGATTTCCGACGGCCGTGCCCAGAGCAAAGACAACTGAACTATATCCAGGTGGAGCTGGAGGGGAAGGCTGAAGGAAAAGGAAGACAGATCCCTCAGATTACCTGTACCCCAGCTTCAAATCACGCACCTCGTTGTGCAGACTCTTATGCTGTTATCGACCTCAAAAAAACAGCCGCTATGTCCTGCCTACAGAGAGCTATGCCTCGAGATGATGGCACCTCAAGGAAAACCCGACACAACAGCACGGACCTTCCCTTGTAAAAGCTGCTACTTCTAGTGGACTCACTTGGATCTTTTACAAAAGCCATCTCTGCGGCTCTTACCTGGCTTTTCTTCATTTCCTGGATGTGGCTTCTCCTTGAGATATTTCTGTGCAGGCTCTGCTCTGTCACTCTGCAAAGCAAACACTCACCAGAATGGGAATACTAGTTTATCAAAAGGAGAAGACCGAAAGATTGCTGACAGCTAGCCAGAATGCTCTGTATGTCTCCTCTGTACAGCTGTGACTACCTGAACATCTGCCTGTGACCATATTGCCATTTTGCTGTAAATACTCACACTGAGTGAAATGTATTTTTTTTTTTATTATTATTTATTTTTTTATTGCTGTCACATTTGTAGATAACATTTTTTTTAATTCTTGATTAATTTATTTAACTTATTTTTCTATTTATTTTTATAAACATCCCCCATTCCATGTTGTGCCCTGAGGAATCAGACTTGCTCTGGAGCAGATGCGGAAGGACACTGTTTTGACCATCGTGCATTATTAATTTGAATTTCATACCCCTTGTGAGATCACCAGGACTTAGCATGTATCTAAGAAATGTATAATACCCTTTATTGCATTTTTGCAGAATCTAGGCTGTGGGTGTGCATAGGTGCTAAAATTGAAATTGTGGGCCTTCGTCAGAGTGTAAAATAAGTGCCAAATATTTATACTTGTGCCATTTTAAAAGAAATCACTGTATGTATTCTTACTTAACATAGTAAAATAACCTGAAGCGAGAGGTAAATGGTGACTGCCATATTTATTTTCTTTTAGACTATACCAGTTGCCTGGCTATCCTGCTGATCATTCTGGCATCAGTAGTGTCTGAATCACACACCTGAAACAAGCATGCAGCTAATCTTGGATATTGTTAGAAACATCTGATCTGCATGTTTGTTCAGGGGCTATGGCAACAAGTATTAGAGATAGATGTTCTGCAGGACTGCCAAACAAATATGTCAGCCTCCATATCCCTCTCATTTCAGGTCCCTCTTAAGATTGCATAACATTGCATAATGGAGAGATGGAGACTGACAGCCCTCTAGGTAGTGATTATTTTATATTTTATCCCCTTATCTTCAGCAAATGTTTGTAAACTCCGGGAATTTAGTTTAACTCGACCTTTCAAAAACAAAAATAATGATTGTTGTAAGGCAGTTGAAGAAAATCCACACGGTGTGATCTCACATTACGCTTTCTTTCTAAAGCCTTATTTTGATTTCCAAATGGATAATATTTCAGCGTTTTATTGAGGAACCGTTTCCACTGCTGCGAATTTGCAGCGTTTCCCCGCATTTGATTTGAACGGGGAAACGCAGCCTATTGAAAACAATAGGATGACGCTCAATTTGCATGCGGGAAAAGATCGGACAGCATGCTGCAGTTTTTTGCATCTGAATCCCTAAGTCGTGCATGGGGTAGAGGGATTCGGATGCGTCTCACATCACAGCTGTGCAAGTCCTATGCCAGCACTGTGTGGAAACCAGCCCTTAGTCTGCTGCCTAAGCAGTAGCATCCTGTATAACCATGCCATTCTCTTGTTCTGAATGAATGGTGCTATCTTCTGTAAATGAAGACTTTTATATAGGTTATTTCACGGGGAAAACTGAACACGGTGCTATTTGGGTTGTTGGAATTAATTATTTTCCAATTTCAAAAAGGAAAATCTGAACATTTCTCATTAGATTGGTTCACACTGACCTTGTGCAAGAGAGATCTTTTTCCAAGAGGAACTCTAAGCTGCTAGAAAATCCCTGTGGACGTTACTGACCCTTCTTTCATTATGTACTCCCAGCTATGCTGTATTATCCGAACATCAGGGCTACTGGGAGGGAATGAAGTTGCCTCCTGTATCAAACTTCTGTTTGAATCAGGGCAGCACTTCCCATGGTCCTTACCTGAACAGCACCCACATGTTTAATAAAAACACCCTCCAGTTGTGAATCAAGGACACCATCTTGTTGACTAGACTTATTCTTATTGTATTGCAGGGCTGTTGAGGGACTGAGGCAGCCTGCAGCCTCTACTGATGTACTTTCAGTGAGCATCTGCTTAGACACTGTCTTGTAGAGCTCACCAGACAGTACTTTTACTCATTTTCCATAATGTTCATGGTAAGAACACATACAAGCTGACAAGATGGAAAATGCTAGTACTGCTGCTTGTTAATGGTATGCATTGTTCAGTTCCAGGGTTTAGGTCCACTTTATCTACAGTATTTCCCAGTATCAGAAGAGGACCAGTATTCACGTTCTTCCCACAGTATTCCCTCTCCTGTATTACGCATCTCTATTTCCTTCTGTCCAATGTCTTCACAGGGCCCTTTGTTATAAAGCACACTTGTCACAAGAGGAATGCTGTCAAAGTTGTCTTTGATGACTTCTTATTGTGATGGACTACTGCTTCTATTACTCACCTGCAATAAGTATGCAGATCTAGTATTCTCCTAATCTGTTTCCTAGTTCCAGGTGAGTAATATAGGATAGCGTTTCTTAAATCCAGGTGTGGCCTCAGCAAACCGGTCTCCAGGGTTTACTTCACCCTGGACAGGTGATTCATTATAAATAAACCAAGGCTTGTTGGGGGTTCTTGAGGAATGCATTTGAGAAACACTCATGCAGAACTTATTCTAGCCATAAGATCTGAATTATATCTTGCAACAAGCATTTCCAGCAGTCACATCACGATTGCCACCTCTTTTCAGTAACTGGTGTAGTTTAAAATAATTGTTTTATGCGTACAACTTCTATGTAGAATACCAGTTGTAACTAAAGTAACTCTACAATTGGCTAGGGAGCATTCATATTAAATTACACATATATACTGTACACATGGAGAGGATCCATCTGCAGGTGAATGGTCACCTGAAGTGATCCAGATGTAGTCAGTGTACAGATGTGCTGCTGTTCTGTCCTATGGAGAGGAGGGCAATGTCTAACAGGAAGTGTCATACTGCAGCTCACAACGGATAGCAACCATAACAGCTGGCCAAGTCTTTTCAAGCCCAGTTGACCGTTGTAAACATGCTTGATTTGTTATTGATATCTAACAATAGCTTCAGTTGACATAAATTTACCATGTGCAAGTAGTAAGGCAATACAGTACTCAAGATTAGAGTTGGGCCGAACGGTTCGCCGGCGAACGGTTCCTGGCGAACTTCGGTGGTTCGCGTTCGCCTCCCGCAGGCGAACGTTTGCGGAAGTTCGCTTCGCCCAGTTCGCATCAAAAAACAAAATTTTTACCCTCCATTTCACTGTCAGCAGACATGTTATGGTCAAACACACTGCTTGAGGACCCACCCACCCTCCCTTCAAGCTAGGTCTTTTATACCATTTGACTCAGTTGTCTGCCTACACTAATTAGTTATGGGACAGCTGCTACACTCTCTGCTAGTGAGATTTTAATTGGCCTCCCACCTCCCACCTCCCACCTCCCACCTCCCACCTCCCTCCTCCCTCCTCCCACCTCCCACCTCCCACCTCCCACCTCCCACCTCCCTCCTCCCACCTCCCTCCTCCCACCTCCCTCCTCCCACCTCCCTCCTCCCTCCTCCCACCTCCCTCCTCCCTCCTCCCACCTCCCTCCTCCCACCTCCCTCCTCCCACCTCCCTCCTCCCTCCTCCCTCCTCCCTCCTCCCTCCTCCCTCCTCCCACCTCCCTTCAACCCTTCAACCCTTCAACCTATTCCCTCCTCCCTCCGGGAGGAGGGTGTCTTCTGGCAGGGAATTATACTTTTTTAAAAGCCAGTATATATCATACCATAGCTGGGAATCGAACCCAGATCACACTGCATGGTGGACACGTCAGTGCATCACCCTAAGCACTGTACCACTACAGTAGTAAGTGAAGCTATGGTAAAATGTACCATTAATGCTCAATGCAATAGAACCATTAGGTTGCTTAAAGGAGAACTGTAGTGAGAGGTATATGGAGGCTGCCATATTGATTTCCTTTTAAGCTATACCAGTTGCCTGGCAGCCCTGCTGATCTATTTGGCTGCAGTAATAATAATAATTATAATCCAAACATTTGTATAGCGCTTTTCTCCTGTCAGACTCAAAGCGCTCAAGAGCTGCAGCCACAGGGACGCACTCAAGAGGCCACCCTGCAGTGTTAGGGAGTCTTGCTTTGAACTCCTTACTGAATAGGTACTTGACCTAGCCAGGATTCGAACCCTGGTCTCCCATGTCAAAGGCAGAACCCTTAACCAGTACACTATCCAGCCACTGTCGTGTGAATCCCACCAGAAACAAGCATGCAGCTAATCTTGTCAGATCTTACAAAAATGTCAAACACCAGATCTGCTGCATGCTTGTTCAGGGTCTAGGGCTAAAAGTATTGGAGGCAGAGGATCTGCAGGATAGCCAGGTAACTGGTATTGCTTAAAAGGAAATCAATATGGTAGCCTCCATATACCTTTCACTACAGTTCTCCTTTAAAGGGAACCTTAACTGAGAGTGATATGGCTGTTTCCTGTAAACAATACCAGTTGCCTGGCAGTCCAGCTGATCTTTGTGACTGCAATAGTGGCTGAATCACACCCTGAAACAAGCATGCAGCTAATCCAGTCTGACTTCAGTCAGAGCACCTGATCTGCATGCTTGTTCAGGGGCTGTGGCTAAAAGTATTAGAGACACAGGATCAGCAGGCGATTCAGGCAACTGGTATTATTTTAAAAGGAAAAATCCATATCCTTCTCCGTTTAGGTTCCCTTTAAGGATTTGTAGCATAAAAGCCAACTCACATTGGCTGGGATTCGAACCTGGGTCTCACTGTATGGTGGACAAGCACACTATCCACTATACCAACTGAAGCTGGCCTGAAATTGCTGGCCTGAAATTGCTGGCCTGAAATTGCTGGCCTGAAAACAAGCTGCATCACACCCTGAAACAAGCATGCAGCTTGTTTTCAGGCCAGCAATTTCAGGCCAGCATTTTCAGGCCAGCATTTTCAGGCCAGCATTTTCAGGCCAGCATTTTCAGGCCAGCTTCAGTTGGTATAGTGGATAGTGTGCTTGTCCACCATACAGAGAGACCCAGGTTCGAATCCCAGCCAATGTGAGTTGGCTTTTATGCTACAAATCCTTAAAGGGAACCTAAACGGAGAAGGATATGGATTTTTCCTTTTAAAATAATACCAGTTGCCTGAATTGCCTGCTGATCCTGTGTCTCTAATACTTTTAGCCACAGCCCCTGAACAAGCATGCAGATCAGGTGCTCTGACTGAAGTCAGACTGGATTAGCTGCATGCTTGTTTCAGGGTGTGATTCAGCCACTATTGCAGTCACAAAGATCAGCTGGACTGCCAGGCAACTGGTATTGTTTACAGGAAACAGCCATATCACTCTCAGTTAAGGTTCCCTTTAAAGGAGAACTGTAGTGAAAGGTATATGGAGGCTACCATATTGATTTCCTTTTAAGCAATACCAGTTACCTGGCTATCCTGCAGATCCTCTGCCTCCAATACTTTTAGCCCTAGACCCTGAACAAGCATGCAGCAGATCTGGTGTTTGACATTTTTGTAAGATCTGACAAGATTAGCTGCATGCTTGTTTCTGGTGGGATTCACACGACAGTGGCTGGATAGTGTACTGGTTAAGGGTTCTGCCTTTGACATGGGAGACTAGGGTTCGAATCCTGGCTAGGTCAAGTACCTATTCAGTAAGGAGTTCAAAGCAAGACTCCCTAACACTGCAGGGTGGCCTCTTGAGTGCGTCCCTGTGGCTGCAGCTCTTGAGCGCTTTGAGTCTGACAGGAGAAAAGCGCTATACAAATGTTTGGATTATAATTATTATTATTACTGCAGCCAAATAGATCAGCAGGGCTGCCAGGCAACTGGTATAGCTTAAAAGGAAATCAATATGGCAGCCTCCATATACCTCTCACTACAGTTCTCCTTTAAGCAACCTAATGGTTCTATTGCATTGAGCATTAATGGTACATTTTACGGTAGCTTCACTTACTACTGTAGTGGTACAGTGCTTAGGGTGATGCACTGACGTGTCCACCATGCAGTGTGATCTGGGTTCGATTCCCAGCTATGGTATGATATATACTGGCTTTTAAAAAAGTATAATTCCCTGCCAGAAGACACCCTCCTCCCGGAGGGAGGAGGGAATAGGTTGAAGGGTTGAAGGGTTGAAAGGTTGGAGGGAGGTGGGAGGTGGTTGAAGGGTTGGAGGGAGGTGGGAGGTGGGAGGTGGGAGGAGGGAGGAGGGAGGTGGGAGGAGGGAGGTGGGAGGAGGGAGGAGGGAGGTGGGAGGAGGGAGGTGGGAGGAGGGAGGAGGGAGGTGGGAGGAGGGAGGTGGGAGGAGGGAGGTGGGAGGAGGGAGGTGGGAGGAGGGAGGAGGGAGGAGGGAGGTGGGAGGTGGGAGGTGGGAGGAGGGAGGAGGGAGAGTAAAAACTCCCTAGCAGAGTGTGTAGCAGCTGTTCCATAACTAATTAGTGTAGGTAGGCAAATGGTATAAAGGACCTTGCTTGGAGGAGGGAGGGAGGGTGGGTCCTCGAGCAAAAGTGTATTTCACTCAATTAGGTGTGACTCCAGGCATTAGAGCTTTTGAAACATGTTTTCTATCATTTTTGCAGTGTATAGAATTTTTTAAAACTTTGAAAGTTCGCCTCCCCATTGAAGTCTATTGCGGTTCGCGAACTTTTTCGCGAACCGAACCTTTCGCGGAGGTTCGCGAACAGGGTTCGCGAACCGAAAATCGGAGGTTCGGCCCAACTCTACTCAAGATTGAAAAAATACACAAAACCGCAAGGAACAATATAACCAGTACCCCCCCAAAAACAAACAAACAAAAAAAAAACTTCGAAACCCCTGAAGGGGATATAATTTATACCCACAGCAAAATAAAAATAATAGCAGCAGAGGTCGGTATACATTTAAAACATAACTTTTAAAGTTAAAAATTAACTTTTAATTTGCAAGTTAAGACCAACATCGTTCGCACAATCAATAAAATTGTTGCCATAAAAATGCCCAAACATCAGTTCTACTGGTGATTGTATTTTTTATGTAGACATTTTTATTGATTCACTCAGTGGTCTTACCCTTTGAAAATGAAAAGTTTTGTTTTCAATGTATACGTGTGTCCGCTAAGCCCCCCCCCCCCCCCTTTGTGTGCGTGCGTGCGTGCGCGCGTGTGTGTGTGTAGTAGTGTAACAATAAAAAAAAATAACTCTTAGAACGGTTAGAGTTAAAACTTTGTGTAGAGAATCTCTTGTGAAGGTTTGTGCAAATGACATCTCTTACCCTGTGGATTTTCCTCCCTGCCTTACAGTGAGAGCCCGTTTCCACTAGCACGGAAACCGGGCCGAATTCGCTGAGTTTCCCCGCAGCGATTTGGCCGACATTGCCATCAGTTTCCATGCGGGAGGCTGTGAATCCCATAGCTGTGCATGGTACAGCTTATGGGATTCGTCAGTGTTCCCGCAGACCAGGAAGTGCCGCCGCGCGTCTCGCAGCCGCGTGCGCCACTAGTGGAAACGGGCCCTAACACATTGTTTTCAGTAGTGAAGTTGGGCTTTCTAATGCTTTAGTATAATCTGGGATAGACGACTTTGGGCCATATCCTACTAACTTTTCTCCTGAATTTTCTCCAAGTAGGTATTTTCAAACCTTAACTCAAAATGAGTTTGATATTAACGGTTTACCTACTTTTTAGTACTTTTTCAATTAATAAGTACTGAAAAATTACTTTTTAGATTAGATGAATAATTATCTTCTTGGAAGAAATTAATAGGACATGGTCCTTTACCTTTTAAAGCAAATTTAAAGTGAAGTTAAAATAAAAAGATACTTGCCTATGGAGAGGAAAGGCTCTGGTTCTAACAGAGCTTTTCCGTTCCTCTCACAGTCCCCGCATTCCAGCGCTGTCACCCCCATTCAAACCTGGCACCCTGGGAAGCTTCAGGAGCTCGAGTGTTCTCGAAGACAGGCAGCTCTGTAGTGCGCATGCATGAATGCATGGCAGAGCAAGCTCACGTATGCACAGTTCAGAGCGGGGCATCTTCAGCAGTTCTCGGGCTTCCGAAGACTTCAGAGTATACTCAGAGCTGTATTCGACCTATTGATCGAAAAGCTCTTGCGGGGGTGACAATGTTGGAATGAGGGCACCAAGAGAGGAATGAGAAGGTTCTATAGGACCCAGAGCCTACCCTCTCCATAGGTAAGTATCTGTTTTTATTTATATTACATTTCACTTCACATTAACTTTAAAGTCCACTCCAGTTGCTTGTAAATCTATGTGGATGGGAAAGTTATTTGAGGAAACCCTGATTACTTTTTTGGCTGGTTGGCCTGTAAACTGTGATTTCTATTAACAGTTGGGAGCATTCAAGCCATTGCTTAACTAAAGGGTCACACCAGAACACTCTTGGTGGGTGCCCACAAAAGCAAATGCTCGAGTTTACTGCTGACTTTCTCCAAGCTGGGACATCTCAGTGTGCACATCCAGCCACCGTAGAGTAACAGAAGCCTTGTTTTTCTTGCACAAAGGTACATGCAGATTATTTTTGCTGTGAATGCTAGCTTTACTTCAGAACGATGGGCAGATTTGTTTTCATGCAGATGTGATAAGAATTCTGTGGACTATTGAAATTGTAGCATACCAGAGGTAGCAGATGCTGCCAAATATTTGTTACCTGTTAAGCACTGACATTAATTATGTGGAAAAGTTTACTTGTGTTCTCTTACGTTACATTGTCAGGGGACACCACTGTGTTTACACAGACTTGTCTAGAGACTTTATTGTTCTGTTTTCACCTTTTTGTTTGCTATTACTCTCACAGGCATCATGATTGTGTATTTCCACAAACAAGCTTTACTAGTAGATGGATAAACTCATACTATTTATAATCTAGTCTTTAAAAAAAGGTCATATATATATATATATATACGTATATATATATATGTATATATATATATATATGTATATATGTGTATATATATATATATATATATATATATATATATATATATATATATATATATATATATATATATATATATATATATATATATATATATATATATATATATATATATATATATATATATATATATATATATATATATATATAATGTGTGTGTCAAAGCAAAAAAAAGTGCAGATTCCAGTATGTTAGTATGTTTACAGTTATTTAGTCTTGCGAGAGGGAATCATGCCCTTTCCAAACCTATGCTACACATGTTACAGGAACAGTTGTTAAATGGGTGATAACTTTTAGTGACAACTTGTTTGGCAACTTACCCTTAATTGTAAAAATTGATGACTATGAAATGTGTTCTTTCTAGCAGTAATATCTGTAGTCTCTAATTGTTTCCAGTGTGGGATTAGGTGTGTATGAGTTTATCCCCTACAGAAGCACAGCTATATTAATAAATGCACTTTACACCATGTCTGAGCCTTGCCTGTGGATGGGTTGGTGAGCAATGTTATCTGTTTGACTGAAGTCCCTACATTGAATAATAATAATCCAATGTATTTATTTTTTTAATACCGTTAATCGTTTACGGTCCTGTGTAATGGCAGTTGATGATGCAGACACCAGATCCAATTTTTGGTAAATAGCCGGGAAACCTATATTCTGTTTCAGATTTGCATAAAGCTTCTATAAGCAAAGTACAGTTGTGTTCATACTTTACTGGTAACTTTTAACATTTCACCCCCCCCCCCCTTTTTTTTTTTAAAGAACAAATACATTTGCGTTCTGCTGTGTTACGACAGTGTTTCTCAACACGCGGTTCGCGTACCCCAGGCGGTACGCGAGACCATAGCTGGGGGTACGCAGCCAGGAGGGGATGTAGCGCAAAACGGGGGAGCATGCCCACACATAGCGGCGGGGAGGGGGGTCCACTCCCCCCCCACCCTCACCTTGGACTCCCCCGTCAGCGCTTCCCCCTCCGACACGCATTAATAGCAGCAGCATGGTAAAAGGAACGCGGACTTACTTCCGCGTTCCACGCCAGAGGTCCTTCTCTCTCAGCGATGACGCTACTTCCTGTTTATCAGGAAGTAGTGTCAGGCTCAGAGAAGATCGGACCTCCGTCATGGAAAGCAGAAGTAAGTGTGCGTTCCTTTTACCATGCCGCCACCACTGTCTGCTTTTAATGCGTGTCGGAGGGGGAAGCACTGATGAGGGAGTCCAAGGTGAGGGAGGGGGGGAGTGGACCCCCCGTTTTGTGCTGCATCACCTCCTGGCTATACTTTGGGCACACATGCCTGACTAAACTGTAGGCACCCATGCCTAGCTATACTGGGGGCATCCATGCCAGGCTGTACTAAGGGCACCCATGCCTGGCTATACTGGGAGTACTTATACCTAGCTATACTGGGGGCACCTATACCTAGCTATACTGGGGGCATCCATGCCAGGCTGTACTAAGGGCACCCATAACTGGCTATACTGGGGGGCACCCATGTCTGGCTATACTGGGGGGCACCCATGCCTGGCTATACTGGGCGGCACCCAATCCTGGCTGTACTGGGGGCACCCATGCCTGGCTATACTGGGGGCACCCATGCCTAGCTATAATGAATACACCTATACCTATATATACTGTGGGCAACAAACCCATGCCTGGCTATACTGGGGGCACCTACACCTAGCTATACTGAGGGCACCTATACTGGGGGCGGTATATAAGGTGTGCATTATATATATATATATATATATATATATATATATATATATATATATATATATATATATATATATATATATATATATATATATATATGGGGGGGGGGGGGGTACTTGGGTCAAAAAAGTTGAGAAACACTGTGTTACGAAACTAGGTGTGAGAAAAAATTTGTGGCCCATATGCAATTCACTTTTTCTCCTAGGAGATGATTTTCAACTTCTATTTAACCACCCTGGCGTTACATTTCCCCAGGATTTCCGTGCAAAAAGTGGTACAATTAATTTCATAACCTTTTTCCTGTAACTTTCCAAAATGAGTCAAGCAAGAGTTTAGTATACATTATGAGTATGCTAAAAGTGTCAAACACAAATTCTTGTCAAAAATAAAATAAAATGTATTAATGACAAACAGAAATAGCTTGCATTTTTAATCAATGCAGTAATAAATAATAAGTAATACATATAAATAAATGCAGAAAATAAAGGCAGAAATAAATGAAGGCAGAAAAACAAATACATTGTATACCTCAAAATACCTCCTTTTATGTGGTATACTTTCAAACAAGGTATTGCACAAAGTGCCACATCGCAGTCCGGGCAATAGGTACAGGTCTCCTTCCGGAGTTTTTTCCCATCAGGGCCTTTTTTTGGCACAGCAGACCGCACACCTTCTGGTCGGTTGTTACTTGTGTGTGGTCGCTGGCAGGTATTCAACAAAGTGGCGTCCAGTCAGTCTCTCTGGATTGACAATGTAGAACGCTCTGCGCCCCACTCTACTGGACTCCGCTGGGGGATACTTCAAATAAATGGCTTCACATAACTGCCACACAAAGTCATGGTGAACCACAAGGCTGTCGCTGCGTTTTTTGAACACCACGAAAGTGTTCCAGAGGCATTGTTCTAGGAGGTTCCTGAAAATTTTTATGTAGTATTTTTTTCTGCTATTTGCGGACAGCCGGGTAGAATGTCATGGCCACATCAGCCTTGTCCACACCTCCCATGGTCTGGTTGTAATCCAGTATAGCTTGGGGCTTGTCTACCTTCCTGCTACCTCTGGTGGTGTTGTGCACAGTAGAAGCATTGTGCACCGTACTGAGGACACAAACATCCCGCTTGTCCTTCCACCGGAGAGCCATCATTTTCCCCTTCTGCCTGGCAACAACCTCCCCCTTCTGTAGCTTCCTGGCAGAAAAGACCGGTGGCATTTGGCGACGGTTGTCCCTTACCGTGCCGTAGACATCTGTCTTGCGCTGGATCAGGTGGTTGTACAGCTCAGGGGATGCGTAGAAGTTGTCTGTGGTCAGACAATACCCCTGATCCAGCAACGGCTTAATGAGTGTCAGGACGGATGCGGTAGCAGACCCGTACTCGCTGTATTGTGACGGAAACTTGGTGCCTTTGCCCGTGTACACCACCGAGTTCGAGATATATCCGGACTGGGCCTCGCACAATATAAAGGACTTGATCCCAAAGCAAGCCCTTTTGGAGGCGATGTACTGCACCCAGCTGAGTCGTTCTTTGTAGGCCATGATTCTCGTCCACTGTGATGTCTCTTTCCGGTATGTAGGCATCCTGGAAATTGCCTTTAATTGCCTAGTATATCTTACAAATCTTCAGCCTGTGAGCGGGATGGGTGGCCTCATCGAAGTCCTCATTGTTGGCGAAGTGGAGATACTTCATTATGAGGGAGAAACGGTACTCCGGCATCACAGACCCAAAGAACGGAGTGGCAATCATCTGGTTTTTGGACCAGTACCACTTCTGCATCGGCTTCCCGATCACTCCCTGGAGGAAGATGAGGCCCAGGAATAACCAGATGTTATCCGGAGTGACAGGTTCCCACCTCCTGCTCCTGGAGAACCTGCTTGGAGTAGCACCCTGCTGCTGTGGTGCGTACCAGTTGGTCTCCTCAAAAATGCGCTGAATGATATCCTCAGTCAGAAAAAGTTTGAAGTAGGACAGTAGGTTGTGGTCACAGTTGCACTTCTGCCCAGGTGCCCCAGTGAAAGGGAACCTGGGTGGCGGAGCTTGCATCCGGTTCTCTAGCTCACACCATGTGCGTGCACCACTCACGGTCTCCTCTGTGTCATCATCACTGCTCTCCGACTCTGAGGACAGGTCACCGGGTGCATCGCTGTCCGACGAATCACCAAGAACAGACTCCTCAGTCACTTCCCTCCAAAACATCCAGTAGCGCCTCGTCAAACAGACGCCTCCGGGAGCCCGAGGCCACAAGCTGGATACGGGGTCAAGCACAGGCAAGAGGTCAGCGACAAAAAATAAATAAAAATATGTATGAGGCAAAGGCAGGAAATCGCTCAAAGCACAGAAATCACAAGAATTAGCTGACAAGCAGACTAGCAATTGGACACTGGGACTCTGAAAGAGGAAGAATCAGTAACAGCACTGCCTTTTTATACTGTGTACAGGTGTGTTTGCCTAACAACTATTGAATTATTGTAACAGGATTGGATTACATTGGCATTGTGTACTGAGTCATTTAGTGATGCAATTCATGCGCCGGCCAGCGGGGGGGCGCATGGATTGCATCACAGGAAGGAGCTGGGGATCACCATCTTGCCTATGGCGGCGATCAGTACGCATTGAGCCCGGGAGAGACGACAGATGCAGCGGGAGCACCACCGATCACGCTGGTGAGTCCCTGCTACTACATGACGAGCTCAGCTTCTCATTGCCGCTAATTGCATCGGCGGTATAGATGAGCTCAGCTCGTCCTTACCGCCAGGGTGGTTAAAATAACTTTTCAGCACTTTACAATTGAAAAAGTACTAAAAAGTAGATGGAAAAAATACTATCAAAATCATTTTGAGTATTTTTCTAGCTTGCTGGTGGTTTAAAAGGCATTTTATGACAAGCTGTGAAAATATCACCTAGGAGAAAACTCAGGAGAAAAAATGAATTGCATATGGGTCAATGTGTTTTATATCTCTGTTCAGTGGGAAACTGGAAAATGGTAACTAATAATGTAAAAGCTTTTATTTATCACAAGTGGAATAGGCGGTTTCCCAGATGCGGATTTATAATCCAATTCTTGATTTTACACAGCAGATATTGTTTTTCATTTAAAAAATGAAGTTTATTGAGAATTAAATCTAAGAACAGTACTTACCAGGGGTGTAACAAGAGTCCTTACAATCCCCTCAACAGTTTGGAGGCCCAGGGTCTAAGGGGCCCACTCCTCCTTACCAGTTTGCAAAGTAAGTGCAGGGAGTGCTGTAATATTTACTTGTCATTGCTGCATCGAGTCTCCTTTTCCTGCCTGCACTATGCTGCCCTCCTCTGGCTCCCAATCTCATGACATTCCGGGAGGAAGAGGACTTTTGATGCAGCATGGTCAGGTAAATGTGCCTACACATCTCCGCTGCACCTACTCTGCCACCTGTGTTTGTGGGGAAGGGGAAGTTACTTGAATCTGCTGGAGGCCCCATGATGACTTAGAATGTGGGGGGGGGGAACTTTTTACCCCCTTGGTGCTTACAAAAATTTAGAGACAGAAAAAAGTTTACTATAGATGGATGTGAAATAGCCTGATCATATTAACAGCAAAATCAATTATCGGTAAAAATTAAGACTTTGGAACTGGTAGCTTATACTGTAAAGGTACAACAACAGCAGTAATGGTATTGTTCTCAAATAGAAGGGTGGGAGTGCATAATTTCGAAAAGATTCCAATTTGCTCAGTAGACAGTCATCTTTTGGCCTTGTTTTTGTTTAAGCCATCCATCCTGCTCAATGTAAAGCAGAGATTCAGGTCGTCTTTCAGCCTTTCTTACCTTGGCCATGTCTCTGAGTATTGCACACCTTGTGCTTTTGGGCACTCCAGTGATGTTGCAGCTCTGAAATATGGCCAAACTGGTGGCAAGTGGCATCTTGGCAGCTGCACGCTTGACTTTTCTCAGTTCATGGGCAGTTATTTTGCGCCTTGGTTTTTCCACACGCTTCTTGCGACCCTGTTGACTATTTTGAATGAAATGCTTGATTGTTCGATGATCACGCTTCAGAAGCTTTGCAATTTTAAGAGTGCTGCATCCTTCTGCAAGATATCTCACTATTTTTGACTTTTCTGAGCCTGTCAAGTCCTTCTTTTGACTCATTTTGCCAAAGGAAAGGAAGTTGCCTAATAATTATGCACACCTGATATAGGGTGTTGATGTCATTAGACCACACCCCTTCTCATTACAGAGATGCACATCACCTAATATGCTTAATTGGTAGTAGGCTTTGGAGCCTATACAGCTTGGAGTAAGACAACATGCATAAAGAGGATGATGTGGTCAAAATACTCATTTGCCTAATAATTGTACAGTCCAGGATTAATTTTTAAAATACCTTTTAATTATCCCACAGATATGTATAATTTTAAGGGATTCTGTTGACAAGCAAAGTGGCATTGTGGTTATGATCCTATGGCATACCAACTCTACTCAAAACTTGTATTCTTAGATAAAAATGGATCAAGTCTCCTTGATATTTCTACTAATTTGAGATTTTTAACCCCCCATTTCCTGTTGAGGTCAGCTGGATAGCATAGTTGTAAGGATGTTGCCTTTGATGTGGAATTTGAGCCTTTGACTAGGGTTCATATCCTGGCTCAAGCCAGTGCGTAAAACTGTAAAGAGTCTTTGGGCAAGGCTCCATAAAGATCCTGGATACCCATAGACCGCGCATTAAGTGGCTGTAGCATTTGGTGCTTTCAGTTTGTCAGGAGAAAAGCGTGATATAAATGTTCTATGTCTTGTCTTGTCCTGATATATAAATGGGTAAACAGTAGCCCAAGCCTAAATAAACCCATTTTGTAGATTAGGCAAAGTATGAAATCATTTCAGTTTACAGTCTGTGAATTGTAAGCCTCTTTTTCTGCCCTGCACAACCTCACACACTGACCAATACTGCTCACATTAGGCTCATGATAGTCACTGAGACATAAACTGAGCGTGACTCTCCCTGACGGGGATAAACATTGCAGTAACTGGCTGATAGTTCCCTGCTCTGTACTAGACCAGCAATGTTTTGTCTGGTTTTGAGTGATGAATGTTCCAGAACATACTTATTGCAAACTTTAACTCCATGTAGACTTCCGTTAAGAATGACTTTATTGCATCTAGTAATGACCGATATACTTACTACAGTGTGCATCCACTGTTACGGCATTCCCACAGAATAGATGTCTAAAAGAATGTTAGATGTCTAAAAGAGTTTCAAAAAAAAAACTACATAGCTCTTGTAAACTTACATTTGTGAGCACTATATTTCTTATTTGGAAACTTTTTTCTGGATCAAGTTGCACTTTACATTTTGAGATATTTGACTTGAATACTAATATATAGAACATGTTGAAGAACAAATGCTTCCATGAGACCTTGACATAAAACCACACTTCGTGCCATATAATGAGTTGGAAAGAGGTGGTTATTGGTATGACTGTCTGCAGGTGGCAGTGAGGGATATCCAAGCTGGAATCACCACGTCCTTCGGGTCTCTCACCACATAGCCACTTTTGTGCTCTTCCTGCTGGTTCTAGTCCTTTATATGTAGACTCGATTAGAGTGTTAAGTTGTCTAACCAATTGCTCTGCAAAGCAGACAGATGGCAGAAGTAGATTCACCCTCAGGGATCTAAAGGCCTGTACACAGGCTGGATTGATGGTGCCAGACGGGAATCAGGACATCGCTGGGCTGAGGCTCTACAGATGGGCACATTCTGTGGTAATGCAGAGTGCTGACACAGCGGCACAGATGTGACGTCGCGGGCAGGGTGAGTGGTGAGTACAAAGCTATCACCAGTTGCTTGGCTGAATTGATCCGCCTGGCAGATCACTGGCTGGGCAGGAGTCGGGGGCTGCTGTACACACTGGATTATCGGCAGAGGCGGTCATTGCCAGCCGCCTCAGCTGACTTTAATCTAGTGTGTGTACATGCCTTTACAACCGCAGGACAGTCATACCCATGCTCTCTTCCCTGGTGGGTTTGTATGGCGCTGGGTGTTCACCCTAAACATATAGGTGTTTTGCTTTGCAACAGGTTATCTTTAAACTGTGATATCAACAATAATTAGCATGTGTCTTTTGCGCTGTTAAACCAAGATACTAAAAGTATTCCAATAATGTGCTCTATACTCAGTAGTGTACATTAAAATGAAATTTCACTTTCTGCTGTAGCCACATTACTTCTTACAATGTTGTGCCATAAATCCAGTATGTAACTTGTTCATGTAAGAAGTGATTGTGGGTGCTGTGAACTTGTAGCAAGCTACTGACCGGGCTTTTTGGATAAGCCTTAAATAAAGGGTAACACTCAATTGCATTATTCCAAACAGTTTAGCAAGCACAAAGACTGTGCTCCGAGACCAAATGTTTTGGTTTGTGAGTGGCTTGTGAATTTGAATACATTTGTTCCCATTCCTCTAGTATTTGCATTTATATGCAATATTGTACATTCACATTCTCAGCAATGTGTATTCTGTTATTATTATTATTTATTTTTATGTTTTCTAACGCTGTCAAAGTCAGGTGTGTGAATTACTAGCCTGCTGGACAAGCCCTGATGAACTCTGTGACTCTGTTGAACCTATCAGTGTTGTGCGTTTTTAAATATTGAAGATTTCTGACACAGGTGGAGAAATAATCTCCTTGTTTTAGTTCCATTTCAGACAATTCCTGGAACCTTCTTCATTCCATTCATCTTTATATACCATCTATGAAATGATTCATGCAAAATAAATCTGACCAGTGAATACATACTGAGAAAGCGAATGTTTTATTGTACACTTGGATCGTGTAAAGAATAAAGTGATGCAGAAATGATAAATTTTCTTGGTGTAGTTACATCTGTTCTTCACAGTAACAGCAGCTCTTACACATATTGTTATTCTTATGACAACAGGCAATTGTAATTTACAGATATTTATAGAGCAGGTACTCTCATAAGGAGGATAACCGCAATCCATTTATAACAAAATTAATGTGAAGCTTCCTGTGTTGGGACACAATCGATTTACACATTGTTTGCAAGCAAAAGCTATCAGGTCATCATGTCAACTGAGTGATATGTACTGTCTATTGGAGATGGAAATAAAGAATCATACATATATATAATTAGTCTAATGTTTACCTTCATTTATTACGGCTATTTTTTATATCTTTTTGATCTAATTTTTTCCTTCTTGTGTGGATTTTTTTTTTAATGAAGGGTAAATGATTGTATTTGATCACCTCTAAAGTAAAATGTTACCATGGTTGGATAAATAGGATCATTTCTGATTGATTACTTCCAATTTATTGAATCAATTGGAATAAAGAAGCATTCATGAAAATGGCACCTTTTTAATAGGACCTTAAGACCTGCATGTACACTGATCTGGGTTGAATTGTAATTCTTTATTATTTTTTTTTTTAAAGAATCTTTATTTTTCAAACAAGAACTTTCAGCAGAAAAGACAGCAATTAACCACTTCAGTGCCAGGGCTTTTTTTTGCTGATCGGTGCTGCGTGGGCTCTCCAGCCCGCAGCACAGATCAGGATAGAGCCAGGGTGATCAGACTTCCCCCCCCCCCCCTTTTTTCCCCACTAGGGGGATGTCCTGCTGAGGGGGTCTGATCGCCGCTGGCTGTTTGCGCTTGCGGGGGGGGGCTCTTCAAAGCCCCCCTCCGCAGCGCTTTCTGGCCTCCTTCCCCTTCCCTCTCTCTCCCTCCCCCTGTGAGCGGCGCAGGACGGATTTCCGTCCTGCGCCTGATGGGATAGGCTTCAGCCTATCAGATGCCAGCGTTCCCCAGCCAATCAGAGGCCGGGGATCGCCGATCTCCTCTACGGCGCTGCTGCGCAGCAGCGCTGTATATATAACAGCGGGGAAGATCTTCCCCGCGTGTTTACATTTAGCCTGCGAGCCGCGATCGGAGGCTCGCAGGGTGTTCACGGAAACACCCTCCGTGAACTGATGGAATCCACTTCAGGATTCAGGGGCGTACTTAAGCGTACGCAGAATCCTCAAGTGGTTAAACACATGGGCACATATGCACTCAACTTTTTCTCCTGATTTTTACCTTCTTTTAAAAATAAAGTTTCAGCACTTTGCAAATTAAGAAGTAACAAAAAGTCGATGAAAAATTAGTAACAAAAATTATTTTGCGTATTTTCTGACTTGCAGGTGGTTTAAAGGCATTTTATTGACAAGGTGAGAAACTATCACCTAGGAGAAAAATGTAATTGCATATAGGCCATTGGGCTGTATGCAATTAACTTTTTCTCCTGAGTTATCTCCTAGTTGATAATTTTCATCTTTTCTTTAACCATTTCGCCCCAAGGCGGTTTTTACCCTAACGGACAAGAGCGATTTTCACCTTTCAGTGCTCATCCCTTTAACCACTTGATGACCCAGCCTTTACTCCCCCTTAAGGACCAGCGCTGATTTTGCTGATCTGTGCTGGGTGGGCTCTACAGCCCCCAGCACAGATCAAACACCAGGCAGAGCGATCAGATCGCCCCCCTTTTTTCCCCACTAGGGGGATGATGTGCTGGGGGGGTCTGATCGCTCCTGCCTGCGTGTGGCTGGCGGGGGGGGGGGGGGGCACCTGGTCCTGCAGCTGCCACTTTGCCGACGCACGTTATGAGTGCGCGGTCTGCAAGTGGCTAATTTGCCAATAGCTTAATCACTGCTAATCACAATGAAATGATCTAGATCTTGTTTTTTTTCACCACAAATTGGGCTTTTTGGGGTTAGATTTTTGTTTTCAGTAATAACTTTATTTTCTATGCATTTTAAAGGAAAGTACAAGGAAAAAATGCACAATTTCTCCAATTTCATCTCCTATGTTTTAATATAAGCACTGCTACTGTAGATAAAACCCACACATTTTATCTGCGCATTTGTCCTGGTTATCACAAGATTTTAATTATGTCCCTAGTACAAAGTATGGTGACAATATGTCGTTTGGAAATAAAGGTGTATTTTTTGGAGTGGTTTTTTTTTTTCACAATTTTCACGTGCACGGCGATGCACATGCACCCGCGGGAGCGCGCATCTGCACGCGTGCGCACGTGCACAGCGGCAGCAGCACTGTCTGACCTATAAAAACGTCCTGGAGCCATTAAGAGGCTCTAGCAGGACGTTTTTATGAGTCAGCATGTCATTAAGTGGTTAAATTAACTTTTTAGCATGTTACAATTGAAGTTGTTGAAAAGTACTATCAGTACAGTATTTTCTCCCTTGCTAGTGGTTTAAAATGCATTTTATGACAAGGGCCCATATGCAATTCACTTTTTCACCTGTGTTTTCTCCTAGGTGATATTTTTAAACTTGTCAATAAAATGCCTTTTACACCACCAGAAAGCAAGAAAATACTCCCAAAAAAATTTATTTTACTTTTTCTCCTACTTTTTTGGAACGTTTTTTTTTTTTTTTTTGTTGAAAAGTGCTTTCAAGTTATTTTAACGACTTTACCCCCGCCCGTACGAATTTCTCCGTCCCTTTTCCCATCCTTTCACCCCCAGGGAGGGAGAAATCCGTACTTTCCGCGCTCTCACCGCTGCCCGCGCTCCTGCTTGCTCTAACGCGCACTCCCGCGGGTAAACACGCCGCCGGCCACTCGCCCGGAGATCAATGAACGGGAAAATCCATTCCCGTTCGTTGATCTAAGCCCCGCAATGATCCGCTGCTTCTCCTCTAAGCAGCGCGATCATTGTAAAAAAAAAACGTTCCCAGCCTCCTAGTACTTCCGCCAAGCGTCCGGAAGGTTACTGTTGTCATCTTGTGGCCAAATAGTAAAACTACACCCTAAAGCATTTTTCAAATACAAATACATTACTTATACACAAAAAATTAACTCATTACCTCCCACACTCCCCATTTTATTTTTTTTGTAATTAAAAAATTTACAATTAAAAAAAATACATAAATAGTTACCTTAGGGACTGAACTTTTTAAATATTTATGTCAGGAGGGTACAACACTGTTACTTTATAAACTATGGGCTTGTAATTAGGGATGGACGCAAAACTGAAAAAAATGCACCTTTATTTCCAAATAAAATATTGGCGCCAAACATTGTGATAGGGACATAATTTAAACGGTTTTATAACCGGGACAAATGGGCAAATACATTTCATGGGTTTTATTTACAGTAGCATGCATTATTTAAAAACTATAATGGCCGAAAACTGAAAAATAATGAATTTTTTTTCCCACATTTTTCCTATTTTCCCATTAAAACATATTTAGAATAAAATAATTCTTGTCATAATGTCCCATCTAAAGAAAGCCTAATTGGTGGTGGAAAAAACAAGATATAGTTCATTTAATAGTGATAAGTAATGATAAAGTTATAGACGAATGAATGGAAGGAGCGCTGAAAGGTGAAAATTGCTCTGGTGCTCAAGGGGTAAAACCCCTCAGTGGTGATGTGGTTAAATTGAAGATGAAACATTATCTCCTAGGTGAAAGCTAGGTGAAAAAGTGAATTGCATATGGGCCAAGGTGTGAAAATATCACTTAGGTAAAAAGCAAGGAGAAAAAGTGAATTGCAAATTGGGACAATTGGCCTCAATTCACTAAGCTTATCTCCTGTCTTTAATAATGTTTCTAGAGTTGTTACCATGGTGATAAGGCATGTGGTATTCAGGAAACCTTTTACCTCAGGCAAACCTAAAGTTAACTATTCTGTCTTTAAGTTAAAGTGAGATCTCTAAAGTTAACTCTTCAATCCTTAAAATAACTCCAGAATTATGTTAAAGGGGAACTTCAGCCTAAACAAACATACTGTCATTAAGTTACATTAGTTATGTTAGAATCAGAATCATTTATTTCGCCAAGCATGACTGGGTCATGACCGGAATTGGTTTTAGCATCACAGGGCAGCTTCACAGAAATAAGTTACAGCAGAGGCATGAACGTAAACAGTGATCAGACAATAAGTTACAGCAGAAACATACAGTGAACGGAACAGTGATCAAACAATAAGTTACAGCAGAAAAACATACGGTGCAGAAAACCCGCGAGGCAGGATCACATCAAGAGCAAAGCAAAATACATGGAAAGATCACAGTACAGTAACCGCTCTTGTCCAATGGGTAGCGGCAGCAAGTAGGTGCTTCTGCATGGGATTTATAGGGAGTTCAAGAGTCTCACCGCTGTGGGGAAGAAAGTGTCTCTATGCCTTGATGTCTTTGTGAGGATGGACCTGAACCTCCGTCCCGATGGGAGCCGTCGGAAGAAGCGATGACCTGGGTGTGATGGGTCATTGACAATCTTTGCTGCTCTAGAGCACATCCTAGAGTTGTGGATGAGCTCCAGAGGGGGGAGAGGTTTCCCGATTATTTTCTCCGCTGATCTGATGACCCTCTGAATTTTGTACCTGGCGGTGGCGCCAGCGTACCATACCAGTATAGAGGTACAGAGGACAGACTCTATGGTGGCCGAGTAGAAGGATTTAAGAAGTTCTTGGGCCATGCCGAACTTCTTTAGTTGTCGCAGGAAGAAAAGTCTCTGCTGGGCCTTCTTTTGGGTTGTGATGGTGTTCATCTTCCAGCTCAGGTCATCACATATGGTTGTACCCAGGAGTCGAGCGCTGGGAACGATTTCAACTTCAGCCCCGTCAATAAGAATCGGGCGGGGAGTGGAGCTCTGCCTTCTGAAGTCAATTAGAATAGATAGGTAATATAATTTTTTACCCATCCTGTTTTAAAAGAACAGGCAAATGTTTGTGATTCATGGGGCTGCCATCTTTGTCATGGGGGCAGCCATCTTTTTGGTTGAAAGGAGGTGACAAGGAGCAGGAGACACAGTTCCAACTGTCCTGTGTCCTGATAACCCCTCCCAGCAGCACACGCTAGGCTTCAAATGTCAAATTTAAAATGTAAAAAAAAATAAAAAAAAAATTGCACCAAAACAGCAGAACGAGAGCAACAACATCAGAAATCCCATCATGCTTTGCACAGCATCAGGGAAAAAAGCCCGGGCAGTTTTCTTCTGTGCAGCTAAACATGAGGCTTGGATAAGAGAAACAAAGTTCTGATGCTGTGAAACTTAAAGAAACACCAGGCCTTTTCAGTGCTGCTGAGTCGATTTTTAGTCCGGAGGTTCACTTTAATTAATTGCGTGTGAAATTAACTACAGAGGAGGTAACTTAAGGAATGAAGAGATAAGATAACTTTCTCACTGTGTGGTGGCAAGTTTTCTCTTGCCTTATTGTCTCCAGCATGAGCTTAGTGAATTGAGGCCATTGGCCCATATGCAATTCACCTTTTCTCCTAGTGTTCTCCTTGTCATAAAATGCCTTTTAGGCCACCAGCAAGCAAGAAAATAAATTTGATAGCAACTTTTTACCATCTTTTGGGTACTTTTTCATTTGTAAAATGCTGAAAAGTTAGTTTATAAAGAAGATGAAAAGTATCTCCTAGGAGATAACTCAGGTGAAAAAGTGAATTGCATATAGGCCATTGTGTATAGGTATAGAAGAAAAAGACTGGGTCTCCACCTGGATGAATGCAATTGTAGCACTATTTTATTGCACCATAGTGACAAAACAACACTGTTTTGTCACTATGGTGCAATAAAATAGTGCTACAATTGCATTCATCCAGGTGGAGACCCAGTCTTTTTCTTCTATTGCTGTGGATTGTTGCACCTTGAGGGATCCGGGTGTGGACTGGTTGACTCCATGGCTCAATTATATTATTGCAGTTGAGCTTCTAGGACTGCTTCTTTTTTCCTTCCATTGTGTATAGGTGTCATACAAATTAGCCAAATATCAGCAGTGTACTAGTGCTGCCAGTAAATGTTATCAGAAAGGCACACGGGGCCATATGCAATTCAATTTTTTTCTCCTAAGTTTTCTCCTAGGTGATATTTTCAAACCTTATCGATAAAATGCTTTTGAAGCCACCAGCAAGAGAATAATTTTGACAGTACTTTTTAACCTTCTTTTTCAATTGCAGAGTGCCAAAAATATTTTAAACAAGATGAAAGTTGAAGGAGAAAAGTTGAATTGAGTAAGCATTCACTTATTTTCATCTATCACTAATTGTCTTTGCTAATATTCCCATCCTGTATGTAACTTACCGGATGCTTGAAGTGAGAGGGATATGAAGGATGACATATTAATTTCCTTCTAACCAATGCAGATTGCCTGGCTGTCCTGCCTCTAATAATTCTAGCCATATACCCCGAACAAGCATACAGACTTTCTGACTGAAGTCTGACTGGATTAGCCACATGTTAGTGTGATTCAGACACTACTGATGCATGAATGAACAGCAGGATGCCAGGCAACTGGTATAGTTTAAAAGAAAAATAAATATGGCAGCCTCCATATACCTCTCAGTTCAGGTGTACTTTTACTGTCTTTCATTGGAGCCCCAGTCTGTCACTCTCTGTGGCCATTTGTAATGGGAAGACTTTCCTGTATTGCTAAGACAAGAATGGCCCACTGAGGTGCCTGGTAGACAGAGCCAAATTAGAAAAAAATTATTAAAAATATAAGAACCACTACACCTCAGTTGAATATATTGGTATTACATTGTTTAACCACTTGCCGACCGCACGCTTATACCGTGCGTCGGCAAAGTGGCAGCTGCAGGACCAGCGACGCAGTATTGCGTCGCCAGCTGCAGGCTGATTAATCAGGAAGCAGCCGCTCGTGCGGCTAAATGTAAACACAAGCGGAAATAATCCGCTTTGTTTACATTGTACGGCGCTGCTGCGCAGCAGCGCCGTAAGGCAGATCGGCGATCCCCGGCCAATCAGCGGCCTGGGATCGCCGCCATGTGACAGGAGACAGCCTGTCACTGGCTGCACAGGACGGATAGCGTCCTGTGCAGCCCATCTTACCAGGGGGGGCCAGGTAGGAGAGGGAGAGGGAGGATTTCGCCGCGGAGGGGGGCTTTGAGGTGCCCCCCCGCAACACCCGGCAGGCAGGAGCGATCAGACCCCCCCAGCACATCATCCCCCTAGTGGGGAAAAAAGGGGGGCGATCTGGTCGCTCTGCCTGCACGCTGATCTGTGCTGGGGGCTGCAGAGCCCACCCAGCACAGATCAGCTTAAACAGCGCTGGTCCTTAAGGGGGGGTAAAGGGTGGGTCCTCAAGTAGTTAAAAAATCGGCCTCAGACACTTTGATACTGCAAATTGCAATTCTGATTTCCAACTATGATTTGCTATCAACACATGAAAAAAATGCATAAAATACACAGCATGCAGCACTTTTTTAAATTGCATCAAAAATCAGAATTGCGTGTAAAATCGCATCAAAATCGGAGTCAGAATTGCATATAGTTTAAAAGAGCCCTCAAAGGGACTTTAGTGGGGATAGATTGATTACTAGCTCCGACACAAATATGTGTTAACAGGAAAAAAACATATGTGAAAACAGAAGAAACAACAACTTTGCTACATATTTAAAAAGGGCTTAAAAATAAAATAGGTGTTCACTTGTAATGATCTGCTCAGCTGGCTGCACAGGCAGACAGCTGTTTGACCATTCCTTAAGTCTGTGGGATGAAGGTCTCTAGATAAGAGACCTGTCTTTGCTTTGCAAGCTTCAGACCTGCTCTGCTGAGGAATTTGCATATACTGATTATGCAAATTGCCTAGTCTCCTCCCTTGAAGGCTTTCAGCATAAATACCATGTGATCCCACAGTCCTTCGCTGGTCATCATGGCTTGTTAATACACTCCTGGAGTGTCAGCCTTGCTATTGTTTGCTAAAGATTATCTTAGAGTATTCCTGGGGATTGCATTAGGCTTCCCTATAGCACAGTCAGCTTGCATTATCTGTTTTGCCTGTGTTGTCTCTCTGCTGCGATTGTCCTGTCGCCAGCGGTGGTCGACAGGAAATCGTTCTGTCTGTCAGGGGTGCTAACCAGAGCAGCGGTTGCTATTGGTAGCCCCATCTGTTTGTCTGTCTGGATCGCACTCGCTCTGGCGGTAAGAGCAGTGGATCCTGCTAACTCTGTTTCTGTGCTTGGATCACACTTGCTCTGGCGGAAAGAGCAGTGGATCCTACTAAGCTCTGTTTCTGTACTTGGATCGCATTTGCTCTGGCGGAAAGAGCAGTGGATCCTGCTAGCTCTGTTTCTGTGCTTGGATCACACTTGCTCTGGCGGAAAGAGCAGTGGATCCTTCCTGTCCTGTCCCTGAGCCTAGATCGCATTCGCTCTGGCGGAAGAGTGGTGGATCTTATCTAATCTATTCCTGTTTCTGTTCTTTTGTCTGTTTGGATCGCACTCGCTCTAGCGGTAGCAGCGGTGGTTCCTTTTGTACTCTGGGAGTGTAGGCCAGAGCTGCGGTTGCTGCTGACTGCTCCTTCTCTCTGTCTTGTCTGATAGGAACGCTTGCTATAGGCTCGGTGGGGTAACCGTTAAGCAAGCGTTTGCGTTCTCTGTTTCATGTTTGTGTGGCGTTGGTTAGTTAGGGTGGCGTGCTTGTCTCTGTTGCGCATAACGCGCGTGCTTAACGTGCGTGCGGTGTTCGCGTTTAGCTAGCGTTTGTTATTTTCCTTATCTTCTCATTGTCATTTGCTGTGCCTTTGCTACTCTCGTGCTCTGTCTTGCTCAGTCTTGTGTCACTTCTGGCAATCGCCTCTCTCGCGATTGCATTCCTACTTTGTTTCTGCTGTTGTGTGTTCACCGTGGTGCACACACATTCATTCTGTCCTTGTGCTCATTCTCATTGGCAATCGCATCTCTTGCGATTGCGTTCTCACTTGGTTTCCACTGTTGTGTGTTCACCGTCGCAGGTTGGCGACGAGATTGGTGGACATACATACATTCCTTCTCTGTGCTTTTTCAGTCTTGTGTCGCTGTTAGCAATCGCCATCTCTTGCGATTGCCTTCCCACCTGATCTTCACGGTTGTGTGTTCATCGTCGCTGGATGGCGACTAGATTGGTGGACACACATACACGCTGTCGCTGTACTCTCTCTCTTTAAGGGCTATCTTGCCCTGCATTGCTTCCCTTCGTACAATTCCTATCTGGCATCTGTGGCGGGGCAGAGGATCTGTTCCTCTGCACTCCACGGCTCCATCTGCCGACAGGAATTCCCCTCTACAGGTGCGTTGCACCTTTTGCTGGGTTCTCTCAGATTATACGCTTGTGGAGGATTTCCGCAGTGTCAGCGCGCATCCTGTGCGCTGACCACGGAAAGAATTTCACAATCGTTACATCACTAATAACTAATGTCAGCTTGTTCAGAATGGCAGATCATTGTTCACCAGGCGCAACTCACCAGTGGCAGAAGGACCATCAACAAATGGCCCTTTAAGCTGGTGGCTTAAAAACGTTTTATTGATAATGTATAAAAATATCACCTAGGAGAAAACGTATGCTACATACACACTTGAAGGAACTCCGACCAATTTTACCCCCTTCCATGTAGTAAGAGAGCCATACTCTACACAATCTATTCTATGGAGCTGAACTCCCCATCAGATAAAAATCTTTGGAAGATGCTGTACACAGATGCTGTACACATGCAACAGATCAGTACCTGCAAAAGATCTGTTCCTGCAAAAGATCCGTTCCTGCAAAATGCATTCATAGTCTATGGCAGTGCTGTCCAACTTCATGGGCATGGGGGGCCATTTTTTTTTTCAGACCCCATGGTGGAGGGCCAAAGGTTCTTTACGTGCGCCGATAAATGGGTGTGGCCATGGACCAGAATGCGGGTGTGGCCACGGGTGGAGACAAATTTACATGAACTTAGCAATGTGGGACATTAGATTAGGACAGTGGTGGTGAACCTTTTGGAGGCCGAGTGTCCAAACTGCAACCCAAAAGTCACTTATCTATCGCAAAGTGGCAACAGCAATTTAAACTACATACAAACGTTTTAACTCATACATGAACATTATGGAAAATCCAAGTTGAAAATAAACTGTGAAGATAAAGAATTTCATCCATCCTACTCCTGAAAAATGTGTTGTTTTTTTTAGAACCTCCCAGTTTTATTTTCCGTTTTAAAAAGCTAAAAAAGTAGGTTTAATGCTATTGTCTCATGATGATGATTCAGCTTTCTCTATCCCTCAGCTGGGACACGTCCTTAGGAGTTTGGGCACGCCCAGACACCTGTTGAAACACACAGGAAAAGTATTAAAAGCTCCCGCCCTCCCTCTAACCTCAGTTGTTTTTGTGTTTCCGCCCGGAAGCACACGGAAAGTAGATCCAATTTGTTTTTTTCTATATCTCACCAGAGGGTGAGTGTGTCACTGGCAGAGGTACCTGTGAAGCGGGGCTTGTAGGACATCATAATCCAGCAGGGAAGAAAAGTGCCTCTGCCGCCATTGAACTGGAGGCCCTCGGATGGAATAGGGCTGTCCAGCTTCCTTCCTCCCGCGCGGCTAGACTGGCCTGCTTTTCAATCGGACAGGCGAGGGCGCAGGTCTCGGGAGGAGGAGGCGTCGCACCGGAAGGGAGGCGTTACGGCACTTCCGGTTGCGCATAAGAGGACGCCGGAGATCCCGCATGGTGGAAGATGGAGTCAGTTAATGCGTCCACCATGTCCGCGTCGGCCGCCTCGGCGGCGCCAGCTACAGGGATAGCGGCAGCGCCAGCCACAGGGGCAGCAGCAGCACCTTCTTCAAGGGCAGCGGCAGCGCCAGCCACAGGGGCAGCAGCAGCACCTTCTACAAGGGCAGCAGCAGCGCCAGCCTCAGGGGCAGCGGCAGCATCTTCCTCAGCCACATCAGGGACCAGACAGCAAACTGATGGTGGGGTGAGTGGGAGTAATATCTCCCATAAGGGATTCCTTATATGACTGAGTGGATACTAATAAGGTTTCCTGTTTTCTGTGTCGGTGTTTTTTTCCCTTGTGTTCTCTCTAGGCCAGAGTGGAGTCTAAATCTGGTAGTTCTAGTGAGAAGGCTAGGTCTAGGAAATGTTGCCAGTGTCAGACTAAACTGTCTTCCAGTTATACTAAGAGTCTGTGTCAGGGCTGTATCAATGCTGTGATTGCTTCAGAATCATCTGCTATTTTTAAAAATGTGATGCGGTCTGTTAAGAAGGACATGACTGACACCTTGGGTAAATTTAAAGATTCTATTTTGTCGGTCTCTGCTGAGGCCCCTGTTGCCGGTCCTTCCTCTGCACCAGTGGTCCTGATTGAATCCGCTTCCCCTACAAGCGCTATCGGATTGTCTGAGGGTGATACCTCTGCAGTCCCTCCTCTGGGCCCGGGTGATATTTTTGGGGTTCCAGAGGAGGAGGAGGGTGAAGTTGAGGACTTAGAGGACAGGGAAACCTGGTCCGATTTAGAGGAGGGGGAAACTCTTCAATCTGAGGAAGAGTCAGATGAAGAGTCAAAAAAACCAGCAAGATTTTTGTTTAATACTGATGAGATTAACGATTTACTTAAAGCGGTCTACACTACCGAACAAATTCCGGAAATCCAGAGGGAACTTTCGGTCCAGGATCAAGTTTATTCTGGTTTGGCTCAGCAAACGGGTAGAGTGTTTCCTTTCCATCAATCCCTTAAGGATATTATTACGTCGCAATGGCAGGAGCCGGAGCGGCGGTTATTTATACCTAAATCAGCAAGAAGGAAATACCCATTTGCTCAATCAGATATGGATACATTTGTTAAATGTCCTAAAATCGACGCTTCTTTATCCAAGCACTCAAAAAATGCGGACCTCTCCTTTGAGGGCGCGGGTGTACTCAAGGATGCCTTGGATAAAAGAATTGATGTGCTTCTGAAAAAAGCATGGGAATCGGCTTCCTTTGCCTTTTTGCCTAGCGTGGCCGCTACTTGCATTTCCAGAAATTTAAAAATTTGGATGGAAAATTTAGTATCACACGTGACTTCAGGTAAAGCCTTGAGTACTTATGTGAAATCACTCCCAGTGGTTTTGAGATCGGTGGCTTTTTTGGCAGACGCAGCGGTTGAAATTATTAGGATTTCCGCTCGTACTACGGCACTTGTCAACTCTGCCAGAAGAGCGGTCTGGCTCAAAGCATGGGAGGGGGATCTAACTTCCAAGAACAAATTATGTTCAGTTCCGTTTGAGGGGAATCTACTCTTTGGTAGTGAAGTGGAAAATGTACTTTCCAGGTCGGCAGAGAAAGGGAAACAATTCCCTACGAAACGTAAGAGTTTTCAATTTAAGAAACGGAGTATTTTCAAAAGACCAGCGCAGGACCAATCCAAATCTCAATCTCAGCAGAGGAAATGGTCCTTTCCAGCAGGCAAAGGGAAAGGGGGTTTTGCACTTGCAAGACCCAGCAACCCCAAAGAAAGGAAGTGACTCGCGGCCGGTGGGGGGAAGGCTTCTTTATTTTGTGTCCCAATGGTATCAGATAAATCCAGATCCTTTTATTTTGAAAATCATACAGGACGGGTATCGTCCACAATTTTTTGTTCCCCCTCCCCCCAGGGTATATGTGAACAGCCTTCCTCAGGATTTGAGCAAGGCAAACGGGCTTTTTTCGGAGATAACAAAGTTAATATTAAAAAAAGTGATTGTGTCGGTACCTCCAAGAGAGGAGTTTCAGGGATATTATTCCCATGTGTTTTTGGTAACAAAAAACACAGGGGATTTCAGATTCATTCTGAATCTGAAATCCCTAAATCCCTATTTAACGTACAAGAAATTCAGAATGGAGAACATAACGTCGGTGAAATCTCTTCTTCAGGGAGAGGAATACTTCGTATCAATAGATTTACAGGACGCATATTTACACGTCACAATTGCCCGATCACACCAAAAATATCTAAGATTCGCGGTTCAGATGGAGAACCGGTGTCTTCATTATCAATTCCAGGCACTTCCTTTCGGGATTGCAACTGCTCCCCGGATTTTTACCAAAGTATTGGCAGAGGTCATGAAATTCCTAAGACTACAGGGGATACAAATAATTCCCTACTTAGACGACCTATTAATTTTTGCAAAGACCCAGGAGGTTCTAATCCAGCACAGAGATCGAGTAATCCAGACTCTAACGAAATTGGGGTGGATCATCAATTATCCAAAATCTCATCTAACACCAACCCAGACAATTGTATTTTTGGGTTATGTGATAGATTCGATCAGGGGCAGGATTTTTCTGCCATCAGGGAAAATAGAGAGGTTACAGTTAGAGTTGAGAGATCTTTTACTGTCTCGGGAAACGTCCATCAGAGACATAATGAAAGTGTTGGGGTTAATAACGGCAACACTTCCAGCAGTCACGTGGGCACAATTTCACGGTCGAAGTCTACAGAGATGGTTGTTAACGATCTGGGACAAAACTCGGGAATCCTTAGAACAGGTAGTTCAGATTCCGGGTCAGGTAAAACAAAGTTTTCATTGGTGGCTGGATACCTCCAATCTGGTAAAGGGCAGAGTGTGGAGACAAGAAGACCCAGTGAGAATCCACACGGACGCAAGTGCCTGGGGTTGGGGTGCCACAGTATTAGGTCACCAAGCTCAGGGAACCTGGTCCAAGAGGTTGGCGAGGAGTTCGTCCAATCTCAGAGAGCTTCGAGCAGTTTTGGAGGCGTTTTTTGCCTTCCAAGTCCTGATTCGGAACAAACACGTCCTAGTATTTTCCGACAACATTTCCGCGATTGCGTATCTCAACAAACAGGGGGGCACTCGATCCCCGAGTCTGTCTCTTCTGGCAACAGAGATTTTCGAGTGGGCAGAAACAAATCTGCTGTCACTCGAAGCAATTCACGTAAAAGGAGCGCTGAATGTGGAGGCGGACTATTTGAGCCGCCACGAACTCGATCAAGCAGAGTGGGAACTGAACCAAGAAGTGTTTCTTTGGATAACAGAGCAATTGGGCTTTCCAGAGATAGACCTGTTCGCTTCCCCAAACAATGCAAAGATTCCTCAATTTTTCTCTCTCCACAGCAGTTCAAGCTCTCTGGGATTGGATGCGCTTTCAGTACCATGGACGTTCAATCTAGGTTACGCTTTTCCACCCCTGAACCTGATCCCGCGAGTTTTAGACAAAGTACAGAAAGAGAAAGCTTGTGTGATACTGATAGCGCCTCTTTGGCCCAAGAGAGGGTGGTTTGCCACTCTCTTGAGTCTATCAGGTCAGTCGCCATTACCACTTCCTCTGAGGTCAGATCTTCTGCGACAGGGTCCTTTATTGCACCCCAAACCAGAGTTGTTCAATCTAGCAGCATGGATCCTGAGAGGTTAATACTAAGAAACAAAGGAGTATCAGATAAAGTGATAGATACCCTGCTGAAATGCAGGAAACCCATTACTCACAAAATATATAGGAAAGTGTGGAAGGTGTTTGGGTCATGGTGTGTTTCTCATAATAGGGTACAGACCGAGATTGGGACTATTCTGGATTTTTTTCAGAGTGGACTAGAGATGAATTTATCTCTAAGTACGCTTAGCGTACAGTGTTCGGCATTGTCTATTTTGCTAGATAGACCCTTGGCACAAGAAAGGCTAATCAAAGATTTTTTTCGAGCTATTCAGAAATCCACGCCTATCAAGCAGAAAATAGTACCGCAATGGGATCTTTCTTTAGTTCTCAATATTTTGACCAAACCTCCCTTTGAGCCGATCGATGAAATCGAGCTAAAATTTTTGACTCTTAACCACTTGAGGACCTAGGGCTTTCTACCCCTTAAAGAGACTCTGTAACAAATTGTTTATCTTTATTTCTTCTATGCTATAAGTTCCTATGCCTTTTCTAATGTGGTCTGGCTTACTGCAGCTTTTCCTAATTGCACAGTAGCTGTGTTATCTCTGTTATATGATCTAATCTTCTCTCTATAGTCGGCACAGTCAGGCTGAGGCAGTCAGACTGGAATGTGCAGGGCTGCTTGTGATTAGCTAGAAGCTGTACACACCCCCTGCAGGCTCTGTGTGACTAACACACTCTGCTTAGCTGAGCCTATTAGAAGCTGGTTAGTTTGTTTGTAAACACTGCCTAAAACTGGCAATTACAAGCCAGGTTTGCAGCAGAGAATGGCAGAAACAGCACAGAGGGGACCAGGAGCACATAATGAATAGAATGGTATGCTTTTTATTGTAAGAATTTCAGAGTACAGATTCTCTTTAAGGACCGGCCACTTTTTTTCCATTCAGACCACTGCAGCTTTCACGGTTTATTGCTCGCTCATACAACCTACCACCTAAATGAATTTTGGCTCCTTTTCTTGTCACTAATAAAGCTTTCTTTTAGTGCTATTTGATTGCTCCTGCGATTTTTACTTTTTATTATATTCAGCAAAAAAGACATGAATTTTGGCAAAAAAATGATTTTTTTAACTTTCTGTGCTGACAGTTTTCAAATAAAGTAAAATTTCTGTATACATGCAGCGCGAAAAATGTGGACAAACATGTTTTTGATACAAAAAAACCCATTCAGTGTATATTTATTGGTTTGGGTAAAAGTTATAGCGTTTACAAACTATGGTGCAAAAAGTGAATTTTCCCATTTTCAAGCATCTCTGACTTTTCTGACCCTCTGTCATGTTTCATGAGGGGCTAGAATTCCAGGATAGTATAAATACCCCCCAAATGACCCCATTTTGGAAAGAAGACATCCCAAAGTATTCACTGAGAGGCATAGTGAGTTCATAGAAGATATTATTTTTTGTCACAAGTAAGCGGAAAATGACACTTTGTGAAAAAAAAAAAAAAAAAAAAAAAGTTTCCATTTCTTCTAACTTGCGACAAAAAAAAATGAAATCTGCCACGGACTCACCATGCTCCTCTCTGAATACCTTGAAGTGTCTACTTTCCAAAATGGGGTCATTTGTGGGGTGTGTTTACTGTCCTGACATTTTGGGGGGTGCTAAATTGTAAGCACCCCTGTAAAGCCTGAAGGTGCTCATTGGACTTTGGACCCCTTAGCGCAGTTAGGGTGCAAAAAAGTGCCACACATGTGGTATTGCCGTACTCAGGAGAAGTAGTATAATGTGTTTTGGGGTGTATTTTTACACATACCCATGCTGGGTGGGAGAAATATCTCTGTAAATGACAATTTGTTAATTTTTTTTACACACAATTGTCCATTTACAGAGATCTTTCTCCCACTCAGCATGGGTATGTGTAAAAATACACCACAAAACACATTATACTACTTCTCCTGAGTACGGCGATACCACATGTGTGGCACTTTTTTGCACCCTAACTGCGCTAAAGGGCCCAAAGTCCAATGAGTACCTTTAGAATTTCACAGGTCATTTTGAGAAATTTCGTTTCAAGACTACTCCTCACGGTTTAGGGCCCCTAAAATGCCAGGGCAGTATAGGAACCCCACAAATGACCCCATTTTAGAAAGAAGACACCCCAAGGTATTCCGTTAGGAGTATAGTGAGTTCATAGAAGATTTTATTTTTTTGTCAAAAGTTAGCGGAAATTTATTTTAATTGTGTTTTTTCACAAAGTGTCATTTTCCACTAACTTTTGACAAAAAATAAAATCTTCTATGAACTCACCATACTCCTAACGGAATACCTTGGGGTGTCTTCTTTCTAAAATGGGGTCATTTGTGGGGTTCCTATACTGCCCTGGCATTTTAGGGGCCCTAAACCGTGAGGAGTAGTCTTGGAACGAAATTTCTCAAAATGACCTGTGAAATTCTAAAGGTACTCATTGGACTTTGGGCCCTTTAGCGCAGTTAGGGTGCAAAAAAGTGCCACACATGTGGTATCGCCGTACTCAGGAGAAGTAGTACAATGTGTTTTGGGGTGTATTTTTACACATACCCATGCTGGGTGGGAGAAATACCTCTGTAAATGGACAATTGTGTGTAAAAAAATCAAAAGATTGTCATTTACAGAGGTATTTCTCCCACCCAGCATGGGTATGTGTAAAAATACACCCCAAAACACATTATACTACTTCTCCCGAGTACGGCGATACCACATGTGTGGCACTTTTTTGCACCCTAACTGCACTAAGGGGCCCAAAGTGCAATGAGTACCTTTAGGATTTCACAGGTCATTTTTGTTTCAAGACTACTCCTCACGGTTTAGGGCCCCTAAAATGCCAGGGCAGTATAGGAACCCCACTAATGACCCCATTTTAGAAAGAAGACACCCCAAGGTATTCCGTTAGGAGTATGGTGAGTTCATAGAAGTTTTTATTTTTTTGTCACAAGTTAGCGGAAATTGATTTTAATAGTTTTTTTTCACAAAGTGTCATTTTCCGCTAACTTGTGACAAAAAATAAAATCTTCTATGAACTCACCATACTCCGTACGGAATACCTTTGGGTGTCTTCTTTCTAGAATGGGGTCATTTGTGGGGTTCCTATACTGCCCTGGCATTTTAGGGGCCCTAAACCGTGAGGAGTAGTCTTGAAACCAAATGTCGCAAAATGACCTGTGAAATCCTAAAGGTACTCATTGGACTTTGGGCCCCTTAGCGTACTTAGGGTGTAAAAAAGTGTCACACATGTGGTACCGCCGTACTCAGGAGAAGTAGTATAATGCGTTTTGGGGTGTATTTTTACACATACCCATGCTAAGTGGGAGAAATATCTCTGTAAATGACAATTGTTTGATTTTTTTACACACAATTGTCCATTTACATAGAAATTTCTCCCATCCAGCATGGGTATGTGTAAAAATACACCCCAAAACACATTATACTACTTTTCCTGAGTACAGCGGTACCACATGTGTGACAATTTTTTGCAGCCTAGGTGCGCTAAGGGGCCCAACGTCCTATTCACAGGTCATTTTGAAGCATTTGTTTTCTAGACTACTCCTCGCGGTTTAGGGCCCCTAAAATGCCAGGGCAGTATAGGAACCCCACAAGTGACCCCATTTTAGAAAGAAGACACCCCAAGGTATTCCGTTAGGTGTATGGCGAGTTCATAGAAGATTTTATTTTTTGTCACAAGTTAGTGAAAAATGACACTTTGTGAAAAAAAACCAATAAAAATTAATTTCCGCTAACTTTTGACAAAAATAAAATCTTCTATGAACTCGTCATACACCTAACAGAATACCTTGGGGTGTCTTTTTTTCTAAAATAGGGTCACTTGTGGGGTTCCTATACCGCCCTGGCATTTTACAGGCCCAAAACCGTGAGTAGTCTGGAAACCAAATGTCTCAAAATGACTGTTCAGGGGTATAAGCATCTGCAAATTTTGATGACAGGTGGTCTATGAGGGGGCGAATTTTGTGGAACCGGTCATAAGCAGGGTGGCCTTTTAGATGACAGGTTGTATTGGGCCTGATCTGATGGATAGGAGTGCTAGGGGGGTGACAGGAGGTGATTGATGGGTGTCTCAGGGGGTGGTTAGAGGGGAAAATAGATGCAATCAATGCACTGGGGAGGTGATCGGAAGGGGGTCTGAGGGGGATCTGAGGGATTGGCCGAGTGATCAGGAGCCCACACGGGGCAAATTGGGGCCTGATCTGATGGGTAGGTGTGCTAGGGGGTGACAGGAGGTGATTGATGGGTGTCTCAAGGTGTGATTAGAGGGGGGAATAGATGCACGCAATGCACTGGCGAGGTGATCAGGGCTGGGGTCTGAGGGCATTCTGAGGGTGTGGGCGGGTGATTGAGTGCCCTAGGGGCAGATAGGGGTCTAATCTGATAGGTAGCAGTGACAGGGGGTGATTGATGGGTAATTAGTGGGTGTTTAGGGTAGAGAATAGATGGAAACACTGCGCTTGGGTGGTGATCTGATGTCGGATCTGCGGGCGATCTATTGGTGTGGGTGGGTGATCAGTTTGCCCGCAAGGGGCAGGTTAGGGGCTGATTGATGGGTGGCAGTGACAGCGGGTGATTGATGGGTGGAAGTGACAGGGGGTGATTGATGGGTGGCAGTGACAGGGGGTGATTGATGGGTGATTGATAGGTGATTGACAGGTAATCAGTGGGTTATTACAGGGGAGAACAGATGTAAATATTGCACTGGCGAATTGATAAGGGGGGGTCTGAGGGCAATCTGAGCGTGTAGGCGGGCGATTGGGTGCCCGCAAGGGGCAGATTAGGGTCTGATCTGATGGGTAACAGTGACAGGTGGTGATAGGGGGTGATTGATGGGTAATTAGTGGGTGTTTAGAGGAGAGAATAGATGTAAACGCTGCGCTTGGGTGGTGATCTGATGTCGGATCTGCGGGCGATCTATTGGTGTGGGTGGGTGATCAGATTGCCCGCAAGGGGCAGGTTAGGGGCTGATTGTTGGGTGGCAGTGACGGGGTGATTGATGGGTGATAGGTGATTGGCAGGTGATTGACAGGTGGTCAGTGGGTTATTACAGGGAAGGACAGATGTAATTAATGCACTGGCGAATTGATAAGGGGGGGGTCTGAGGGCAATCTGAGCGTGTGGGCGGGTGATTGGGTGCCCGCAAGGGGCAGATTAGGGTCTGATCTGATAGGTAACAGTGACAGGTGGTGATAGGGGGTGATTGATGGGTGATTGATGGGTAATTAGTGGGTGTTTAGAGAAGATAACAGATGTAAACAATACATTTGGGAGGTAATCTGACGGCGGGTTTGCGGGCGATCTAATGGTGTGGGTGGGTGATCAGATTGCCCGCAAGGGGCAGGTTAGGGGCTGATTGATGGGTGGCAGTGACAGGGGGTGATTGATGGGTGATAGGTGATTGGCAGGTGATTGACAGGTGATCAGTGGGTTATTACAGGGAAGAACAGATGTAATTAATGCACTGGTGAATTGATAAGGGGGGGTCAGAGGGCAATCTGAGCGTGTGGGCGGGTGATTGGGTGCCCGCAAGGGGCAGATTAGGGTCTGATCTGATAGGTAAAAGTGACAGGTGGTGATAGGGGGTGATTGATGGGTGATTGATGGGTAATTAGTGTGTGTTTAGAGGAGAGAATAGATGTAAACAATGGATTTGGGAGGTGATCTGATGTCGGATCTGCGGGCGATCTATTGGTGTGGGGGGGTGATCAGATTGCCCGCAAGGGGCAGGTTAGGGGCTGGCTGATGGGTGGCAGTGACAGGGGGTGATTGACGGGTGATTGATGGGTGATTGACAGGTGATTGACAGGTGATTGACAGGTGATTGACAGGTGATCAGGGGGATAGATGCATACAGTAAACAGGGGGGGTGGTCTGGGGGGGGGGTCTGGGGAGAATCTGAGGGGTGGGGGGTGATCAGGAGGGGGCAGGGAGCAGGGTGGGGGATAAAAAAAAAAATAGCGTTGACAGATAGTGACAGGGAGTGATTGATGGGTGATTAGGGGGGTGATTGGGTGCAAACAGGGGTCTGGGGGGTGGGCAGGGGGGGGTCTGATGGGTGCTGTGGGCGATCTGGGGCAGGGGGGGGGAAAAATCAGTGTGCTTGGTGCAGACTAGGGTGGCTGCAGCCTGCCCTGGTGGTCCCTCGGACACTGGGACCACCAGGGCAGGAGGCAGCCTGTATAATACACTTTGTAAACATTACAAAGTGTATTATACACTTTGTATGCGGCGATCGCGGGGTTAACATCCCGCCGGCGCTTCCGTATGGCCGGCGGGATGTTGCGGCGGGTGAGCGGCGCCAGGCGGAGGCGGAGGATCGCGTCACTGATGACGCGATCGCTCCGCCCATGCCCCTACAAGGACCGCCGCCAATTGTCAATACGGCGGTCCTTGCGGGGTGCACTTCCCGGCCGCCAATTGTACATACGGCGGTCGGGAAGTGGTTAAAGTGATTTTTTTTTAGTTGCAATTACGACAGCTAGAAGACTAGGCGATCTTCAAGCTTTATCCATTAAGGATCCTTTTTTGTCTATTTTTCCGGACAAGGTTGTCCTACGTTTAGACCCTAATTATTTACCGAAAGTTTCGTCGGAGTTCCACAGGTCGCAAAATATTGTGCTTCCTTCATTCTGTGATAGGCCTTCTTGTGCTAAGGAGTCAGAATTTCATTGTCTGGATGTCAGAAGGGCTATTCTAGCTTATTTGACGAGAACTAGAGAGTTTAGGAAAACCTCTCACTTATTTATTTTGTACTGATCAAAAAATAAGGGACAGCATGCTTCGAGACAAACCATGGCTAAATGGTTATGTGAGGTTATCTCATTAGCCTACGAGATTTCAGACTCCACTCCACCAGAAAGAGCGGGGACTACGGTTCAGCAGATATGTCAGGCGGCGACCTGGGCAAGTCCTTCCACCTTCGTCAAACACTATAGAGTGGATGTACTGTCGCAACAGGATTTGGCGTTTGGCAGGAAAGTGCTTCAAGCTGTAGTCCCTCCCTAGGTGGGTTTTTTACTTTTGTATCTACTCCTAAGGACGTGTCCCAGCTGAGGGATAGAGAAAGCACCTGCTAGACCTACCGGTAGCGGTGTTTCTGTCCTGAAGCTGGGACACTGTCCACTACCCTACCCTTTTTTCTTCGCACTTTCCTTGGGGCCAGTTGTTTAGGGGTCACTAGGAGCTGCTTCGCTCATCTCTCTTTCCTGGTGTTCCGGTCTTTTACTTTTTTATGCACTGAGGTTAGAGGGAGGGCGGGAGCTTTTAATACTTTTCCTGTGTGTTTCAACAGGTGTCTGGGCGTGCCCAAACTCCTAAGGACGTGTCCCAGCTTCAGGACAGAAACACCGCTACCGGTAGGTCTAGCAGGTGCTTTTCCATGGTCTCACAGTTCGCAATCATGTGACCCCCAACAAGACAAATTCAGCAATCACGAGGCCCCCAACAAATCATGAGGCCCCCAACAAGACAAATTCAGCAATCATGAGGCCCCCAACAAGACACATTCACCAATCATGATGCCCCCCAACAAGACAAATTTAGCAATCATGAGGCCCCCAAAAAATCATGAGGCCCCCAACAAGACACATTCAGCAATCTTGAGGCCCCCAACAAGACAAATTCAGCAATCGTGATGCCCCCAACAAATCATGAGGCCCCCAACAAGACAAATTCAGCAATCATGAGGCCCCCGACACGACAAATTCAGCAGTCATGAGGCACATAAATAGACAGCATTTCACATAAATAAGCAGAATGCCCCTTTAATATGGTAGACACCTCTCACCTGGCTTCTAAATTCTCCTCTACTGGCTGCTGTGCCTGGCAATAGTGTTTTGGGTCGGATTGGGGATGATGTGTGGGCTGAAATGCCAGGTGACAGGTGTCCCCCCAGTTGAGGTAGTGACAGGTGTCCCCCCAGTTAGTTAGTGACATGTGTGTCCCCCCAGCTAGATAGTGACAGGTGTCCCCCCAGCTAGATAGTGACAGGTGTCCCCCCAGCTAGATAGTGACAGGTGTCCCCCCCCAGCTAGATAGTGACAGGTGCCCCCCCCCCAGCTAGATAGTGACAGGTGCCCCCCCCCCCAGCTAGATAGTGACGGGTGTCCCCCCAGCTAGATAGTGACAGGTGTCCCCCCAGCTAGATAGTGACAGGTGCCCCCCCAGCTAGATAGTGACAGGTGTCCCCCCCCCCCAGCTAGATAGTGACAGGTGTCCCCCCCCCCCCAGCTAGATAGTGACAGGTGTCCCCCCTAGCTAGATAGTGACAGGAGCCCCCCCAGCTAGATAGTGACATGTGTCCCCCCAGCTAGATAGTGACAGGTGCCCCCCCAGCTAGATAGTGACAGGTGTCCCCCCAGCTAGATAGTGACAGGTGTCCCCCCAGCTAGATAGTGACAGGTGTCCCCCCCCCCCCAGCTAGATAGTGACAGGTGTCCCCCCCCCAGCTAGATAGTGACAGGTGCCCCCCCCCCCCCAGCTAGATAGTGACAGGTGTCCCCCCAGCTAGATAGTGACAGGTGTCCCCCCAGCTAGATAGTGACAGGTGCCCCCCCAGCTAGATAGTGACAGGTGTCCCCCCAGCTAGATAGTGACAGGTGCCCCCCCCCCCAGCTAGATAGTGACAGGTGTCCCCCCAGCTACGTAGTGACAGGTGTCCCCCCCCCCAGCTAGATAGTGACAGGTGTCCCCCCAGCTAGATAGTGACAGGTGCCCCCCCAGCTAGATAGTGACAGGTGTCCCCCCAGCTAGATAGTGACAGGTGTCCCCCCCCCCAGCTAGATAGTGACAGGTGTCCCCCCCCCAGCTAGATAGTGACAGGTGTCCCCCCAGCTAGATAGTGACAGGAGCCCCCCCAGCTAGATAGTGACAGGTGCCCCCCCAGCTAGATAGTGACAGGTGCCCCCCCAGCTAGATAGTGACAGGTGTCCCCCCAGCTAGATAGTGACAGGTGCCCCCCCAGCTAGATAGTGACAGGTGTCCCCCCAGCTAGATAGTGACAGGTGCCCCCCCCCCCAGCTAGATAGTGACAGGTGTCCCCCCAGCTAGATAGTGACAGGTGCCCCGCCAGCTAGATAGTGACAGGTGTCCCCCCAGCTAGATAGTGACAGGTGTCCCCCCCCCCCAGCTAGATAGTGACAGGTGTCCCCCCAGCTAGATAGTGACAGGTGTCCCCCCCAGCTAGATAGTGACAGGAGCCTCCCCAGCTAGATAGTGACAGGAGCCCCCCCCCCCCCAGCTAGATAGTGACAGGTGCCCCCCCAGCTAGATAGTGACAGGTGTCCCCCCAGCTAGATAGTGACAGGTGTCCCCCTAGTTAGATAGTGACAGGAGCCCCCCCAGCTAGATAGTGACAGGTGCCCCCCCAGTTAGATAGTGACAGGTGCCCCCCACTTAGATAGTGACAGGAGCCCCCCCAGCTAGATAGTGACAGGTGCCCCCACCAGTAGCGAGCCTGTTACTCTCCTGTGTCTCCACTGCCGTTGCCCCACAGCTCAGACCTCACAGATCGCGGCGACTGAAGCAAGCAGAGCGCGCGCATGACACCCGCGCGGCAGAACGTCACATGCGGAAGTGACTAATGGTTCACTTCCGCATGTGACGTACTCCGTGCGGGTACCATGCACACTCTGTTTACCTCAGTCGCCGCGATCTGTGAGGTCTGAGCTGTGGGGCAGCGGCAGCGGGGACACAGGAGAGGCCACAATAAGAGGGAGCAGGCATGGCGCCCATAGCGCAAACCATGCCTGCATCCCAGGGAGACGAGCGGGCCGCAGCAGGTGGCCTGGCGGGCCGGATGCGGCCGCCAGTTGGACAGCACTGGTCTATGATATCTGCAGATCCTCATACACACCTTATTTAACAGACTTCATCTGCATATCTGACAATCATCTGCAGATCTGAAAATCCATCCTGGTGGATCTGATTTGCAGATGATCTGCAGATGAATGTCTGTTAAACAAGGTGTGTATGAGGATCTGCAGATATAGACTATGAATGCATTTTGCAGGAACGGATCTTTTGCAGGAACTGATCTTTTGCAAATACTGATCTTTTGAATGTGTACAGCATCTTTGTGCACATCATCTTGCAAAGATTTTTTTCTGATGGGGAGTTCAGCTCAATACAATAGACTGTGTAGAGTATTATTATTTATTATTATTATTTATATATAAATATAACATATTCCGTGGCGCTGTACAATGTAAGAAAACAAACCAGGGATACATAATAATACAGACAATGATATACATCAAATATGAACACTGATACAAGATACAGCACTGCTGATTACAATAGCAAATTTAACATGATGACTAAAATGTATAAATGTCTAACAGACTGCAAGCAAAATAAATTAATAACATTCCATGACACAAAAGGGTGAGAGCCCTGCCCTTGCGAGCTTACAATCTAAAGGAATATGCTTGTCGGAAAAGGTGGGTTTTGAGGGAGCGTTTAAAGATTTCAAAGGTGGGAGAGTGGCGGATGTGCTGTGGAAGGGCATTCCAGAGGAGGGGTGATGCACGTGAGAAGTCTTGTACACGTGAATGTGAGGAGGTAATTGTAGAAGAGGATAAAAGAAGCTCGTGTGCAGATCTGAGATTGCGGTTCGGTTGGTATCTGGAGACAAGTGAGGAGATGTACAGGGGGAATGCTCTCATACTACATGGAAGGGGGTAAAATTGGTCTAAGATCTTTCATTTATCTTTCAAGTGTGTACAAACATTAGGAAAAAAATTGAATTGCAATTATAAAATTGAATTGCTAATTATATGGACATGATTCACAAAGTTTTTTTTGTTTTTTTTTTCCACCTGTTTTCGCCTTATCTATGTTACATTTTTAAGCTCCCAAAGAGCAAAAATATAATATAATATTAAGGTGAGAAAAGTAATATTGAAATGAAGTTAATCAGAAACAATTTACTTTAAATGATTATTTGCTTGTAAATGTGCTAAAAAGTTATATTTATCAATTAGGTGATACATAAGTCATTGATGAGAAGTTTTGTAAATATAGAGCCCAATGTGTTTCTTTAGTTGCGTGTTCTGTTGAAAATTCTTGTTTGAAAAATAAAGAATCTTTAAAAAAAAAAAAAAAAAAGATTAAAATTCAACCCAGATCAGTGTACACGCATGTGCTTAGGTCCTATTAAAATTCCAAATGATTTCATAAATTGGAAGTTAATGTGTGTATTTATACTTAAAGGGAACCTAAACTGAGAAATATATGCATTTTTCCTTTTAAAATAATACCAGTTGCCTGACTCTCCTGCTGATCCTGTGTCTCTAATACTTTTAGCCAAAGCCCCTGAACAAGCATGCAGATCAGGTGCTCTGACTGAAGTCAGACTGGATTAGCTACATGCATGTTTCAGGTCTGTGATCCTGCCACTACTGCAGCCAAAGACTGGACTGCCAAGCAACTGGTATTGTTTAAAAGAAGACATCCATATTCTTCTCAGTTTAGGTTCCCTTTAATTCACCTGGGGCTTCCTCCAGCCCCATGTGGTGTGTGGGGTTCCTTTCCATCCACCCCAGCCATTCTGTTGCCTTGTAATTCCCCCCCCCCACCACCCCAGTAGTAGTTGCACTCTTCTGCACATCCCCCTCCCAACCCCCCTCCCCCCCCCCCCCCCGACGCACTCCTGTGCCCTCGAGTGTTCTGCGCACAACTGGCCAGATTACCGGGTGGGATAACAAGGCTTAGGAGCGGCCAGGGAGGACGTCCATGAGTCACATTCAAGAATCTCAACTGGTTGAAGCACACCTAAACTGAGAGGCATATGGAGGCGTTGACATATTGCTTTCCTTTTATACAATGCAGATTGTCTGGCTGTCCTGCTGAGCTTCTGTATTGAATATGGATGTCTCCTTTTTAGCCATAGACCCTGAACAGGCATGCAGCAGATCAGGTGCTCTGAGTGAACTGTGAATTAGCTGCATGCTTTTTTTTCAAGTATGGGACATTGCTGCATCCATAATGATCAGCAGGACAATCATGTGACTGGTATTGTTTAACCACTTGAGGACCAAAGTGGTAAACCCCCCAGGCACATTTTTAATAAAATGGCCACTGCAGCTTTAAGGCCAAGCTGCATGGCCGCACAATACAGCACATGAGTGATTCCCCCCACCAACAGAGCTGTCTGTTGGTGGGGTCTGATCGCCCCCCAGTTGTTTGTTTATTTTTAAATAAAATATTTGTGTGTTTTTGTGTGTATTTTTACTCTGTCCTTTTTTTTTTTTTAAACAAACCCCTCCCTCCCCCCAGCCGGCCAATCCTGGCGATCAGCTGTCATAGGCTTATGCCTATGAGAGACGATCGCTCTCTTGTCCCCCAGGGGGACAGCCATGTCACACAGCTGTCCCCAGTACAGCGCTGCTGCTGATCGCAGCGCTGTACTTAGTTAAAAGATGGCGAACAGTCACCCGAGCGGCAATTGCTGCTCAGAGACTGAAGGCGGGGCGGAGCTCTGCCCTCGAGCAGGAGATGCGCGCGCAGCCTGCGCACGATCTCCTGCAAATCCCAGCCCCAGGACTTGACGCCTATCGCCGTTAGGCGGTCCTGGGACTGCCGCCACGGCCATGCCCATCGCCGTTAGGCGATCCCAGGATAGTTAAAGGAAATAAGTACGGCAGCCTTCATATCTCTCTCCGTTCAGGTGTGCTTTAATGTGTGAGCAAAAACATAGTAAGAACTCCATGAAACCCAGCATGCTGAAAAGACATTTTGAAAAAATCACCCTGAAATAACGGATAAACATCTTTCCTTTTTGGGGACCTAAATAAACATTACATAAATATGACCACAACAATTAATATTTATTACAAAAAAGAACAGCTCTCACAGATTACACAATCGCATACACCCAGATAAGAGTCCATCCCACTGCGCTGCCCCTAGGTGCACTTGATAAAGAAAGTCACTGCAAATGTATGAATTGTGTACTCCTCCCCAAAGCATGCATCAGTAATGGGGAATAACACACAACATAGTCCTCAGTCCTTTTCAGCCAAATTGTGATTGCTGCAGACACAAACTAGGTTACACTAGTAAAGAAACATTATGTAAAGTTCCCCACTCTCCACTCAATGGGCTTGATTCACAAAGCCGTGATAACTCATATCACAGTCTCGCTAGCGTTTTGTGTGCGATATAACGCGTGCAACTGTTTTCGTGCGCAAATGCAAATTTGCGCGTGTGAAAAAATGAGTGCATTTTCACGTGAAAATTCGCATTATTGTGGTGCAAATTTGCGATTGCGCACAAAAAAGTTACGCGCATTATATTGTGCGCAAAATGCTAGCGCGACTGATACGAGTTATCATAGCTTTATGTATCAAGCCCAATGAGTTAGGCTTGAATGTCATATGAAGATAAAAAACCCCTTACGGGTACAGACTCACTGAATCCAAAGGTCTGAACAACCAACTCTCGCTTTCAGGGTGCGGGCCCCTCCGTCGCCTCTCCGGCAATCTGCGTGGTTGTCCTGTCCTTCCGTATCCAATGCAAGGAAGACCCGCCTCCAATAGTGCATTGACTTCTCTAATAAAAGGTTCCACATAAAATAGTAAAAAATGGCTTATTTACAAAACAGGCACATAGCCTCTGGGGATAGAGGAGTTAGTTCCCGGACAGCTGCCTCACTCATGCAGTCTTTACTGCCGCTCCTCGCTTACCGCCGCTAAAAAGTAGTCCATAGGTATCAAAATGTGGTAACGTACCTGCTCTATAACTAAACAATTTTTTATTATTAATTTATGTGGAACCTTTTATTAACTACTTGTCGACTGCTCCACACCAATTGGCGTGAACGCGGCGGCAGCCCCAGGACCGCTCCACGGCGATTGGCACGAACGGCCTTCTATGGGGCTAGCAGGAGATCGCGCGCACCGAGCGGCAATCGCCGCTCGGAGACAGACGGCGTCTAATTGGGCTGTACAGCACTGCAATCTAAGGCAGCATTGTACTGGGGACAGCCGTGTGACACAGCGATCGGTGGTGATAGGCTGAAGCCTATCACAGCCGATTGCTGTGATAGGCAGGCGGAGGGAGGGACCTGGAGGGGGGGGGGGTAAATGTATTTATTATTATTATTTAAAAATAAATATGAAGAATATTTATATAAAAATAAACAGCTGGGGAGTGATCAGACCCCACCAACAGAAAGCTCTGTTGGTGGGGAGAAATGGGGGGGGGGAGATCACTTGTGTGCTGAGTTGTGCGGCCCTGCAGCGAGCCCTTAAAGCTGCAGTGGTCCAATTGAAGAAAAATGGCCTGGTCTTTAGGGGGGTTTAACACTGTGGTCCTCAAGTGGTTAAAGAAGTCCATGCACTATTTGAGGCGGGTCTTCCTTTTTCTTCTTTCACTACTGAACCCTGGTTATCGAGGTAACATGGATACGGAGATACTGAAAGGCTTGCACTGGACACGGGAGGACAGGGCGATTGTAATAGATTGCGGAAAAGCCGCCGCGCGGACTGGCAGCGAGGCGGCTGGTTCCGCATTCAGCTCAGCGGTTTACACGCGGTGGCGTGCGTCTGATGTGGCTGGGCCTTCTAGTGCACACAGATTGAGGAATACGCGCGCGCGCTGAGAGGCGGAACCTTTATGACAAACGAAGAGGGATCAGCTGACCAGGTTGGTCAGCTGATCTCAGAGCGGGCGGCTATTGGTTGATCAGCGATGGGTGGCGCCGGGGTGCGCCGCTCTATATATAGTTATGGCTGGAAACAAAGAAAAAGAAGAACTTCTGGGCACCAAATTGCATAAGGACGTCACCTTTAATTAATCCTCCCGACACCTTCAAAACATACACGCAGAAAATTCAGCCTAACAGCCGTTTCGCAGGATAACCTGCTTCTTCAGAGGCAGCACATACAAAGTTTAGTGAACACAACACGATATATATATAGAGAGACAATCAATACAAAGGTCTTACCCCCTGCCGCGAGTAGCCCCCACTGCCGAGCGCGCGCCAGAGTCTAGCGCCGCCCCGAGCCGGTCAGTCCGCCTGGTGGAGGAGGCACGCCCCCTTGTCTGGGGGCGTGCAATGGGATTACCCCAAGCGTCACATGATTGGCATCACGTGAACCGCTTACCTCACTTCCTCCTGTCTTTGATAGGCTGCCGGTATCAGTGGGGAAGAGTCGCCGCACAGCGTTGCCCAGCAACTGGGCATGCTCGGGGGGACCTGCAAGACAAACATATAAAGTTTGAAAATTGAAAACATGAACACAAAAAATGCACAGTAGAGTGATCATTAGAGCATAAATGACGGAGCATATTAAAAACCATTTAAAAATGAGAGATCAAAAGCACTCCTACGGCTGACATTGCGAGCGCTGGCTCGCATCGCAGCATCTTAAAGAGAACCTGTACTGAGTAAAAATATTTAAAATAAACACATGAGGTAACTTCAAATGAACATTACATAGTTACCGTGCCATCAGTTCCTCTCAGAAGCTCACCATTTTCTTCTGACAATAATCCCTTCCAGTTCTGACAATATTTTGTCAGATCTGAAATATATCAGTTGCTGTCAATAAAATATCAGTTGCTGTCAGTTATAGCTGAGAGGAAAACTGATGCACCAGGTAATGTCCATGTTTCTCTATGGCTCAAGTGGGCGATGTTACAGTTTAACTGTGTGCTGACCAGAAAGCTGTTATGGGGTAAAGGCCATTTTCAAAATGGAGGACGGAAAATTACCTTGATCACAGTGAACAAACAGGACCCGGGACAGGAGAAAGACACTGAGGAGTAGACTACATGGAAGGTAAGTATGACTTGTGTATGCTTATTTTGACTTTTAATTTTCAGTTCAGGTTTTCTTTAAAGGCTACTATAGACACCTCATGAGACCTGGAATCGAAATATAAATACATGCAACATATGACAAAGCGCAAGTATCTGAATAGAATATAGGAATCAGGCTAAACAGGTTAAACCATATATCTTCAGTATTTGTCTAAGAAACACCAAAGTTTGTTTCTCTCATTGAGACCCATCCTGCCGCAAGCACCTGTGAGGGAGATTAATCTAGCCTCCGCTCTCCTCAAGGATTGATCCCTGGATCCACCCCTTCGTGGACATGGGACAGTTCTAAGGCCACAGAACTTCAAACAATCAGCATCGCCCGCATGAACGTCCCTAACATGGGCAATGAGTCTACTAGCCCCTTGCAAACAGGAATTAATCCAACTTACCACCACTACTCAATTTACTGAGATTGTGAATAAAGTTGACATTCGCCTGGGACCACTCCAGGACAACATTAAGGAGAGGAAATTGAGGAAGTTCAGACGTGATCAGGAGGACTTCCGAACGGGCCATTTGTTCGACTGGCACTCAAGTGGAGGTCAAGTACAAAAAAGAACACCATCAAAGGGTAGGAGTGGCCAAAGAAGACGTAAACGATCTGGCTATTGGACCACCGACTCCGGCTCGGATTCAAGCCCTGAGAACCCAAGCACCCCAAACCGCCCAAGACCAGCAACCCCACAAACATGTGCAAAGGTCCCTTTAGGCGAAGGACAAGGAGGGGAAGGAGAAAGTCCCCACAGACCACCAGCGAAGAAAGTAAGGTGGCACCAACAGACCTCTGGTCGGAGGTACTGGAGGAAGAAATAGGACTGCCCAAGGATGATCTTCAAATCATCAACTTGTCAGGTATTCCACTACCCGAGGGGTGTGATACACTCCTTAAAAAGGGCCTTGGCTATTCTATTAATTGTGGGTTTGACAATTTCAGTTTTGAAGTAGACTGGTACAGGGCAGTGAGACGCCTCAATATATCCACCTTTCAGAGACTTACAGTGGATTCTAGTCCATCCTCTGGGGATAAGGTGGGTGAACTCGGGTTCACACCATCTCCAGGTGATTTGCAAGCCCTAAAAGATCTGTCTGAGTTATGGAAAGAAAGCAATCCGGATTTTCAAGTTGATGAACTACAGGTGGATTCCAGACCACCCTTTATTCCCTGTAAATCCACTAGAGATTTTCCAGTCACTCCAGGGACAGATCTGGATGCCTTTAATATTAAAACAAGGGATGAACTAAAAGCATTGGTTTATCCTGACAGCATGCCCAATTTAACTCCCCAAGAAACCTCTGCTTTAAACTGGTTGAGTGAGAACAAGCAGATAGTGGTTAAGAAAGCTGATAAGGGGGGTAATTTGGTCTTAATGTCAAGGGAGTATTATCGGAAATAAGGTTTGAGACAGCTTGAAGGCCCTGAGGGCTTTTATGAAAAACTTAGAAGGGACCCCACATCACAATATATGAAAACCCTACGTACTCTTTTGAGACAGGGCGTCGAACAGGGTTGGTTGTCCCGTAAGATGGGGGAAGGCCTGTTTCCGGATTTCCCTCGGAAACCAGTTTGGTACTTTTTGCCTAAAGTCCACAAAAGCTTGGAGTGTCCCCCTGGCCGCCCCATCGTGTCTGCCAGGGGATCTGTTACTGAACCCTTATCCCGATATCTTGAACACACTTTAAGACCCTACTTGGAGGAGATACCCTCCTACCTGGCAGACACGCTGGCCGTCCTGAGGCTGCTACCCAAGATTGAGTGGAAAGACCATTACAGGTTAGCATCAATTGACGTGGAGAGCCTGTATACTAGAATCCCCCAAAGATTGGGAGTCTCTGTGGTCAAATCGATCTTGGTTGAGAAGGGTAGGGATATTGATTGGGTCGATTATATCGGTCAATGTTTGTCCTATGTACTGACTCACAATGCCTTTCTTTTTGACGATCAATGGTACAGACAGGCCTCCGGCGTGGCGATGGGGACTTCTGTGGCCCCCACTTTTGCCAATCTCTTTTTGGCATACTGGGAGGACCATTATATTTTTCCATCCTCCAATCCCTATCGCCACGCCATTGTGTCCTGGCATCGCTATGTGGACGATGTACTCCTTGTATGGAACGGCAGTGAGCCACTGCTCCATGAGTTTGTTGACTGGCTGGGGCTCAATGGCCTCAATATGCGTTTTACAGGCATGTGGGGTGGATTAAGGATTGAGTTTTTGGACCTGGTACTGTATGTGGAGGAGGGATGCCTCTTATCTAGGGGTTTCAGAAAGGCCACCTCCACTAACTCAATCTTGGCCTACAACAGCTACCATCCTCGCCATGTAGTTAACAGCATTCCATATAGCCAGTTCCTACGGTTAAAAAGAAATAATAGCAAACAAGACGATTTCGTTTCCCAAAGCAGGGAGTTGGGGTTCAGACTCCTGGACCGAGGGTACCCTCTCGCCTTACTCATCGAAGTCTTCAATAAGGCCGATGGTCGTAGACGAGAGGACACCTTGAAAAGAGGTATAGGCAAAAGAAATAGGAACACCCCCTTAGGTGATCCCGATTTTCCCTCAAAAGACAGACTCAAAAAGACCAATGCCCCTTTTGTCTTTGACTTTTCTCCGATGGCAGACAGAATTCGTAGTGTTATATCCAGGAATTGGGTCGAATTGCGCAGTCGCCCACATTGGGAAAAACGTTTGGCTGAGAAAGCAATGGTAACCTTCCGTCGAGCACCAACGATTGGTGATAGATTGGTTAGAAGCGAATTCAGGGATCCTGGAGAACCCGACTGGCTAACCAACGCGAAACCTAAAGGCAACTTTCGGTGTCACAACTGCTGTCATTGCCAGCAGTTTTGGCCCTGCAAGAATATCCAGTTGGGGGGATACACCGTCCAGATCAAGGACTGTATACATTGTGGAACGGAGTTTTGTGTATACGTGGTGTTCTGCCCCTGTATGCGGTTCTACGTGGGCAAAACCACCCGTCCAATCAAGACCCGATTCCAGGAGCACTACAAGTCTGTCGAGACTGGGAAAGGGGCTAGTAGACTCATTGCCCATGTTAGGGACGTTCATGCGGGCGATGCTGATTGTTTGAAGTTCTGTGGCCTTAGAACTGTCCCATGTCCACGAAGGGGTGGATCCAGGGATCAATCCTTGAGGAGAGCGGAGGCTAGATTAATCTCCCTCACAGGTGCTTGCGGCAGGATGGGTCTCAATGAGAGAAACAAACTTTGGTGTTTCTTAGACAAATACTGAAGATATATGGTTTAACCTGTTTAGCCTGATTCCTATATTCTATTCAGATACTTGCGCTTTGTCATATGTTGCATGTATTTATATTTCGATTCCAGGTCTCATGAGGTGTCTATAGTAGCCTTTAAGATGCTGCGATGCGAGCCAGCGCTCGCAATGTCAGCCGTAGGAGTGCTTTTGATCTCTCATTTTTAAATGGTTTTTAATATGCTCCGTCATTTATGCTCTAATGATCACTCTACTGTGCATTTTTTGTGTTCATGTTTTCAATTTTCAAACTTTATATGTTTGTCTTGCAGGTCCCCCCGAGCATGCCCAGTTGCTGGGCAACGCTGTGCGGCGACTCTTCCCCACTGATACCGGCAGCCTATCAAAGACAGGAGGAAGTGAGGTAAGCGGTTCACGTGATGCCAATCATGTGACGCTTGGGGTAATCCCATTGCACGCCCCCAGACAAGGGGGCGTGCCTCCTCCACCAGGCGGACTGACCGGCTCGGGGCGGCGCTAGACTCTGGCGCGCGCTCGGCAGTGGGGGCTACTCGCGGCAGGGGGTAAGACCTTTGTATTGATTGTCTCTCTATATATATATCGTGTTGTGTTCACTAAACTTTGTATGTGCTGCCTCTGAAGAAGCAGGTTATCCTGCGAAACGGCTGTTAGGCTGAATTTTCTGCGTGTATGTTTTGAAGGTGTCGGGAGGATTAATTAAAGGTGACGTCCTTATGCAATTTGGTGCCCAGAAGTTCTTCTTTTTCTTTGTTTCCAATTGATATATCACCCACTGGAGGCACAAATTGTTTCATGCACCTTCATCCCCTGACCTGCCAGGATCCTATCTAGTGCCAATTTCTCTCTTTGCTTGTGTACCAATAGTTATGGCTGGTCAGTCTCAAGTTGTCTGCCGTTGCGAACACTTATGTGAAAGCACTCAGACCATAGTCAGATCTCACAGTGTGTTAGAACCAGGTGCCCCTGTGGATTCACACTGAGCCAGATTACTACTGTGTTATTTACTATTGTGTTATACTTCAGACTAGTTCCAGGGTGTTGAGACCACGGACCTCACACCCAAGACTAGGGATACTGTGTTACTATTGTGTTATACTTCAGACTAGTTCCAGGGTTTTGAGACCACGGACCTCACACCCAAGACTAGGCCTTGCTTGATATCTGTTATGACCTATTGCTTTCCTGACTCTCCTTCTGCTTTCTGATTCGGTATCTACGCATATCTGATTACCTGTTGCCAACCCTGCCTGTCCCTGGTTACCGAATCAGCCTTCTGTCTCTGTACCTTATCTGCTCGTGTGTTGCCGACCTAGCCTGCCCGACTTTGCGAGCTATCACTCTCTATTGAGGGATTAGTTCTCAGTGCTGCTTGTGTCTAGGTGTCACTTAGCCACAGGGCCTTCCTGCTATTCAGCCTGGGGCTCCACCCCTTTGGAAGTTTCAGGCTGCTGGAAGGTCTTCACACTTCCCAGAGGGAGGTATTTCTCATACGGCCAAGGACCACCTGCTCCTCGGGTGGTCCTACTCAAAGTCATTACTTTTGCACCAAACACTCACACTATATAGGTGTCCAGAGGTTAGTCATACTCGGATTATTGGTGATTCTGCAGATCACCCATAATCGGGTATATATCTGTATTGCTGGTGATACTGCAGATCACCAATAATCAGATTCTCTCTGGGTGTTGACACCGATCGTTACAGCGACCACGCAGATTACCGGAGAGGCAACGAGAGGGCCCACACCCCGAAAGCGAGAGTTGGTCGTTCAGACCTTTTGGATTCTGTGAGTCTGTACCCGTAAAGGTTTTTTTTATCTTCATATGATTGTCAAGACTAACTCATTGAGTGGAGAGTGCGGAACTTTACATCAAATTAATATTTATTGTATTTATAAAGCGCCAACATATTATGCAGCGCTGGACAATAAATATAAATAATACAATAAGATCTGTGTTTCTGAGTGGCATCAAAAAATGGATAGAAGCTTCCCTCAAAGCTACTGTATCTACCGCATTTCAGTGCTAGGAGAGACCCACAAAATTGGTGAAAGCTTAATAAAGCCTTTTACTGTGGATATGTGTGAAACATATTTTGCTGAAAGACTCAGCAAAAGTTGAAGAAGTGCCACTTTTATGACACCATAAAAAGAAGAATCACAGTTTGTGCAGATGGCATTTGAAATCAGCTCATTGCCAGGCTTAAGGTGGCCACTAATGATCCAATCTTCTTCATCCAATCTTACCATTTCTTTGTAATATAAGGGAATCCCTATAGTATCCATTCATTATATTCACTCAGTTTACTCTTCTACTACAAAGATTTGGTAAGATTGGATGAAAAAGATTGTATCATTAGTGGCCACCTTTAGTAAGTCCATAATTATCCTTACATCAAAGGTCAGCGCAGGTTTAGAAAGTAATTATATGTAGGGAATGGTAAATTCTTCACCACAATATATCAAATGCTCAGAGGTAGGTATCCGCCAAACATCAAAACTAGAAAAGGATTACCAGCTCCCAACAACCCACATTATAAGGTTGTAAAATGGCTCAGGTCACAGATAACTTCCAGGGAACATCAGACGTCGTGAAGATCCAGTGGACATCCGTATGGAGGTAAAGTTTCAGGAATTTATATAGGAAAACAAAAACGGCAATATCTAAGCGTAACCCGTTTATTTAGATAAAATCTCTTTATGAATCTCACCATGAACGCACCCGGTTTAAGATTTTCTTTCCCCTGGTTTTTGGCCTTTAAACCTGCGTCTTGTGGTCCGAAAAATGGTACTTCTACCTTTTGTGAGATCATATACAGGTTAAATTCCAACAATTAGAATATTGTGCAAAAGTTCATTTATTTCAGTAATTCAGCTTAAAACTTAAAACTAATATATGAAATAGACTGATTACATGCAAATCGAGATATTTCAAGCCCTTATTTGTTATAATTTTTATGATTATGGCTTACAGCTTATGAAAACCCCCAAGTCAATATCTTAGGGCTGGTGCACACCAGACCGGTTCTGAATCGTTTTTTAAAATGTTTGCAGGGGGAAAACCGCTTGGCTAATGAAAGTGAATAGAATGGTGCACACCAGAGCAATTTGTTTTTTTCCACAAACGCAAACTCCCGGGCTGCAGCATTTTTGAAGTTTCTGAGGCGTTTCTGCCTCAATGTTAAAGTACAGGAAAGTGGAAAACCGCTCTGAAAAACGCCAGATCAGAGCGGTTTTCCAGGCGTTTTTGTTACAGAAGCTGTTCAGTAACAGCTTTACTGTACCAATATTTGTAATCTGCTACACAAAAACGCTCCAAAAAACGCTAGGCATGTTTAGAAAACATGCCTAGGATCGCTCTGAAATCTGCTTCAAAAACCTCTAGCGTTTTGCAGATCTGCTAGAGGTTTCTGGTGTGCACTGGGCCTCAGATGAATACAATATTGTGAAAAGGTTCAATATTCTAGGTTGAAAGTTTGATACTCTAATCAGCTAATTAATCCAAAACACCTGCAAAAGGATCCGGAGCCTTTAAATGGTCTCTCAGTTTAGTTTGGAATTACTGACCTAAATAAACTTTCACCTTTATGTGCAAATGTGGCTTTGCAAAATATAACAACAAATTTCTCATTAACTTTGTTTCCATTGATATTTTCATTATTAAAAAAATAATAATGAAATGGCTTGGACTATAAACCCATACACTGTACACATGTGCTGTACACTTTCCCAACCGTTGGACACATGCACACACTGTGCACTCATTATGTACTCTTACTCATGCTTTTTACACTTTTACTATATGATGAAGTATACCTGTACTTGGATTATTGATTTTGGCCAAAGTTTAAGATGACTGCATATCAACTCAAGAACGTACAGCCACTCCCACCCCGAGTTCTGTTTTATTTCTACAAAATCAACAGAAGTAAAATACAGTTGCAGTGATAATAATAAAACAACCAATGAAACATGAAAAGTATGAAACTGGCCATTTAGGTTGAGAGCTAATAGTATAAATCTGGGCTCTCTGATCAGTTGTAGATTACATATACTTCAGAGATGCCTTCTACAAGAAAATAAATATAGAGTGAATATATTTATGAGCATCTCCATTGCCCTCACAGTTTGGCCACATCTTTGAACTCACCTCATAATCTTTTGTGGTACCTGAAGTATACAATGCACAAAACCATACTCAAAAACAGTATCCATCTTAGAATATCCCAAGCTTTAATGTGTCTGTGATTACTCCTGGAGGAAAAAATTATAGACTTGAGTTAAAATGTAGCATCAGTACAAAATCAGTGATTAATCATAATGGGTCACTAACCGACAATTGAGTTTTATGTGGTTTTTATTTCTTTTTATTGTTCCCCTCACACTGTGGGGAGCAGTTTGCTCATCAACTGCTTGTTGTCACCACTTCCACCTCCATAGAACAGGATACACTCCTCATCTGTAGTTGACACTGTCTATTCCTATATAATCCCTTTAGCCTGTATTCACAGTGGGACCTTGCGGTTTAATGCAACGTTAAAGTCACAACGTGTCTGCATTAAGAGGCAACGCACTGCAAGCAGTGAGTTACCACAACGCAACATTTTTTAATGCGACTTTAACGTCGCACTGTGAACAGCCCATAGGATTAGCATTGCAGTGCGGTAAGCTGCGTTATAAGACTTTATAACGTGCGACCATAACGTCCCACTGTGAATGCGACCTTAAAGAGAACCCGAGGACCGAGTTGAGTTTCTGCAATCAATATTAGACACATTCTGTATACTATCACCACAGGGATGGATCAAGACCAAGTTGCGCCTGGGGCAAGGTCAGGTTTTGGCGCCTAAACTGCCATTTATTTTGCCCCCTTTTTAAGAATTCAACAAAATGCGCCTGGGGCAAGATACCCGCTTGCCCCCCCCCCCCCAGATCCATCCCTGTATCACCAGCTTCTGTGTCCTTATAGTCTGCATCCAGCCGCCCCCCGTGCTCTGCTATCCCCCCAAAAAAACCGCCAGGCTAGTGACACACAGATTGTTGCTAGTCGGCTGTTTACATTCAGGCTGCCACTCACCGCCACTCTCCCGCCTCCTGTATAGCACGACTCCCCGCCTGCGTTTCTTCACCTCCCCACCTCTGTAAGCCGATTGGAGGAAGCTTACAGAGGCGGGGAAGGAAGGGACGCAGGCGGGGAGCCGCGCTATAAAGGAGGCAGGGGAGCGGCGGTGAGTGGCAGCCTGAATGTAAACAGCCAACTAGCGACAATCTGTGTGTCGCTAGCCTAGCGGTTTTTATAAGGGGGACAGCAGAGCACGGGTGGTGGCTGGGGGCACACTATAAGGACACACAGGCTGGTGATAGTATGCAGAATGTGCCTCTGTGTCCTAATATTGTTTGTAGAAACCCACCTCAGGTTCTCTTTAATCTATAGTTGAACATACACCAATTTTCTTTAACATCCTAATGTTCCATATTAAATTTCAGACATCTTTGTACAATGTGAAGACATCTGTTGCTTTTACTTACCTGGTATCCACAGTAGTGTAGCTGTTGATTAAGGCACTGGTCTGGGAAAGTACTGTGGGCTGTTGTGTTGTGTCTGTTAAAAAATAGAAATTACTTCAAAACAATGCTTCACATAAATCTACAGTATGCTAATCGGTATGCTGCTTAATTTCTACTGTACCTATAAACTGCACATTAAAAAGTACATATAAAAAGTGCAAAGCGAAGCAGCGGCTCTTTATTTTTTATTTTATTTATTTTTCTCTCTTTCAAACTCGGATGCATTTTTTATTTGGGAAGTTTATTAGCTTATGGCATTGTCGCTTAGACGCCCAAACCAGTGCTGAAAAATGCCTTCATCATTGTTTGAGCCATACATAGTTGAAACTTTATTTATTTCACTATATTTATGTCTATGCGTGCTTCAGAAACCATAAACTCCTCCCTTTCCTTACGCAATCCTCCTCATTCTGGGATTAACCACGTCTTACCATATCCTGTATCCCCTATATCTTAAATGAAAGGGAGGTGTAATAACCTGTTGTTCTTGCTACTGAGTATGTATATACATTCAGAAACTCTTACATTCAACCAAGCATACCCTTCCTTAACCCATAACCCATCCATATTAACCTGACCCAACCCACCTGACCACCCCACTTTTCCACTCTTACCCCCACTTGTGTTATGCAGTGTCGCCCCTAACCCATCTTATTATATGTATACTTATTGCTTATCCATATAATTTTTTGTAATTGAAAGCCAGGTGGCCCTATAGGATCTGACCCATTGAGTACAATCTAAGTCAGGTGTGTGATCTGCTGTGTCGCCGATGATTTCACTGCCACACAACAGATCCATTCTGCTCAACCAGTCATCGAGATGGGGGGGAGTCGAGTCTTTCCATTTTTCTACTATCATTCTTTTTGCGACTTTTGTTTCTAGCTCTTTAATTAGAGCACTTTCTTTACTATCGCCTGCTTCAGATATGCCAAAAATAGCTTCACTTGGAGAAAGTTTAAAGCCCCCTTCTAGCAGGTTTTTACAGAAACATATTATACTATCCCAAAAGGTCTTTGATATGGGACATGTCCACCACATGTGCAGTTCGGACCTGTCCTCCTTCCCACACCTCCAGCACAATTCTCTTTGTTTGGAAAAATTTTGTATACGTTCCGGGGTAATGCACCATCTTGCAATGGTCTCGTACTGGGTAAGCTGGAGATCTATATCCGGGATCATCCGATTTTTATGCCAAATCGTGTGCCATTTACTTTTAAGCGAAAGGCCGAGGCCTCTTTCCCATTTTGCACAATAGTGTGGAGTAAAATTTTGACTTTCTCCTTGGCAAATAAGTCTATTAAGTTTGGATAATGCTTTGTCCATTTTTTTATTAAGGAGAATATGTTTTTCAAAAATATTTGGGTCATTCCTTAATCTGACAAACTTGAATTTTAATTTATGTATGAAACTTCTCGCTTGCATTGTACCCCAAGTCTCCTTTTGCCTGCTATTTTTTTAATATGCCAGGTATCCCCAATGCAGGGTTTCCCCAGAGATTGATAATGCGTGTATCGGGGCTTATTGTGTTTTTGGAAAACCATGAGCTCACCAAGCCAGGCATGAAATCAGGATTCTCTGGTAAGTGGGGATGGGCCTGTGTCTTTGTGCCATTTTGAGACGAGCCAAAAAAGAGTTTTAACTGTTGGTTTAATCAAAGGGTGATCCGTAGTGGAGTAAGCTTTATATATGTTTTCTGGAATCCACGAGAAAATTAAATCTAGGTTACATTCGTCCTTTTCTAAGATAGACTAAGCTTTACCAGATCCAATGGGGGAAGATTCTATCTTCCAGTCCAAGACCCTTGCCAAGTGTGCACTTCTATAGTAATTTATAATGTTTGGTGCAGCTAGGCCTTCCTCCTCTTTCTGCCTAGAAATAAGTTTATAGCTAATTCTACGTCTGGATTTACTCCAGATAAAATTTTGAAAAAGTTTATGCCAGTTTTGGAACCATGAGTTGGTTATAGCCACTGCCAGGCTCCGCAAGAGAAAAATAAGTTTAGGTAAAACCAGCATTTTTAAAATGCTGATCCTACCAATGACGTTAAAACAGGGTCGATCCCATGATTGGAGTTTACCCTTGTACTCTTTAACAGTCTTAGAAAAGTTAGCCATGAACAGGTCATTAGGGTCTCTAGTGAGGGTAATACCAAGATATTTAATTGCCTGATCACTCCATCTAAATGTACTGTGTGTTTTAATAGCATGCACGGTGTCACGTGAACAACCCAAATTCAAATTTATAGTTTTAACCTGGTTATTCTTAAAATTAGAGTGTAAGGAGAATATCTCGAGAAGTTTTTCACACCTGGCAATGGATTACCGTATATACTCGTGTATAAGCTGAATTTTTTGGACCAAAAAAGTGGTCCAAAAGTGGGGGGGTCGGCTTATACACGGGGCACCATGCCAATGTCCCTTCTGCAGTATCCCCCTCTACACGATGATTAATCAACAGGGCACATATGTAGCCATGAGGGTTTCCCCTGCCCACCTCCTGAGCGGAGTAGTATTTAAATGACAGCGGTGTCCCCCGAGTGCCTCCCCTGCATACGTACTGTGGTTTAGCCGCACTGACAGTGTCGGCTGTGTCTCCCCCTTCCCCCGTCAGAGCGGAGCGGCATGTAAATATCAGCAGTGTGCTGATCCGAATGCCGCTCTCGCTGTGTGCAAAGTTAAAAGCAGCAGTGCGGGCTTTCTCCACTTACTTTCTAAAGTCCGTCCGTGCTGCGGGGATTCCTCTATAGCAGGTCTGATGCCGGCTCATCTCTATGACGCCATCTAGGGACGCTTCTGTCATAGAGATGAGCCGGCATCAGACCTGCTATAGAGGAATCCCCGCAGCACGGACGGACTTTAGAAAGTAAGTGGAGAAAGCCCGCACCGCTGCTTTTAACTTTGCACACAGCGAGAGCGGCATTCGGATCAGCACACTGCTGATATTTACATGCCGCTCCGCTCTGACGGGGGAAGGGGGAGACACAGCCGACACTGTCAGTGCGGCTAAACCACAGTACGTATGCAGGGGAGGCACTCGGGGGACACGGCTGTCATTTAAATACTACTCCGCTCAGGAGGGGGGCAGGGGAAACCCTTATGGCTACATATGTGCCCTGTTGATTAATCATTGTGTAGAGGGGGATACTCTGGCTAGAATGCATGATTTATTTACATTCCTACTGCTCTGCTTTGGAGAGGGGACAGGACAGTCATGGCTGCATATGTGCCCCATACATTCATCATTGTGTAGAGGGGGATACTCTGGCTAAAATGCATGTTTTATTTACATACTGCTCTGCCCTGGAGAGGGGATGGGGACACAGGCATGGCTAGTTGGCTACATATGTGCCCTAATCACACAGCACTATGTAGAAGAGTGGGATACTTTGGCCGAGACGCACACAACTATAATTTCCATTTTGCTTTGGAAGGGGAGCAGGGGCACAGTCATGGCCGCATATCCTCCTAAACCACGCCACATATGCTGGATTGGGTGCTTGTTGTGTAGTGTATGGCAAATGGAACAATGACCTTAGACCTTTGCATCCCCTCCCTGGCTTATTCACGAGTCAATCATTTTTCCCAAGTTTTTTGGGCAAAAGTTGGGGGGTCGGCTTATACACGGGTCGGCTTATACACGAGTATATACGGTACATTGTTTTGATCAAAGTTAGTAATAAATCATCCGCGTAGGCAAGTATTTTAATCTCCTCCGTCTTTGTTTTAACTCCTTTAACCATGTTGTCATTCTGAATTAGTTGTATAAATGCTTCTAAACTAAAATTGAAGAGCCATGAAGACAATGGGCAACCTTGCCTAACCCCATTCTTAATATTGAAAGTATTGGACATGGATCTGTTTATATTGACGCCTGCACTTTGATTGATATATAATTTCTTTATTCTGTTTATAAAGTTCCAGCCCAAACCCAATCTTTCCAATATAGCAAAGACAAAATCCCTTGATAGACGGTCAAATGCCTTTTCTGCATCTAATGCAACCATAACTGCTTCTATTTCTCTCTTTTTACAAGTATGGATCAAATTTGTTGCAGCGTAAATATTGTCTTGAATTTGGCTATTTTTGACGAAGCCCGATTGTTGTTTGCCCAGAATTCTATCGGCAACCCCGGTCAGTTTGCCAATATTTTTGCATAGATTTTCACATCGCAATTTAATAGGGAAATTGCCCTAAAGTTTGCACAGTCTAAATTTGATTTCCCTTCTTTAGGGATTAGTGTTAGTATAGCTTGGTTAGATTCTTTTGAGAAGGTAGCAGTTCCTTCTTTGTTATTGACCAAGTTGCAGAAAAGAGGGGCCAAAATATGAGCAAAGTGCTGATAGAATTCTATGCAGTAACCATCAGGGCCTGGGCTTTTCCCCTTCTGAAGCTTAGACGCTGTTTCCAGAAATTCACTTTCAGTCACCGGTGTTTCAAGCATTTCGCGGTCACTATTATCTAAGACTGGTAGGTTGATATTTTCTAAATATTATCTTGTGTTTGTGGATGTTGGTATGTTAGTGTTGTATATACCTTCAAAGAAACTAGAGAATATCTTACCTATGGCTTCGGTGTCCTGAACAATGCTTCCATCTTGATTTTTTTATTTGGTGGATGAAGTTATTTCTTTGTGTAATGATCGGTGTCAGAAACACAGATTTTTCTGATTATTGGTGATCTGCAGTATCACCAATAATACAGATGCTATACATGATTATGTGGTGATCTGCAGAATCACCAATAATACTAGGATAGCGAGACACAGGACACCCAATGTGGTATAGTGTTTGGTGCAACAGTAATTGGAGAGGTTATCTCCCGAGAAGCAGGAGATACAGACCCTACTGCAGCCCAGGAATCCCTGAGGAGCAGGGAATCAGACTGCACTGCAGCCAGTGGACCTCTGAGGGGCAGGGTCCCACTGACTGTGCTGCCAGGTAATGATGTATAATGGAATGAGTGATTCAGATAGACCTGTAGCAGAGGATCTCCTGAGGAGCAGGAAATCAAACTGTACTGCAGCCAGTGAATACCTGAGGAGCAGGGATCACTGACTGGAGTAATGTGATGAGAATTGGTCTGCAGCTAGGGATTCCCTGAGGAGCAGGGAATCAGACTGTACTGCAGCCAAGGATTCCCTGAGAAGTAGGGAATCAGACTGTACTGCAGCCAATGGACCTTAGAGAGGTAGAGACCCACTGACTGTGCTGCAAGATGGTCTCCAGAGGAGCCTGATCTTGCAGCTAGTGACCACCTGAAGAGCCATTGTCACAGATGTACAGTAAGGCTGATCACCCAAGGGCTAGGTGACAGCCAGAAAGGTCAGACAAGCCAGGTCGGCAACACATGGACAAATAAAGTACAGAGGCGGAAGACTGATTCGGTATCCAGGGACAGGCAACGTTGGCAACAGGTAATCAGATGGGCGGAAGTACCGAATCAGAGGACAGGAGAGTAGTTAGGAAAGCCAAAGGTCATAACAGGTAACAATAACGTATCTCAGTCCTAGTCTTAGGTGTGAGGTCCTCGGGCTCAACACCTGGGAACTAGTCTAAAGCATAAACAGTAGCAATGTAGCAATCTCCTAGTCTTAGGTGTGAGGTCCTTGGTCTCAACACCTGGGAACTAGTCTAAAGCATAAACAGTAGCAAGCAATAGTACTTTAAAGCTATCAACGGAATCTGACTCAGTGTGAATTCCCAGCTCCGGCTGGTTCTAACACACTGTGGGATCTGACTCAGGTCTGATCACTTACACGTAAATATTCGCAACAGCAGACATCTTGCAACTGACACGCAAGTCCTATATATACCAAAAGCGCTCCACAGCGCCGCCCCAGTCACTCAGCCAATCTGGAGAATAGCTGGAGTCAGCTGATCGGCATGATCAGCTGACTCCCCTTCTACTAGCATAAAGGTCCTGTCGCCTGGCGCGCGCGCACGTAGCTCTCACCCGGTGTGCACTAGAAGGACCATGTGAACCAGCAGCATGTAGCCGCGCGGCAGAAGCCGCCGGCTGGAACGCGGAGATGGTCGTCCTGCCGTTTGCCCATGCGGCAGTATCTCCGCTATTCATTACACTTTGTTTTTTGTTGAGTAGGTCTGATAGTATTTTACCTGGTTTGTTCTTCCCTTGTATGTACTTTTTTTTTATTTTTTGTACTCCTGTGAACATTTGTTATCAAGCAACTGATTTAGTTCTGTCTTAATCTTTGTGAGCTTGAGCAAAGTTTTAGATGAGGGCCAGGTTTTATGTTCTGCTTCTTCTGATTGTAGGTGGGCCAGAAGCTCAACAATCCTTTTCTATTTTGCTTTTTTTTTCCTATTACTTACCTGAATCAGAACTCCTCTAGATACACATTTTAAAGTGTCCCAGAGGATCGATGGTGAAGTTACAGACATCAAATTGAATTTTATAAATTAATTTAATGACTCAGCTATCTGACGTCTGGTGTCTTCCTAGTAACGTTTTATCTAGTCTCCAGACTTTTTTCTGAGGTGATTTAAGGCCTAAATAGATCGTCATAATTACAGGGGCATGGTCTGAAAAGGTAATATGGCCAATTGAGACGTCAGAAACTGAAGTAATAAGATTTTCAGGGACTAGGAAATAGTCTAGCCTGGAATAGTTTTGATGTACGCTAGAGAAAAAAGTATAGTCTTTTTCGTCTAGATTTTTAATTCTCCATATATCGACAAGTTTTAAGATCTTGAGTTCATTTTTGAGATTAACAATGTCACGTTTGGGAATACATGAAAGCCCTTTGGAGGTATCGTATTTGGGATCAATCGTGAGGTTAAAATCCCCACCAATAATGGTTAAGCCAACTGCTTTATCTTTGACTTTGTTGAGGAAGTTAGTCAAAAAGGCCACTTGACCTTTGTTGGGGGTATACACATTAGCTAATGTTATTTGTCTGCCATTAACCGTCCCCAACACTATCAGTTCCCTGGCTTCTTTATCTTTGTATATGCGATTTATACAGAAGTCCATACCGGATCTTATTGCAATCACAACGCCACGTGCTTTTTTTGCTCATTGAAGTTAATGATCCATTCTTTATATCTTTTGTCAAAGAATATCGGGGTTTTTCCCTTTTGAAAATGTGTTTCTTGAATAAAGGCTATGCTAATTTTATTCTTTATTAATTCATCAATAATTCTTCTACGTTTACATCCGGAGTTAGCACCTTTAACGTTAAGTGTAAGAATTCTTAATTTATCAGTCATAGTAAAGGTTTATTTATTAAGGCCAGAAGAGAAGGGAGTACACACTGTACAAGTTGCGCAAGATGGAGCAGGAGGGCGGGACAGCGTTGACAGATCAGGTCAGAATAAGCAACAACACACTCGTACATACCATTCAAAGACTCCCATCCATTCAACCTTTCAACAAACAAGCCAGTCTTGTCCGAGTTGGCAACTAAGAGTTGCCGTAGAGTACCGGACTTTCCTGTTCCAATATTGATTGACATCAACTGGAACAGAACCCCGCTTATCAGGGAAGATGCCTACAATTCCTCCTATTTGGTGATATGTTTAGAGCGGTGAAGGAGAGTGCAGACAAAGTATAGAAAAAAAAAGAAGGGAAAACAAACATAAAACAATAACAAAACAAAATTACTATGCGTTTAAATGTCCTCCCAACCTGGGATCGCCACCGATGGCAGGCCGAGGTTGTTTAGGAACTTTTGCGGTGGTTCTCCATCATTGAGAACGCATGTCTTCCCATCAATCGCGGCTTTTAGGGAAAGAGGGAAACCTCACTTATAGATTCCCCCCTTTTGCTTGATTTTTTCTAGCAATGGTTTCAGTAGTCTCCTGCGATCAATTGTTCTTTTGGACAAGTCTGAGAATAGCTTGATTTTCCATTCGTTGAACTTAAGAGAAGCTAGGGCACGTGCTTTAGTTAGAATCTGTTCCTTTTCATGAAAAAAGTGCACTCTGCATAGGACGTCTGTGCTTTTGAAGCTTGAAATTTCTTTTTCTTTACCAATTCTGTGGATTCTATCGATTATGATGCCTGATGGTGAGTCGTTGCCGGTTATCTCTTTAAATAGCCTTGCGGCAGTTTCATGTAAATCCTTGGAGGGAATCGATGAGGGGAGCCCACGAATTTTAATGTTGTTCCTACGGCTCCTATTTTCCATGTCGTCTATTTAATGTGTAAGATCTTTTAATATCTTTTTATGTGTTGCTATCTCTGCATTATAAGATTCAACATGTTTAGTATTCTCGTCTGATTTTTTTTCCAAGATGCCTACCCTATAACTGTAACATTTCCTCCTTAATCGTTTTGAGCTCGCTGCTCATAGCGCCTCTTATTGAGGACTGAACTGTTTCCACCACCATTTCTTTAATCTTTACAGTGAAGTCCTCCATCATCTTTTTTATTTTTTCGTCATAGATCGCTTCACTGGGATTTTCGTAAGCCGCGGTTGTCTGGTTAGGGGCAGTTGGCAGGGCTTGCGGGTTAGTAGCTGCAGTTGTAGCAAGCGTTTTTGTGGATTTTGCTGATTGTTGAGAAGCCTCACAAAGTTCAGAAATTTTTTTAGATGTTTATTTATGTCTTTTGGTGTTACAGACCCCTGTGGGCCCAGAATTCCTGTATTTTGCTTTAGAGGAGTTAGTGCGGCCGATGATTTATCGGTGTTCATCTTGCCAAGTTTTGATGTGTCAGAGATAATATGGAAACCAAAATTGCTGAGACCTTTCTCTTTGTCTGTTTGCCTTACTTTCTGTCTCTGTCTAGTCCCTGCTGCCATCTGCCACTGGGCCTTCTAATTATGTTTAAAAAGTAGTTGGTGGTAGTGGAGTGGCTCTGTTTGTCGCGGGAAAGAGTTAATTCGTTGAAATCGGTAGCAGTAGTACTGTAATAAGCTCCAGTAAACCAGCATATGCCATCTAAGAGTGTGAGACTATAAAAGGTTACAATAAATCATAGAAAACAGCGATAGTTTTATGGTTACGTGAGGAAAAAATTCTGACACAAAAGCAGCAACTGCCTCCAGGCCACAAGGCAGCTCAGCAAGTTCCAAGCTTAATTCGAACGGACTAGGTATGGAGTGTCGGAAGTTTAGAGAAAAAAATTAGACTGCCAGAACTTGCTACACTCACTCACACTAGTGTAGCAATTTACCAATCACAGCAATATAGTGGCGAAAGCCAGGAGATCAACCGCTGCGGTAATGTAGGGTGCCAGCTTAATACAGTTGCTATGCAAGTAGTATTAGGCACCAGTTGATAAACAGAGACAACATCAAGCAACTGTTGCTAAGCAGAGATGGGATCAAGCATCAGTTGTATGCAGTGATGGAGTCAGGCATCAATAGAAGCAATTAAGCAATACAGTTGCCATGCATTACTTTTAATATATGCAATAGTGTCAGGCATCAGTTGGTAAACAGAGATAGCATCAAGCAATCATTGATACGCAGAGATAGCATCAAGCATCAGTTGTGTGCTGAGATAGAATCAGTAGAGGCAATAAGGAAGATGGTACAGCAGAGACAGAGCAAGGAAACATTTTGTAAGACAGCTCATGCAGATGAGTGTTGAACAAGGTTATACTACACCAGATCAGATGCGGAGGGGGTGTTCACGATCTCTGCTTGACCTCTGCTCGATCATCATCAATGAGCCCCAGGACTGCCTAACGCCAATTGGCGTAAAGTCCTGGGGCTCTGCTTTGCAGGAGATTGCGCACAGGCTGCGCGCGCATCTCCTGCTTGGGGGGCGGAGCTCCGCCCTGCCTTCAGTCTCCGAGCAGCTATTGCCGCTCGGGAGACTGTTAGACGGCAATCTCGCCGTCTATTTACATGGTGCAGCGCTGCGATCATCATCAGCGCTGCACTGGGGACAGCGGTGTGACACGGCTGTCCCCCTGGGGGACAAAAGAGCGATCGGCTCTCATAGGCAGAAGCCTATGACAGCCTTTCACCAAATTTGGCTGGCTGGAGGGAGGGAGGGAGGGAGGGAAGGGATTTAAAGAAACAGGGTTTTTTTTTTTTTAAAAAAGGACAACAATAACATTTATAAAAAAAAAAATAAACATGGGGGGAGCGTTCAGACCCCACCAACAGAGAGCTCTGTTGGTGGGGAGAAAAAGGGGGGGGGGAATCACTTGTGTGCTGTGTTGTGCGGCCCTGCAGCTTGGCTTTAAAGCTGCAGTGGCCAATTTTACTGAAAATGGCCTGGTCACTAGGAGGGTTTAGCCCTGCAGTCCTCAAGAGGTTAAGTAGGGATGGTCGCTGGATTCCGCGGAATTATAAAGTCCGCAATTCCGGACGGAATTTGGTGATTCCGGTTCAGATGCGACGGAATGGAATTGCTATAGCGCTAAGGCGGAAATTCCGCCGGAATGCAAATTTTTGTACGCCAATCACAAGGAAGAAGCTTCTAAGTGGATTTCTGCATGAAAAACGGAATTTCTGCACCAATGAGAGTCTTAATGATAACCAACCAATCCTACGTTAGCAACCAGCTCCCTAGCTACCTATCAGCAGCTATCCCACCCATTTTGTATATAAGAGAGACGTGTGCAGTCAGGAAGCTTGTGGGTTTCAGTCTGGTGTGGAGAGAGACAGAGAGCCAGACCCATACTAGTTGTTTTAACATAAAACAAAAGTCTTTTTCAAGACTATATATAAACCAAAAGTCTTTTTAAAGACTCTGTGACTGTGAGAGAGAGAGTTAGTGTGAGCTATATTATAGTAGTAGAGAGATTGTGGTGTAGTGTGTTAGTAGTTGCTTGCTGCAGAGCCAGCCAGGTTGCAGGCTTTGTGTTTGACAGAGTGAGAGTGAGTTAGCTGTTTGATTAGTGATTTGTTTGATTAGTGATTGATTAGTTGAGTGAGTGTAGTGAATTTTTTTTTGTTTTTTTATTAATTTTTTTTGTTTTCTTTATTTTGTGTTTTGGATTTATTTTCTGTATTTCACCCCCTTATTTTGTGATCTGTTCTGTTCATACGTACCCCTTCCCCAATAAAGTTTGTAGCCCCCCAAAAATGGAGCGAGGGCAGCAGAAAATTCCTAAAAGAAAAATTGATTCGCACACCAGCAGGAGTAAATTGTGTAAAGATTTGTATTGAAAAAGTAATGACAATCAGCCCAATTAGGGCAAATAGCACATATAACAACACAACAGTAGTATACAATGGGGTATATATGGGGTATAGTAAAGTGAGATAACATAATCCCCCTTAGGACATACAGCCTGCATAGGCAGCGTAACACAAAATGAAGCTTATGTTGTACACAGAAAAAATAGCAGAGATACTTCAAAACACAGCATGTAGCAATATAATGTCCCTTAGGGGTAAAGTGGCAGAATATTCCTGCCACTCCTACAAGGAAATGGAGTTATGGACATGGTATATCTTCACGTCAAGTATGTGATCAGGGTGAGGGTGGCAGAAGCAGCAGGAAGCGTTCCCCCCTGGTCAGAAATGTCTTCCCTGTGTTCACAGCAGGCTCAGCACGCAGGGAAATTCTGTCAGAGCAGGAGACGAAGACAGTTGTGGATTATTTAGATCAGGATTGAGAACCCTCTACCCAGTTTGAGGAACTTGAAGCTAGTTGCAGCAGCGCCAGCAGTGGCCGCCAGGTTCCTCATGACCAGAACCCGACCGCAGCTGCTTCTGTTGACGATGACGAGCTTGTTTCCTCCCAGTACTCCGCTCCAGAAGTACAGCACACCATCGCTGAGACTGAGAGAGATGTGCAAAATGTTTGGGATGAGGCACTGGAGGAGACCATGGGACCAAGCTCCCAAGAAGTGGTGGGTTCTGTGGTGACAGAAATGGCCACTGTGTTTTCTTCATCCAGTGTCACCAGTCAACATCATCATCATCACCAACACTACTCAACTACATTGGTGTTGGGTGGCCAGGTGGAGGGTCCAGAAGAGTCACTTATTGAACTGGATGATATTTTAGATGATGATGATGATGAGGTGGGCGATCAAACGTATTTGCCACCTGTTCGTTTAGGCAGAAGCAGGCGTGAGCAGCCTGTACAAACAGAGCAGACAGTTGGCCAGCAGCCTGCAAGTGCTTTCCCTTCTGTCAGTACCCGCCACCAGTCCAATGCCGAGCAGCAAGGTGCTAGAACAGGTCGCACCACTACTGGACGTGTACGCACGTCCCCTGCATGGAATTATTTTATTGATGTGGAAGAGGATGAATCCAGGGCAATCTGTTGTGTGTGTCGTAAATCGGTGAGCAGAGGCAAATCGGGCACCGGGTACGGAACTTCAGGGCTGCTAAGCCATCTGCGCAACCACCACAAATGGGAGTTTGAATATGTAAAAAATTACAATAAGATGGGTGAAGAAAAAACAGCAGCAGCAACAGGCCTCTCCTCTTTTTTTTCTAGTCGTCCGAGTCCTGTCCCTATCCAACCTGCTCCTCAGTCCCATTCTACTTCAAAGTCCTCTGCATGCCAGGCTGGTAGAGGACTGCAGACCTCGTCGGCAAGCACTTCGTCATCACCCTTGTTGGTTGAATCACCAGTGTTTTAGCGTCAGGCCTTTGTGCCAGAAATGTTGCAGAGGAAGTGGATGCTCCCTGCAAGTGATCCGTTTGTGGTGAAAAATAATGCGCTCCTGGCAAGGCTGTTGGGTCAACAGCTGCTGCCCTACCAGTTTGTGGAGTGTGCCCCCTTCCGCAGACTGATGAACAGTGTTGTTCCACAATGGTGGATCCCCAGCCGTCATTATTTTGCCAGGAATGCTATCCCTGCCCTGCACCAGCACATTGTGGAGTGTGTCGGCCGGTCTATGGATCACGCTGTCGGTGGCAAGGTGCACTTCACGATGGATGGTTGGAGCAGCAGGCATAGGCAGGGAAAGTATCTCACTTTTACCGCCCATTGGGTCACCCTCCATGGTGCTGCTGAGGAGGGTGCAAGATCTGGGGCATCTCAGCTGGTGGTGCCGCCACGTGGGTTGAAGGGAAGGCCTGTTCCACTTCCCTCTGCTACCTGTTCTGTCCAAGGCCAGTCTGCCATTGCTGAGCCTCCCAGCAAGTGGTCCCTCCTACACTGGTCTGCAGCACCATCCATGCCAAGCAGTGCTGAAAATGGAATCCATGGAGGAGAACAGGCAAACCGGATCTGTAATCCTTGCAGCCTTACAGGGTCAGATTCGGCAGTGGCTGACCCCACGAAGACTTGACACAGGTGTAGTGGTGTCTGATAACGGTGCCAACATGCTGGCCACCATTTCGCAAGGTGGCTATACCCACTTACCTTGCTTGGCCCACGTCTTCAACCTTGTAGTCCAGAAATTTCTACAAACTTTCGAAGGGTTGAAGGACGCTGTGGCCTCAGCACGAAAAGAGTCAGCCCACATCAGTCGCTCCACAACTGCCACCACGGCCATGAAACTGCTGCAGCTCCGCCATAGCCTGCCGCAGCACAGGCTTATTTCTGATTGTCCGACGCGGTGGAACTCCACACTCCACATGCTGGAGAGGTTGTGGTGGTCAGGCTATGCCTGTCTGAGGCATCTTCCACCAGAACAGGGCCACTGGACTACATTACTGGGGACCAGTGGCAGCTGATTGGACAGGTGTGCAAAGTGTTGGAGCCATTTGAGCAGGCAACAAAAGTGGTCAGTGAGGAGCACTGCAGTATATCAGGTGCTCCCTCTTGTCTTCACGATGGAAAAGACTCTTGACAAACTGCTCGAACAGGGTGAGGAAGCCCTACTGAACAGTGGCCAGTCAAGTGAAGGAGTGAGTGGGCATGCTCCAGTTCTGGATAAGGAGGCAGAAGGAAGGAAGAAGATTTTGATGCGGAGCTGGAGCATGACGACGACAGTTCTGACAGCCAGGAAGAGGTGATTCATGGCAGACATCTGTTCCCCATGGCTGCACATATGATCCAGTGCCTCCATAAAGACCCCCGGATTAAAAAAATTTAAATCAAGGCTCGACATGTGGGTGGCCACCATCTTAGATCCCCAGTGCAAGGGGAAAATGCGCCAGTTCATACCCGCCTCCCAAGCAGACGCCAGGATGAGCCAGATCCGGGATGCCCTTCATCGTTGGGTAGAAGATGCGTTTCCTGCACCTGTACCCCGGCCCAAGCTACCAAGCCTTGTAGTCATCACACTCAGCAAAGGTCACTCCCAGCAGCAGCACCAGTAGCCAATCTGTGAACCTGCTGAGTATGCTGAAGGAATTTTACCAGCCAGTGCCAGATACTCCTTCTAGCAGCACCACCAGCGGACAAAGTGGTCACCGCCAGCGGCTGGCCCGTATTATGGACGATTACTTGGGGTCAGCCAGTGCTCCAGACAATATAGAGAGTAATGATGACCCCATGCACTATTGGACCAAACAATTGAATACCTGTCCAGAACTCGCTCAGTATGCACTGGAGGTTCTTGCATGCACCGCCACCAGTGTTCTTTCTGAGCGAGTATTTAGCACTCCAGGTGGAGTGGTCACCGACCAACGGACCCGTCTGTCCACAGACCATGTGGACATGCTAACATTCATTAAAATGAACATGAACATGGATCAGTGACAATTACAAGGCCCCTCTCACTGATTCAAGAGAATGAGTCCAATATATATTCACTAAAAATGTTTTAGGACTGCCGTGGAACCACCTCTAGGTCCAATGGCCTACGACAAGTCCTGCTGTTGCAAGCAATTTTTAGGACTGCCGTGGAACCACCTCTAGGTCCCATGGCCTACAACTTCTCCTGCTGCTCCAAAAAAAAAATATAATGACTGCTGTAAAACCACCTCTAGGTCCCATGGCCTACAACTTCATCTGCTGCTCCCAAAAAATTATAGTGACTGCTGTGAAACCATCTCTAGGTCCCATGGCCTACAACTTCTCCTGCTGCTCCCAAAAAATTATAAAGACTGATGTGGAACCACCTCTAGGTCCCATGGCCTACAACTTCTCCTGCTGCTCCCAAAAAATTATAAAGACTGATGTGGAACCACCTCTAGGTCCCATGGCCTACAACTTCTTCTGCTGCTCCCAAAAAATTATAAAGACTGATGTGGAACCACCTCTAGGTCCCATGGCCTACAACAACTCCTGCTGCTCCCAAAAAATTATAAAGACTGATGTGGAACCACCTCTAGGTCCCATGGCCTACAACAACTCCTGCTGCTCCAAACTATTTTTAGGACTACCGTGGAACCAGTATCTCCCATGGCCTACGACAACTCCTGCTGCTCCAAACCACACTTGTAAATGATCGCCGTGGAACACCATGGCTTACGCGACAACTCCTGCGGCTCCAAACCACAATTATAATGGCCGCCGTGGAACACCATGGCTTACATGACAACTCCTGCTGCTGCTGCTGCAAAAAAAAAAAGATATATAAAAAAAAAAAAAATGAACGGTGGAACAGCCACTAGGTCCCATGGGTTACCATTTAGCACAAACGAGATTCAGATTGCGACTACTTTAATTTTATCGCCGGAATGCGGAATTTCGCAAAATTCCGCAAAATTGTAATGGCGACGGAATTTAGCACTGGCGAAATCCGCCAATTCCGGCGGAACGGAACTAGGACCTTCCGATCATCCCTGATCTTAAGCTCCTTCCTTTATGAAATTCCCTTTCTGACAACAAATAAAAACACTTAGGCCCTTATTCAATTACTTTTTCTCATGAGTTTTCTCCTTGGTGATATTTTCACATCTCTTGGGCCATATGCAATTCATTTTTTCTCCTGAGTTTTTTCCTAGGAGATAATTTTTCATCTTTAATTTTAATTAACTTTTTAGCACTTTGCCATGTAAAAAGTACTAAAAAGTAGGTGAAAAAGTACTGTCAACATTAATTTGATTATTTATTCACTTACTGGGGGTATAAAAGTAATTTTATTTACAAGCTGTGAAAATATCACCTAGGAGAAAACTCAGGAGAAAAGGTGAATTGCATATGGGCCCTTGTCAATATAATTCCTTTTGAACCACCAGCAAGTGAGAAAATGTTCATAATAATTTTGATGGTACTTTTTCACCTACTTATTGATACTTTTCAGTTTCAAAATGCTAAAAGTTATTTGAAAGAGAAGAGAAAAAAAACACCTTAAGCTCACCATATACCCATCAATTTTTCTGACTGATTTCTGAGTAATCTGATGGGAACGTGCCAGTAAAGGATTGCGCTAACATTCAACATATCAAATCAATTGACTTTTAACTGATTATGTGCAATTTGTTACTCAGTCCGATCGGACATGTTGGATGTATCTCAGTGTGGAGGGGATGTGGTAGGAGTTGTAAGGGTTCAAAGGCATCAAATCATGATGCATTGCAATGCATCCTGATTTGATAAATAGTTGATGGATTTCTGCTGAAATGAAGTTTGCCATGTAGGGTAGGAATCAATCACTATCTGATTAAATTCCAGGAATCGCTTGGCATATGGGGCCGTAATCCACACATTTAAGGCTATATATATATATATATATATATATATATATATATATATATATAGTGACGATGTAGTAATTACCTGTGATTTCCGACTCCCCGGTGTCCATGGTCACTATCAGCAAGATTTCAGTGAGTATAGTTTTACTGTTTGAGTCTATGCATTGATAGGCACCACTGTCCCAAAGCTCAACTCTTGTGAATTTAACTGTCAGTCTTCCCTCCTGTTCATCACTGAAGACTATAGATCTTGATCTATAATCTATACTCTCGTTTCCATCTGAATGGGCCACCCACTGAGAATCCTTTTGACTTTTCTTCTTGTACCACATTTTAGATGACATCTTGGTAAAATTATATTTACAATGCATTATTGCTTCTTCATGTTCCTTAAATCTTACTACCAGTGGTGCTCAAATACCCCTTTTAAAAATTCGAATTTGGTCGAATTCGAATAGTAAATTATTCGAGGTCAGTCGAATATTCGAGTCGAATATTTTTTACTATTCGATTCGACCTCGGACTTCGAGCTCACTATTCGAGTCGGTATTCGAGCTCACTATTCGAGCTGACTATTCGAATTGGCCCAAAATAGCTTCCAACACTTGTTTTGAGGGTGAATGATGCAAGAAACATCTTTTTTTCCAAGTAACAACAGCAAGTGATTATGTGGGGATGTTCCTTTAAAAAAAAATGTGGAAAGAGAAGTTGTGTCCTTAATTTGGTTCAGTAGTGTAGTGTTACTGTATATACTTGTTCTTCTTCTTCTTTATCTTTCTTAATCTTCTTCTAGATCTTCTTCTTCTTCTTCTTCTTCTTCTTCATCATCTTCTTCTTCTTCTTCATCTTCATCTTCTTCATCTTCTTCTTCATCTTCTTCTTCTTCTTCTTCATCTTCTTCTTCTTCTTCATCTTCTTCATCTTCTTCATCTTCATCTTCTTCATCTTCATCTTCTTCATCTTCATCTTCTTCTTCATCTTCTTCATCTTCTTCATCTTCTTCATCTTCTTCTTCTTCTTCTTCATCTTCTTCTTCTTCTTCTTCATCTTCTTCATCTTCTTCTTCTTCTTCTTCATCTTCTTCATCATCTTCTTCTTCTTCTTCATCTTCATCTTCTTCATCTTCTTCTTCATCTTCTTCATCTTCTTCTTCATCTTCTTCTTCTTCATCTTCTTCTTCTTCATCTTCTTCTTCTTCTTCTTCATCTTCTTCATCATCTTCTTCTTCTTCTTCATCTTCATCTTCTTCATCTTCTTCTTCATCTTCTTCTTCTTCATCTTCTTCTTCTTCTTCATCTTCATCTTCTTCATCTTCATCTTCTTCTTCTTCATCTTCTTCTTCATCTTCTTCTTCATCTTCTCCTTCTCCTTCTTTTTCAATATCGTCTTCTTCTTCTTCTTCACGTATTTCTCTTTTCAAATTTTTTTTTAAAGAAATGCAGCTATTTTTGAGCGTAACAAATAGCTGGTGGGCGCACGCATGTTGGAAGCGCCATTGTATGTGCTCCCTGGCAGTGGAAACACAAAGACAGCAGGAGGTAAATTCAGCAGCAGGAGGAGGAGGATGAGTGTGTGGCAGCAGGCAGTCAATGAGGCAGGCAGCTCGCCGTGACATAATAGCCCTGGTACCTAGCGGTGATACCAGGGCTGTAAATAAACACAACAGGAGGTCCCAGACAGCGGTCGTGCAGCCCACATTGTGTCCAATACACAACTGGGACAACACAGTTTTCAACCCGGGCACCTCAGAAAAATTAAACCTTTTTTTTTTTTTATTGGTTTTTTTTGGTTTTGGTTTTACAACCAATATAGCTATTGTTTTGACGTAATAGCTGGTGGCAGAGTGGCAGCAGAAGGTAATTCTGTGTACCCTGGCAGTGGGAAACACAGACAGACAGCAGCAGCAGGAGGAATGGAGGAGCAGTGTGAGCAGCTATTGTTGTGACGTAATAGCTGGTGGCAGAGTGGCAGCAGACGGTAATTCTGTGTACCCTGGCAGTGGGAAACACAGACAGACAGCAGCAGCAGGAGGAATGGAGGAGCAGTGTGAGTGTGGCAGCAGGTAGGCAGCGTGACATAATAGCCCTGGTACCTAGCGGTGATACCAGGGCTGTAAATAAACACAACAGGAGGTCCCAGACAGCGGTCGTGCAGCCCACATTGTGTCCAATACACAACTGGGACAACACAGTTTTCAACCCGGGCACCTCAGAAAAATTAAACCTTTTTTTTTTTTTATTGGTTTTTTTTGGTTTTGGTTTTACAACCAATATAGCTATTGTTTTGACGTAATAGCTGGTGGCAGAGTGGCAGCAGAAGGTAATTCTGTGTACCCTGGCAGTGGGAAACACAGACAGACAGCAGCAGCAGGAGGAATGGAGGAGCAGTGTGAGCAGCTATTGTTGTGACGTAATAGCTGGTGGCAGAGTGGCAGCAGACGGTAATTCTGTGTACCCTGGCAGTGGGAAACACAGACAGACAGCAGCAGCAGGAGGAATGGAGGAGCAGTGTGAGTGTGGCAGCAGGTAGGCAGCGTGACATAATAGCCCTGGTACCTAGCGGTGATACCAGGGCTGTAAATAAACACAACAGGAGGTCCCAGACAGCGGTCGTGCAGCCCACATTGTGTCCAATACACAACTGGGACAACACAGTTTTCAACCCGGGCACCTCAGAAAAATTAAACCTTTTTTTTTTTTTATTGGTTTTTTTTGGTTTTGGTTTTACAACCAATATAGCTATTGTTTTGACGTAATAGCTGGTGGCAGAGTGGCAGCAGAAGGTAATTCTGTGTACCCTGGCAGTGGGAAACACAGACAGACAGCAGCAGCAGGAGGAATGGAGGAGCAGTGTGAGCAGCTATTGTTGTGACGTAATAGCTGGTGGCAGAGTGGCAGCAGACGGTAATTCTGTGTACCCTGGCAGTGGGAAACACAGACAGACAGCAGCAGCAGGAGGAATGGAGGAGCAGTGTGAGTGTGGCAGCAGGTAGGCAGCGTGACATAATAGCCCTGGTACCTAGCGGTGATACCAGGGCTGTAAATAAACACAACAGGAGGTCCCAGACAGCGGTCGTGCAGCCCACATTGTGTCCAATACACAACTGGGACAACACAGTTTTCAACCCGGGCACCTCAGAAAAATTAAACCTTTTTTTTTTTTTATTGGTTTTTTTTGGTTTTGGTTTTACAACCAATATAGCTATTGTTTTGACGTAATAGCTGGTGGCAGAGTGGCAGCAGAAGGTAATTCTGTGTACCCTGGCAGTGGGAAACACAGACAGACAGCAGAAGGGCAGTACACAGCAGCAGCCCACTGTAGGTGTGAAATGTGTGGCTGCAGGCGACGTAATAGTCAAAGTGAACCAGGCTGGCTTAGTGAGCAGGAGCCAGGAGGTGGTAAAGGGTGGTAAGGCACATTAACGATGGTACTAAGTTCCGGCAGCCAGTTCATGTCCCCCTCTCGCCGACAACAGGGGCCAGGAACTCGCCTTCCACCCACGCCTGGTTCATCTTGAGAAACGTCAGTCTGTCCACAGACTTGTGAGACAGACGTGAGCGTTTCTCGGTGACCACGCCACCAGCTGCACTGAAGCAGCGCTCGGACAGCACGCTGGAAGGGGGGCAGGACAGCACTTCCAGGGCGTACTGCGCCAGCTCGCTCCAGATCTCCATGCGCTTGACCCAATACTCCATGGGATCAACAGGGGCATCGCTGTCAAGCCCGCTGTAGGACCCCATGTAGTCAGCCACCATGCGGGTCAGGCGCTGGCTGTGACCGGAGGAGGATGCTGCTGCATGCATCTCCTCTCTAGTCACTGCTGCCGGAGCCTCTACAGTCCTGTAGAGCTCGTGGCTGAGAGACAGCAGGTCTGTGGGGCGCTTGCTGCTGCTGGATGCAGGCACCTGCTGCTGCCTCTGTGCTGGCTGCTGGACAGTGGGGGTGGAAGGCTGGGGGAAGGCTTCCTCCAAGCGCTCAACAAGGGCCTGCTGCAAGCTCCTTATTTGTTGCGCTGGGTCTCCTCCTGCAGGCGGCAGGAACTGGCTCAACTTCCCCTTGAGGCGTGGGTCCAACATCATGCTGATCCAGATGTCCTCCCTCTGCTTCATCTGGATCACCCTGGGGTCCCTGCGCAGGCACGTCAGCATGTGCGCTGCCATTGGGAAGAGGCGGGCCACGTCTGCTGGCACATCGACGTCAGTGCTGTCCTCCTCATCCTCCTCCTCTGCTGCCTCATCCTCTCTCCACCCCCGCACCAACTCAGCTGCACTGCGCTGATCCCCCTCATCAGCAGCCAGGTCAGGGACCTCCACCAAGTCCTCCTCCTCCTCCCCCTCAGAGGTGGACTGTGCAGCTGCTTGCCGCTCCTGCTGGTCCAAGGCTGCCGCTCCCTGTGCCAGCAAAGCATCGAGTGCCCTGTTCAGCAGAGAAACCAGGGGCACCCACTCGCAGACCATAGCATGGTCCCTGCTCACCATGTTTGTGGCCTGCAGGAAGGGAGCCAGCACTAAGCACACCTGCTGCATGTGCCTCCAGTCATCATCGGGGACGATGGACGGGATGTTGCTGGTCTTGTCCCTTCTCTGAGCTGCGGAAACAGTGGCCAGGGCAAGGTAGTGGTTGACAGCGTGCTTCTGTTCAACCAGACGCTCCAACATCGCCAGGGTGGAGTTCCAGCGAGTCGGAACGTCAATGATCAGCCGATGGCGTGGCAGATCCAGCTCCTTTTGCACGTCTTCCAGGCTCGCACAGGCTGCAGCCGAGCGCCGGAAGTGACGCACAACGTTCCTTGCCGTTTCCAGCAGCTCGTCCATCCCCTGGTAGGTGCGCAGGAACTTCTGCACCACCAGGTTCAGCACGTGGGCAAGACAGGGGATGTGGGTCAGGTTTCCCCTGTCTATGGCAGCAACCAGATTGGCCCCATTGTCGGACACCACCTCTCCGACTCTGAGGCCTCTGGGGGTCAGCCAAATCCGCTCCTGCTCCTGGAGTTTGGCCAACACGTGGGCTGCCGTCAGCTTGGTCTTGCCAAGGCTGACCAAGTGCAGCAGCGCTTGGCAGTGGCGGGCCTTCACACTGCTGCTGAGGCGGGGGGTTTGGCCAGGTGTGGCGGAGGATGGCAGAGGATCGGAGGAACCCGCTGCAGTTCCCCTGACCCTGCGGGGTGGCACCACCCACTGTGTTGCTGCTGCTGCTGTGCCCGCTGCTGCTCTCCCATCCTCACCCCCTTCCACCAAGCTGACCCAGTGGACAGTGAAGGACAGGTAGCGGCCTGTCCCGAAGCGGCTGCTCCAGGAGTCCATGGTGACGTGGACCCTTTCACCAACCGCGTGCTCCAGCCCTCGCTCCACATTGGCCATCACAAAGCGGTGCAGTGCAGGAATGGCCTTGCGGGCGAAGAAGTGTCTGCTGGGGAGCTGCCAGTCTGGGGCTGCACAAGCAAGCAGCGCCCGCATGTCGCTCCCCTCCTGCACGAGCGTGTACGGCAGGAGTTGGGAGCACATGGCCCGTGCCAGCAAGCCGTTCAGCTGCCGCACGCGACGGCTGCTGGGAGGCAGAGCCCTAACCACCCCCTGGAAGGACTCGCTCAAAAGGCTCTGGCGTGCCTTTTTGCTGGCACGGGAATCAGCAGACGGAGCAGAGGAGGCCACTGAGGACTGGCTGCCAGAACAGGCCTCAGTGTCGGCGGCAGGAGTTGCAGAGGGGGGAGGAGCAGGGCGTTTCCGCACTCCTGCTGGTGCTGCTGGAGGAGCAGGAGGGCGGGTGGCTGCTGTTGCTGCTGCTGCTGCTGAAGGCTGTGCAGTGATGGGATTGGTGCCACTGCCAGCACCAGATGCCTTCAGCCTCTGGAACTCCTCATGCTGGTGGAAGTGTTTCGCAGAAAGGTGGTTGATCAGCGAGCTGGTGCTGAACTTCAAGGGGTCTGCACCTCTGCTCAACTTCCGCTGACAGTGGTTGCAAGTGGCGTACTTGCTGTACACTGTGGGCATGGTGAAAAACCGCCAGATTGGTGACAAAAACATCCCCCTACGGCATGGAAGCGCTGCTGCCTGTTTCCCTGTGGTGGTTGGGGGGGGGGGGGGGTCTTGGGTGCGGCTGGTGGTGGTACTGGCTGATGCTGCTGCTGCTGCTGCTGAGCCTGAGACACCAGCAGGCTGTGGGACGCTGCCAATGCTTGCAATGATGCGCCTCCTTGCAAGGCCCACAACCGCATCCTCCTCCTCCTCCTCAGAGCTGCTGAGGACGACATCCTCTGGATGTGTTGGCACCCAGTCTCTGTCTGTCACCGGGTCATCATCATCATGCCCCTCCTGAAACATGTCCTGCTCTGATGATGACCCCCCAAACTCCTCTGCTGATGCATGGATGGGACGCTTGACTGTCGCCACAGTCTTGCTGTCCAATCCCTCCTCCCCCAAAGTGCCCATCAGCATCTCCTCCTCCAAATCGCCAACAACAGCATTCAATTGACTCATCATGCCTGGGGTCAAAAGAGTGCTGAGTGACAGGTCGGCGACTGACGGTGAACTGGCCTCCTCCCCAGGCCCTGCTGGGCGGCTGCTGCGAACAGGGGTGGTGGTGGTGAGGGTGGAGGCCTCGGATGCAGAGCTGATGGCGGGCTGCTCATCCTCCGTCATGAGTTGCACCACAGTGTCTGCATCCTTTTCCTCAATGGGACGTTTCCGACCCGGCTGGAGGAAAATGGGAGCAGGTGCTACACGCTGCTGCTGCTGTGTCTCTGCAGCGTGAGTTGCAGATGCTCCTCCTGGGCGGCGCCCAAGGCGTCCACGGCCAGTGGCTATGGGAGGAATGTTAGCCACTGACGCTGCTGCTGCTGCTGCGGAACTGTGCATGGTGGCGCGCCCGCGGCCGCGGCTTGCCACAATGCTGCTCCCTCTCTTCCTGATTCCCTTGCTGCCCTTCCCCTTGCCCAAACCGCGCTGGCTGCCACTTCCAGACATCTTCAATGTTTTGGGCGTATAGACAAAAGTTTTGTAAAAGGGCGGGTGAAAAGTGGGGTACTTTAATGGAGTGGGTTGGTTGGTGAGGTGACTGAGTGAGTGTCCCCTAGTACAGTAAGTAAGTATTAACAGTCAGGAAGTACAACTAGCAGTTACAATAATCAGTAGTAGTAATCACAAGTAAATTTAGTGTGTGTACACTCAGACAGTGAGTGCACGCACGCAGGAGCTAGTAGCCTATGGACACAGTGACTGAGTGTCCTAGACTCCTAGTACGGTAAGAGTAAGTAAGTAGTAACAGTAAGTAGAACTAACTAATAACAATAATCAATCAGCGATCAGAAGGAAATGGAGTGTGGGTGGTGTGTGTACACTCAGACAGTGAGTGCACGCACGCAGGAGCTAGTAGCCTATGGACACAGTGACTGGGTGTCCTAGACTCCTAGTACAGTAAGAGTAAGTAAGTAGTAACAGTAAGTAGTAGAACTAACTAATAACAATAATCAATCAGCGATCAGAAGGAAATGGAGTGTGGGTGGTGTGTGTACACTCAGACAGTGAGTGCACGCACGCAGGAGCTAGTAGCCTATGGACACAGTGACTGAGTGTCCTAGACTCCTAGTACAGTAAGTAGTAACAGTAAGTAGTAGAACTAACTAATAACAATAATCAATCAGCGATCAGAAGGAAATGGAGTGTGGGTGGTGTGTGTACACTCAGACAGTGAGTGCACGCACGCAGGAGCTAGTAGCCTATGGACACAGTGACTGAGTGTCCTAGACTCCTAGTACAGTAAGTAGTAACAGTAAGTAGTAGAACTAACTAATAACAATAATCAATCAGCGATCAGAAGGAAATGGAGTGTGGGTGGTGTGTGTACACTCAGACAGTGAGTGCACGCACGCAGGAGCTAGTAGCCTATGGACACAGTGACTGAGTGTCCTAGACTCCTAGTACAGTAAGAGTAAGTAAGTAGTAACAGTAAGTAGAACTAACTAATAACAATAATCAATCAGCGATCAGAAGGAAATGGAGTGTGGGTGGTGTGTGTACACTCAGACAGTGAGTGCACGCACGCAGGAGCTAGTAGCCTATGGACACAGTGACTGAGTGTCCTAGACTCCTAGTACAGTAAGTAGTAACAGTAAGTAGTAGAACTAACTAATAACAATAATCAATCAGCGATCAGAAGGAAATGGAGTGTGGGTGGTGTGTGTACACTCAGACAGTGAGTGCACGCACGCAGGAGCTAGTAGCCTATGGACACAGTGACTGAGTGTCCTAGACTCCTAGTACAGTAAGAGTAAGTAAGTAGTAACAGTAAGTAGAACTAACTAATAACAATAATCAATCAGCGATCAGAAGGAAATGGAGTGTGGGTGTGTGTACACTCAGACAGTGAGTGCACGCACGCAGGAGCTAGTAGCCTATGAACACAGTGACTGAGTGTCCTAGACTCCTAGTACAGTAAGAGTAAGTAGTAACAGTAAGTAGAACTAACTAATTACAATAATCAATCAGCGATCAGAAGGAAATAGAGTGTGTGTTGTGTGTGTACACTCAGACAGTGAGTGCGCACACGCAGGAGCTAGTAGCCTATATGAACAGTGACAGTGAGTGTCCCTACGGGTACAGTAAGAGTAAGTAGTAAGTAAGTACAACTAACAATAATCAATCAGTAATCAGAAGGAAATAGAGTGTGTGTACACACAGACAGTGAGTGAGTGCACACACGCAGGAGCTAGCTAGTAGCCTATAAACAGTGACAGTCAGTGAGTGTCCTACTCCTAGTACAGTATAACTACAATACTATTAGTAAAGGACAGCAGAAATACTGGTATAGATGATGAGAGAAATAAACAGAGGACAGCTGCCCACAGAGGCAAGGCCCCCCTGAGGCCTAAACCTGTAAGCTTGCAGCAGCTGCCTGTCTCTAATGTAACACACAAGCTACTAACTAAAATACAATGTCTATCTAAATAACAACAATACAGGTGTATATGGCAGGTGTAGGTGAGCAAAAACGCTAGGTAAATGAACACAATAGAGCACTTGCTAAGCCAAAGCACAAAGGAGCAGATCTCTCTCTGTACAAGTCTCAGGCAAGCATGGAAAACCCGAACATGGCGGCCGCTATTTATAGGGTAGGGGCTGGCCAGGGTCCCCCTCTGTGATTGGCTGCCGTCAGAGGGCCTGGGAGCCCTCTGATTGGCTCTAAGGACATCAATCTGGGCTATGACGCTATTCGAGCTCGGTACCGAGCTCGAATAGCGCCGGTTTGCTCGAATAGCTCGAATAGTGAATGGGCTATTCGAGTGTTCTCGAATAGCCCATTCGAATAGCTACAGCTATTCGGAGCTCGAATACCGAGCTCGAATAGCTGAAAAAGAGCTCGAATATTCGAGCTACTCGAATATTCGAGCTCTGCTGAGCACCACTACTTACTACAGGAAGCTTAGGCGGTAATCCTGCACAAAAAATAAAAAAAAAGAATTTATGTGCATATAAATATGGCATTGTACTTGCTTCAGTCTTATGAGCTGTTGAAGTAAATGTATCCCTTGGCATTTAAGGCTCGGCTCCCACTTGTGTCAGGTCAGTGGGAGTGTACAGTGTAATCTCCACTCTGATGGTCAGACTGTAGCCCAGGGCAGATGTTACCCCATAGACTATATGGGTGAAAGAACCTGCCTGGGATTATCCCGAACTGCACAGAAGTGCGGTCCGCTTACTGCAAGGGATTCCACAGATCAGTTGCAGAGTGACAAGTGTGAACAGCTCCTATTTATAAAATAGGAGCCGTTCACTGTCCGTTTAGCAATGAGCGGAGAACGAACAACAAATGTCTGTTCTCTGCTCAAGTTGCTCAAGTTGGAACAGAGCCGAAAGGTGCGTACACACGCACGACAGCAGCCAACGATGGGTCCGTCGGCACCTCCCGCTGGGCGGGTTTTCAGCAGACTGTCGGCGGAGTTGGCTGCTGTTGTGCATGTGTATGCATCTTTAAAGAAGCTCTTGGACTAGTAAATAATCAATTCCTCTTACCAGGGACTTCTCCCTTCTGTAACTCATTGTGAATGAAAGGTAACCAATTAAGCTAAGTACACACAAACCAACCTGCAGCCTGATTATCATCTGACTTTAGTGTGTTGGATGATAGTCAGGCATGTGTACGCGTGCAACCAACTTGACGAGCAACTGATAACAGGCGGTTTGCCTGATCTAATTGTCGGATTTATGTTGGTCTGATATCATGCAGTTGGTGTGTGTGTACAAGTTGTTTGAAAGACTTGTTTTGAATGTGTAGCCCATCATTCCTCTTCCGTGCACTGTATGTTAATTGAGTTAGTTGTTTATCCGTCTAGGCATGTGGATATACAGGTTGTGTGACTCATAAGGTTGTGTGGTTTGTCGTGCTGGTCGTGTGGTTGTGTGCGTGTTGGACGTGTGTACGATCCTTTAGAAGTAGGAGCTTGCTAGATAAGGCACTAAAGTCTCCAGGAATCAGGACCCATGGTGTGTTCTAAGCCAAGGCTTTTCGACCGGTGGTACTTTGCTGTTGGCCAGGTGGTACACACCAGGTTTGCCTGCCACTTTATTGCCCGCATGCCACTTGTCCTGGTCCTGTCCTGACTCCACAAAGTTTGGCTCCTCCTCCCTCGCTCCTTGCTGTGCTGCTCTGCAGCATAGGTCAGACCTCAGATTAGTGTGGCGGAGACAGTCAGGCAAATAGTGCACAGTAATGGCGCAGATACAAAAAGTGACATCACTGCTCACCTCCTGTATTTGAAGTATACACGCCGTCACCATGCACCGTTTGTCTGACTGTCACTTCTCTGCGGCTGGCTTACCGATGATCTGAGGTGTGAACTATTCCACAGGGCAGCAAAGCAAGGGGGGTGCCAAACTTTGTGGTGAGTCACTGCCTAGCTCTCAGCTCTCTGATGGTGGGACTAGGCTACCTATAATTATGCAGGGGGGGGGGGGGGAGCACTGTAATAACAGTGCAGGAGATTTGGCGTAGCCGGCGCCATCATAGGCCGAAATAGGAATTACGGCTATGGCGGCGCACAGTCAGTAACTTCAACGCCATCAGAAGTACTGAAGTTGCTTTTAAAACACTGCCATTCGGCTTCCAGCAATAGCCGTATACCAGCTGTATCCTGCGCCCGAATCTCCCAGCGGGCAGTTCATATGTATGCGGGGGAGGGGAAAGAGAGGAACTTGCAAGACTAACTATATTGGCACTCTACCTACAGATAGCCGATACAGACAATATGTAGGCTTGCAATCTAATTGTAGTCGTTTTCCCCACCAATGCCTTCTACTTTTCCCCTCCCATATGCCCTCTTCTTAAAGTGTACCTGTAAGAAAAAAGTGCTCCGGGGGTACTTACCTCAGGGAAGGGGAGGCCTTTGTATCCTAAAGAGGTTTCCCCCTTCCTCCACAGTAGAAGGGATCCAGCTCTGGGAGCCCCAAAGTTCTCCTTGTCGGTGTGTGCGCATGCGCAGTAGTATTTGTTTTCCTTGACTGCAGTGCTTGAGTTTAGGTCTTCTTTAAAGAGGTTCTGTAGGATTCTAAAAATCAATCAAACAAGCTGACACTTATCTGGGGCTTCTATCGGCCCCTGCAGCTGTAATGTCCCGCGCCGTCCTCCTACGATGCTCCATTTCCCGCCGCCGGTCCCGGTTTAATATTCGTCTAAACAGACGAATAATGTTAGCTCCTGCTCGCGTCATCGGGAGCTTACTGCACAGCCGCAGTGTAATAACTTGTGTGATTACACTGGGACCGGCGGCGGGGAATGGAGCATCGGAGGATGGCGTGGGACATTACTGCTGCAGGGGGCCGATAAAAGCCTCAGGTAAGTGTCAGCTTGTTTGATTCTTAGGATGCAAAAGAACTCCTTTTAAGTGAGAAGAATACGGTGGCTGCTATAATAATTTCCTTTTAAACTGTATGGCCTAGTGCACACCAGAGCGGTTCGGCTGCGTTTTGCGATCCGCTTGCGGCTGCGGATCCGCTTGGGTAATGTATTTCAATGGGCTGGTGCACACCAGGCGTTTTGCAGAGACGCATACTCCGGGGGTGAGGCATTTTTTGTATTGCGGATGCGTTTCTGCCTCAATGTTAAGTATAGGAAAAACGCAAACCACTCTGAAAAACGCCTGTTCAGAGCGGTTTTGCCGGCGTTTTTGTTACAGAAGCTGTTCAGTAACAGCTTTGCTGTAACAATATATGAAATCTACTACACCATAACCGCTACACAAAACCGCAAAACGCTAGCTGAAACTCTACAGAAAAATAAGAAAAAGCGTTTCAAAATCTGCTAGCATTTTGCGGATCTGCTAGCGTTTTTTAGTGTGCACTAGGCCTATGAGTTGACTGGAGGCCCTGCTGATCTATGTTTCTGCAGAAGTGTCTGAATCACACCAGAAACAAGCATGCAGCTAACCTTGTCAGATCTGACAATAATGTCAGAAACACCTGATCTGCATGTGCTTGTTCAGGAGCTGTGGCTAAAAGTATTAGAGGCAGAGGATCAGCATGATAGCCAGGTAACTGGCATTGCTTAAAAGGAAATAAATATGGCAGCCTCAATATGCCTCTCACTTAATTTCTCCTTAAACTGCTCACTTTTTTCACTGTAGTGGTCCTTTAAACAGTTGAAATGTGACAGTTGGAAAATTACAGTTTAAATAAGACAGTTAGAAAAGGGCAGCTGAAATTTGGCAGTTGAAAAATGGCAGTTAGAAAATTGCAGTTGGAAAATGACAGTTGAAAAATGGCAGTTAAAATTTGACAGTTGGAAAATGGCAGTTGGAAACTGACAGTTGGAAAACGGCAGATAAAATTTGACATTTGGAAAATGGCAGTTAAAATTTAACAGTTGGAAAATGGCAGTTGGAAAATGGCAGTTAAAATTTGAACCGTCATTTTTCAACTGTCATTTTCCAACTGTCATTTTTCAACTGCCAATTTCCAACTGTCATTTTCCAACTGCCATTTTCTACCTATCATTTTTTAACTGTTGTTTTTTTTAACTGCCATTTTCTAACTGTCATTTTTTCAAATGTCAAATTTTAACTGCCATTTTCCAACTGTCATTTTTCAACTGTTATTTTCCAACTGTCAAGTTTAAACTGCCATTTTCCAACTGTCATTTTTCAACTGCCATTTTCCAACTGTCATTTTCAAACTGCCATTTTCTAACTGTCATTTTTCAACTGTCAAATTTAAACTGTCATTTTCCAACTGCCATTTTCTAACTATCATTTTTCAACTGTTGTTTTTTAACTGCCATTTTCCAACTGTCAATAACTATCATTTTCCAACTGTCATTTTTTAACTGTCATTTTCCAACTGTCAAATTTTAACTGCCATTTTCCAACTGTCATTTTTCAACTGTTGTTTTTTAACTGCCATTTTCCAACTGTCAAATTGTAACTGCCATTTTTCAACTGCCATTTTCCACCTGTCATTTTCCAACTATCATTTTCCAACTGCCATTTTCTAACTGTCATTTTCCAACTGCAAAATTTTAACTGTTGTTTTTCAACTGTCATTTTTAAACTACCATTTCTCAGCTGTCATTTTCCAACAGCCAAATTAGAACTGTTTTCGACTGCCAATATTTTCCAACTGTCATTTTTCAACTTCCATTTTTCGACTATCCTTTTCCAATTGTTTCCTTCTTCCTTTCCTATTTTATTTATTTCGCAAACACAAGCCTTGAGGTCCTCAATGTTGAATGTTGATTTGCCACCTCATTTTGTGTTTTGAGGGCTACATTTGTATCACGATTTGCACCATTTAAAACTGGCTATCTCTAACAGTGACAGGTGTCAGATATGGTGGCTGGATAGTGCAATGGTTAAGGGCTCTGCCTCTGACGCAGGAGACCTAGGTTCAAATCTTGGCTCTTGCTATTCAGTAAGCCAGCACCTATTCAGTAAGGAGTTCTTTGGGCAAGACTCCCTAACACTGCTACTGCCTACTGAGTGCGCTCTTCTAGTGGCTGCCTCGCAAGCGCTTTGAGTCCAACAGGAGAAAAGCGCTATACAAAAAAAGGAATTATTATATGGATAACTGTAGAGAGGGAGTGGAGGAAAAAGCCTATGTTGGCTTTTTATCTTCCTAACTTGCTTCCAGTCTAATGACCCATTTATTGGCTTCAACTTTCAGAGTGGTTCTCTTTCCAGGCTAGCAGCACTTGTAGCCACCTTTGAAACTTGTCCACACATTCTCTACCTTAGTGTTTGGTACTTGTGTTCCGCTACGATGGTGACCCTCTTTTTCTTGGGCTACTTCAAATGTATTTCTTTATTATGCATTGTGGTGATTTATTGTTGCGGAATTGTTTTTCAGATTAACTTGCACTATTTTTTTCTTGAGAAAGAGGTACTTTGTTGCTTTGGAATTTTGGATTATCTTAATTACAGAATGAATTACAGATCTGTCTGTACCAATTTTTTTGGAGTGCCATTTACTTCTCTTTACAAAAATGTATGGCACGTGTGTTGCTCTGCGTTGCAGTATAATTGAAATGAGACAGCACTGTGTTGGCACAGAGATGCATGCAGCAGTTTATTGTCAGAACACAGCACAGCACATGAGTCTGTAACACATTACTGAAATAAGCTCAGCAATGCAGCAGTACATCCTGACCTTGAGGGCTGGAACCCACAGGAGCGCTTTTGGCAGCGTTTTGGCAGCGTTGCGATACGCTAGCACTTTGTTAAAACGCTGGGCCAATGTTAATGGATGGGGCAACTTCCACAGGAGCGTTTGCGTTTCCCAGAAACGCAAACGCAGGACGTGCAGCATTTTGGGAGCGTTAGCGCTTCAATGTAAAGTATTGAAACGCTAGCGGAAACACTCAGCAAAACCTAAACTGAGCGGTTTTGCTAGCGTTTTGCGGTTCAGCACACTGTAACAAAATGAAAAATAATTCACAGGACCAATCAGGATAAAAACGCAAAACGCTACGCAACCGCTGAGCAAAAAAATACAATGTTGCAAAACGCGACCGCAAACGCGCATGAATCCGCTTGCAAACTGCTCAGACAAAACTCTAGTGGTAGCGTTTCGCGTTTGCTGTTTTCAGTGGGTTCCAGGCCTCACGGTTGTTATCAAATTACCATTTTAAAGGACCACTATAGTGAAAAAGTAAGTAGTTAAAATCTTTCAGAACCAACATGTTTTGGACTAGTCGAGTTCCTCATTGGGGATACAAAGGGTTTACTTGTTTTTTAAAATAATTTCTTAAATGGCAGTTGCTAAGTCTAACTGCCAAAATAGAACCAGCCAGCGTCCCTACTCGCACACTATTTTGGCAGTCAGACTTAACAATGGCCGTTCAGCAAATGCTTTTGAAAACAAAGGGAAACCCTGAGACTCCATCGTGAGGAGATGGACTCGTCCAAAACCTGTTGGTTCTGTCAGCTTTTGAAGCGGACCTAAACTGAGAGCTTGCTCTCTGCTCTAAGGAGATAAGCAACAGCATCATAACTTTAAAGAAAAACATTTCTTTGTTACAACTTACAGAAATCTTACAAAAACCCTGAAGTGTTTACTTTCTGGTGTCCTAGGAACACAAAAGGGTTAACCTCCTGTGTTTACATATTAGCCCAAACTATGGCATAGAGTGGCACACCTGACAGCCCTAATTTACACTTGCTATTTACTTGTTGATAAGGCCTAATTAGACAGGCTATTAGACCAGGGCTTTGCACCTGTGGTACGCTTGCCACCGGTGGTACTTTGCTGTTGAGTAATAGTATCCTGCTTTAGCAGCTGAGTTGTTCCTCTACCGGCCCTCAGGATTGTGTTATATACATCTGGTTGCTACAGAGGTCTTTTCCACCCTCTCATGCTCCTGCCTTGCATTTCCCTCAGGATTAATAGATAGTGCTTTGTGCATTGGGCCTGACGAAGGGCTTTGTGCCCGAAACGAGCGTGTCGTTGCCTCTCTTGTATTGCACTAAGTTGTTATATTCCTGCTTTGGAAGATATTGTATATCCATAAGGAGCTTCTCACAGAGAGTATTCCTGGAATCTTTTATGAATTTGTGTCAATAAAGTATTTTTGATAATTTTTGCACCAAAAAGACTTTGCATGAACTATTTATCCTTTCTATCTACAACGGTACTTTGCTGTTGGCCAGGTGGTACACACCAGGTTTGCCTGCCACTTTTTTGTCCACCTGCCACTTGTCCTGGTCCTGTCCTGCCTCCATGAAGTTTGGCTCCCACTCCCTCGCTCCTTGCTGTGCTTCTCTGCGGCATACTTCAGACCACAGATTAGTGTGGAGGAATCAGCCAGGCCAACGCCTCCTACTTTTCCCCTCCCAAATGCCTTTTTTTCTTAAAGTGTACCTGTAATAAAAAAGTGCCCCGGGGGATACTTACCTCAGGGAAGGGGAGGCCTTTGTGTCCTAAAGAGGTTTCCCTCTTCCTCCTCAGTAGAGGGGATCCAGCGCTGGGAGCCCCATAGTTCTCCTCATGGGTGTGCGCATGCGCAGTAGCTGCTCTCCGTTCCGGCTCCAGCAGAAACAGCCAAGCCCGTTTGCATCCAATCTACTGTGCAGGCACACTGGTGGTAATTGAACGTTTTCAGGCAATAAAAGTGGTACAATTAGTGGAAAGGTTGAAAAGCCCTGCTCTAAGCCATCACACATAAATGACACTGAAGAAGTAGTACAATTAATGTAGCAAGTTGAAAATTGGCAAGTAAAAAACTATGTGTGGAACATTATTTTGCCCCGTAGATTATTTTACGAAGTTTGCCATCATCGGAAGCAGGAAAATATTGAGCTAATTGACGCCTTTTATTGATGAGAGCATTTTAATGGAAGTCAAGCGATTTCATCATATATAAGTTCTTTTGGAAACTGCTATTGATCAAGTCTCGTAATTGAGTTGATGGCTTATTAACTGTATTCAAATGATACCAGATATCATTGAGTTGATTTTAAAGTATAATTTCTTTTAAAAAATGTGATTTTGATTTACCATTGTGTGGAAAAGTGTTAATGCAATCCTGAAGTGAAAAAAATACAGAGGCTGCCATAATTACCTTAGAAACTATGCCAGTTGCCTGAGCATTTGGTTTTAATTGTTGTCAAAGGGACCCTGAGCAGTGAAAATAAACAAAATCGGTACTTACCTGGGGCTTTCTCCAGCCCACCGTAGGTCGGGAGGTCCCTCGGCGTCCTCCTGGCTCCTCTCCCGGTTCTGTGGCAGAATACACCACCGGCGACACCGGAGCTGAGTGTTGGGCTGACACTTCCTTATCAGTGACGCTACGCCTCATCAGGGTGACCGCTACGCGTCATCACAGCGGCTGGCTTGACAGTACCGCGCATGCGCGTTTTTCTAACTCTAAACCGCACATGCGCAGTACTGTCATGCCGGGCACCGTGATGACGCATATCGGCCGGCGTGATGATGTGTAGCATCACCAATAAGAAAGCGTCAGCCCGACACTAGACCCCGGTGTTGCCGGTGGTGTATTCTGCAACGGGATCGGGAGAGGAGCCAGGAGGACGCTGGGGGACCTCCCAACCTACGGTGGGCTGTAGAAAGCCCCAAGTAAGTACCGATTTTGTTTATTTTTACTGCTCAGGGTCCCTTTAAAGGAATACTGTAACCCCTAAAAAAAGGGGGCTTCTACCGGTCCTGTGCCCGCACCAGGACAAGACGATCCTCCAGTCCCCATGGCCAGCTCACTTCCACTTTTTGCGACTATAATGTTGCAAATTACTGTGCCTGCGTACGTCCTCGTTCCCAGCTGACGTCACCAGGAGCTTCCTGCACTGGCATTAAAGGATACCCGAGGTGACATGTGACATGATGAGATAGACATGGGTATGTACTGTGCCTGGCATACAAATAACTATGCTGTGTTCCTTTTTTTATTTCTCTGCCTGAAAGAGTTAAATATCAGGTATGTAAGAGGCTCACTCAGTCCTGACAGGAAGTGACTACAGTGTGACCCTCACTGATAAGAAATTCCAACTATAAAACACTTTCCTAGCAGAAAATGGTTTCTGAGAACAGGAAAGAGATAAAAAGGATCAATAGTTCATAGATTTTAGCTCTGGCATACTTCAATGAATGTGTCATTGAGCAAAAACAATAAAACAATTAAAACTTAAAAAGTAGATTTAAACATAAAATAAAACTGTGGAATATTTTAAAAAGTCCTTTTTAGGAGAAGGGAGATAGACACGATTGTTTATTTCATTAGTTTATTTTCGCCTCGGGTGTCCTTTAAAGTCGCAAAAAGCGGAAGTGAGACGGCAATGGTGGGGACCGTAGGATTGTTTTCTCCCGTTGCAGGCACAGAGGACGTCTGTGGGGGACCGGTAGAAGCCCCAGGTAAGTTCAACTTTTTTTTATTTTTTAGGAGTTACAGTATTCCTTAAAGTCACGCACCTGCAATAAGCATGCAGCAAATAGAGTCAGGCCAGAATCAAAGCATTTGATCTGCACGCTCATTCTGGGCAAGTGACTAAATAGAAACAGAGATCAGACCAGAGGTCAGGCAACTGGCATTGTTTATTAGAGAATGACTATGGCTTTCTTATTCCCGTGAGGGTCCATATCTGGGAAAGTGTAGCTTCTGTCCAGACACAAAATGGATACATCTGTCCAACATGGAAACAGACACAAATATCTGTAAAGACAATTTAAGTAATAGAGTTAGAGCATCTATCAAGTGTGTATTGGTGTCCCTCACTCACAGTTTTCAAGCCCACTAAGCTTCACATTAAAGTGAAAGTAAAGATGAGGTTCTTGAAGGCTACTTTGAATAAACTCTAAGGCAGGGAACACACTTGACTGTTTTCGTGCGTGTTTTCTGCACAGAAAAACTCATGTTAATCAATGGGCTAGTTCACTATTGATATTTTTTGCGCGCAGAAAAAAAAAAGACATTCTGCATGATAACTGCACATTCTGTCAATTTTCTCTATCAATTACATCAGCTGCTGTAGAAAAACGTGCACAATTTCCTGCATAGAAACACACTTGGTGTGCAGAAAAAGTATGCAGAAAAACATGCGCAGAAAACTGAAAGACAAGTGAGTTCCCTGCCTAAGGGCTTGTTCACACTAAGAGCGATTTTGCTCTTTTTTAAGCGCTAGCGATTTTAAAAATAACCTTAAAACGCTAGTGCAATGATGTTCAATGTGAGTGTTCTCACATGAGCGATGTGCTTTCTATTGAATCACCAACGCGGGTCCTGCACCATTTTCTGAGCATTGGTGATTCAGTAGAAAGTATAGGGAAATCGCAAGCGCTTGAAAAAGTGCTTTGAGTTGTGATTTCCCAAGCGCTTTTATGAAGAAATACATTGTATTTATTCATTTCCGGGTCAAAGAGTTAAAATCATTGTTCCACAAAAGCGCTTAGAAAATCATTTTTCTAAGCGCAAAGTGCAGGGAAAATCGCTTTTAAAAGGGCTAACCAAATCGCTCAGCGATTGCGCTAGCTATTTGTAATGTGAACAAGGCCTTATTGTTTGATGCAGCCATTCAATCCAGGGAGCTTTTTACATTTCAAAGGAAGTGGGACTCTATTGAAATGATTTGTATCAAGTTTCAAGTTGCTGTATACACCCAGAATATCACGTATACGGTAAGTTTATGTATATGTTACGGCCAGAACCCGAAATTTGGCCTCTTCTAGTTCTGGCCGGCCACTTCGGGTTCTGGCCGGCCAATGTGCGAAGTGGCCGCTGCGCTGCGGCCAATGTGAGAAATGTAATGATTCATGTAACATTAATGTATCTTCTGGCCGCAGCGCAGCGGCCAAATGTATCGCAACCTAGTTAATTTAATGAAATTAAGCTGGCGGCAATGTAACAGATGAAGCCGCCAGCTTTTGCTCTGCCTCTCTCTCCCCCCCGCCTCTCTCTCCTCTTATTATGGGCAGCACGTGTGTCCCCTCCAGAGTCGTTCGTGGCGCCAGGAAAGCAGAGCGGGGAGGCTGCAGACATTGCTTCTGCCAGCACCCGCTCTGCAAGAACAGCAGGATTCCCTGCCGCGACGAACGACTCCCCGCCGGCTGCCCATAATAAGAGGAGAGAGAGGTGGGGGGGGGGGGGGCTTCATCTGTTACATTGCCGCCGGCTTAATTTCATTAAATTAACTAAGTTGCGATACATTTGCTCGCTGCGCTGGGGCCAGAAGATACATTAATGTTACATGAATCATTCCATCTCTCACCTTGGCCGCAGCGGCCACTTCGCACATTGGCCGGCCAGAACCGGAAGTGGCCGGCCAGAACTAGAAGTGGCCAAACTTCGGGTTCTTGCCGTAACATATATAAGAAATAGCTTTATATTGTTCTGATCCAGTTCTGTAACATGCCTGAATAAGAAACTCAAAAGCTTGCAAGGAAACCTTCTGCAGTTAGTCATTAAAGGTATAACCTATACAACTTCTGTTGCTATGTCTTCAGATTTGCAACTGATCAAGTTCAGAATACTGTGCCATTTGTTTAATACATTATTTAAAATATCTTTGCGATCATCTGCTCTCAACATAAAATAATGACATTTCTGTCATTAGCATTATAATTTTGTTTTCTGATTGGCAATTCAGGCACAAATAGAAGATGTGAGATCTAGTGATATGGATATAAAGATCAGATACCTCTTGTTCTCTTACCATTAATGACTTGCAGCAGAACGGTCTGTGAGATCTTGTAGGCATCTCCAGTCCACACTCTCCAGTTGTAGAGACCCGTGTCCCAGTGCTGCAGGTCCACCATCGTTACATAAACAGTGCCGGAGGGATCCGTACTTTGTGAGACAGTAACCCTTTCTTTAAGAATGATGGGGTTGAACCTTGTTATTTCAACCATATTTTCACATTCCTTCCCAGACACTTGGCGACACCAGCTGCTTCCCAGGTTCTTGTAGTGATGTGTGTCATAATAACAGCTGATGGTTACTGTACCCATATATGTGGCCTGAACCTCACGTACAGATGAACTGGAGGAACCTAAAGAGACAATTCATTATTTTGTATAAATATTTCACAGGCATCTATAGTAATAACTGCCAAGCTGGCTGCAGTGTGTCTGTATGTTCTTGTGTCCCACACACACCTCCACCTGACCTGCTCTGCTGTGATTGGCCACCTGTGTGGCGGAATTGTGCGCGCAACATCCAGAGAGATGGCGCATGCACTCCTGTCCCGCGCAACGTAGCGGATGCCACCAGCTGGTATATAATATCATCTGAAAGAGAAAACTCACACTGTGCCCATGTGAAGAGGAGTAATTGGAGAAACACAGGACCCCATAACAAGTCATAGAAGGTTCTTCTAAGCCTCATCGTTTTCAGTGACTGTCAGGAAAGAATATATTCCGTGTGTGATGATTCTGGCTTTTTCTGTGTGCAGCGTGTTTTAATCATTTTTCCCAAGCCTCTGAAATAGGAAGTTTTGGAATAAGCTGATAACCACGCCAAGGAAATATGTAGTAATGATAACACAACTTAGGTGTTATATTTAGTACACTGATGTATACAGACAAATAAAACAATTTCAGCTATATAAGTGGGGAAACTCGCAGCCCAATGCAATTTAGGCATGCAACATTGGGCTAAATATTAGAAAATCACTAATGTGAAAATGAAGTAGTTTCTATGGGACAAGATTTGCATGGAGCTGTGAACATAGACACATGCTTCACACACAGTTCCTTTGTACACTACTCACTTCATTCTGGTCTCTATGCGCCACCTCCTTTGTATAAGCAAATTCACTTACCAACCTGTCTACTGTGATGGGGATGTGAGTTACGTATGTCCAGTCAGATCATAGCTACTGCCAGGCTATTTGTAGTGCATTCTGAATAAGCCAACCGTAACTGTTTATTAGTCCAAGTTTTTATATGCATTTATTAGGAAACTACCATATATATGCAAATATAAATTGGTTCATGTGTAAATTGAGCCCACTAATTTTTCCTTAGAAAACATGTAGGCTAGTTTGAGGTGACTATAAATTGAGGGAGGTCTTTACTCCTCCTTCCACCCCCTGGTTTTGAAGAAAGTCTAGTTCATTTGTCACATGAAGAGTATGCATGAAGGTTCAGCTAGAGAGGGATTCACTACCCCTATTCATTCTATCAGATATCCCCTGTTCAGTCGCTGCTAACCTGTGTGTTACACACTGCATCATTCAGTATGGTTGTGGGTTTCATGCCTTACTTGCCATTTTCGACTTTGCCCTGATTCAGCCTTATTGTAGACTGAGTGACAGTGCTATGAATTGGATAAGTCGGAATGACCTGGTGGGCAAAGGAGGATATGTGGGTGGAGCCGAGGAATCCCAATGGCCAAAATAAGTACAGGTAGCTATATCTATTCTCCCTTAGCCTTAAAGAAAGCTCCACTGCACACCCTGCCAGTGAATATTACAAACTTGAATATAAACCATGATCAAACGTGTAATCTTGGGGCTTACAAATCGTCCCTTATATTTGAGTAAAAATGCAGCTTTAGGAAATTCAAAAAGGATAAATAATTGTTGCAGCTTCTTAGTTCCTCACTAGCAATCTCCGTGCACCCGATCGAACAAGACGGCCCTACATCTTGCAGCATGTCAGGCTGATTCAGGCGACCAACTTTGGCCCAAAATTGGTAGCATAGTGGATTGGGCATGCACTTGGCAGCACTGATTTTAATCCAATTTGATGATAACAATCGAATCGGATGGTCGGCTGCTAAGTTGCCTGATGTATGGTCATCATTACAGGTACTTTTCTTGATTTCATCTTGCCACCATACATACACATCGGGGAGAACCACCTGATAAATCCTAATTTGCTGCCACAACCTCCATCACCTCTGCTTCCTCCTCCACTATTAATCTGCAGAAACCCACAGAGCCCTTAGTCAACTGTCTCCTAAGGTATCTCTCAGTGCAGCCCAAATACTGTCAGGATGTACTGAACTGTTGTGTACTTAGTAGCGGAGGTTCTAAGATTATGGGCACATTCATGATGACTTATTCCATGCCAGCTAACAATTCAGAATGCTGTGAGTGACAATAGCAGCAACCTCCAGGCTGCACTTCAACAAGGCCATCTCACTCATGTGACATGTTTTGTGCATGTGCTTAAACTGATTTTGCAGCTTTTTGTATGTGCTGTGGTCTTGACACTTTTCTACAAATGCACATAATGCTGATCATCATTTGTAAAGGTCTCTAACTTCTTAAGCTGTACTGTACAAATTACAGTGACGGGAACACCGGCCCCACCACATATTCATATATGTCAACCCGCTGAAACACTATCCTGCTTATGATACAGCATCTGTGTGGATCTACCTGATAGAGCACACCAGCAGTGGGCAGATCTCACAGCTTAGCTTCTTAACAGAGGAAGACTGGCTAAAATTGATCCAGTTTTCTAAAATCCTCACACTCTTGGGACAAGAGCCATCAAAATGATGTCATTACTCTTGTCTTCATCTGGCAAGGGATAGACCAAGGCAAACCGTGAATTGGGTGTAATGAATAGCGGAGATGCCGCCGCATGGGAGAGCGGCATGGCGGCTATCTCCGCGTCCCAGCCGGTGGCTGCTACCGCGCGGCAGCGTGATGCTGCCTTGCCTGGTTCTTCTAGTGCACACAGATGGAGAACTACGCGCGCGCGCCAGGCGACAGGACCTTTATGCTGCTAGAAGAGGAGTCAGCTGATCATGCCGATCAGCTCAGCTAACTCCAGCTGTGCTCTGGATTGGCTGAGTGACTGGGGCGGCGCTGTGGAGCGCTTTTAGTATATATAGGACTCGCTTGTCACTTGCAGGTTGTCTGCTGTTGCGAACATATACGTGTGAGCGCTCAGACCTGAGTCAGATCCCACAGTGTGTTAGAATCAGCCGGAGCTGGGAATTCACACTGAGTCAGATTCCATTGATAGCTTTAAAGTACTATTGCTTGCTACTGTTTATGTGTTAGACTAGTTCCCAGGTGTTGAGACCAAGGCCCTCACACCTAAGACTAGGAGATTGCTATATTGTTACCATCATCTGTTAGACTAGTTCCCAGGTGTTGAGACCGAGGACCTCACACCTAAGAATAGGATTGATATATATACTGTTACCTGTTATGACCTCTGGCTTTCCTGACTACTCTCCTGTTCTCTGATTCAGTACTTTCGCCCATCTGATTACCTGTTGCCAACATTGCCTGTACCTGGATACTGAATCAGTCTTCCGCTTCTGTACTTTGTCTGTCCATGTGTTGCCGACCTGGCTTGTCTGACCTTTCTGGCTGTCACCTAGCCCCTGGGTGATCAGCCTTACTGTATACCTGTGCCGCCTGCTCTTCAGGTGGTTATTAGCTGCTATATCAGGCCTATGGTCGCCAGCTCCACTGGAGACCATCGTGCAGCACAGTCAGTGGGTCTCTACCTATCCAAGGTCCACTGGCTGCAGTACAGTCTGATTCCCTGCCTCTCAGGGAATCCTTGGCTGCAGTACAGTCTGATTCCCTGCTCCTCAGGGAATCCCTAGCTGCAGACCAATCATCATCAATATTACTCCAGACAGTGAATCCTGCTCCTCAGGTATCCACTGGCTGCAGTACAGCCTAGTTCCCTGTCCCTCAGGGAATCCTAGGCTGCAGAAGTGTTTGTATCTCCCGCTTCTCAGGAGATAATCTCTCCAATTACTGTTGCACAAAACACTATATCACATTGGGCGTCCTGTGTCTAGCTATACTAGTATTATTGGGGATTCTGCAGATCACCACATAATCAGGTATAGCATCTGTATTGTTGTTGATACTGCAGATCACCAATAATCCGAATAATCTGTGTTGCTGACACCAGATCGTTACAGAACAGCAGACCAAAACAATATGGACGCACTACACAGCCGAGTTGACAGTTTAGCCACTTCGGTGGATAATCTCATCAGGGTGCTTGATCACAGCTTTGTCTGGGTCAATACAGGTTCTGCAAACGGCTGTGAATACAGTACGACCCCCTCTAGTTACAGACCTTCGCATGTCTGTACCTGAAAAGTTTTCTGGACATAAATCTGACTTTCAGAATTTCAGAAATCAAGTGCTATCATATTTTGAGTTGAGGCCTACCCTTTCGGGAACTGAGTCTCAGAGAGTTACGTTTATAAAGACCCTTTTGTTAGGGGATTCACAGACATGAGCATATAGCCTTCATGCAGAGCACGAGGCTCTGACATCGGTTCAGGAATTTTTTAAAGCCATGGCCATTATATATGATGATCCGGATATTGCTTCCACCGCTGAACGGAAGCTAAAGACCCTGCGCCAGGGTCAAGATCCGGTAGAGGTCTGTTTTTTGTCAGGTTTATCTGATGCAGTTTCCGAATTGATGTTGGGACATCCTGAGCCTAAGTCCATTGATGAGGCAATCACTTTAGCTGTAAGGGTAGATCACCGCTTATGCTATCAAAGACAGTCCCAGGGTAGAAATGCTGTAAGATATGTCTCCTACGCCTCCTCTCCACCCTCGTCACCCCCGCCAGAGCCGATGCAAATCGGACACTCTAGATTGACGCAGGTGGAAAAGAATCGCAGGAAATCGGAAAAACTCTGTTTATACTGTGCTGAGGAGGGTCACAGTGTTCAGAATTGTCCTAAGAAGTCGGGAAACGCTGCCGCCTAGGTGTAGTCATAGGTAATACCCTAGGTGAGCAGTCTCTACCTCTAAACAATAATCGTCTGCTCCTTCCCTGTTCCATCACGTGGGAGGGTCAGATTGTCCCCACAGAAGCCTTTGCAGACTCCGGCTCTGCAGCTAATTTCATAGATTATGACTTTGCTAAGAAATTGGGAATTCCTTTACTTCCATTAGACCGACGATTCTGGTTACTGCAGTTGACGACTCTCCATTACAGAGTAGACAACCTCTTTCTCAGACCCCATTGTTGGTGTGTAATGTAGGGGTGTTACATAAAGAGAGTTTACAGTTCTTGGTCCTGCAGATGGCAACCTCTACCATTATTCTTGGTATGCCTTGGTTACAACTTCACTCTCCTCAGATTGACTGGGCTACAGGTCAGCTAAAGAGCTGGTCGGCCCATTGTCGTCATCATCATTGTTTAGAGAAAGTTGCTGTTTGCGCTACCAATATTCAGGTTAAAGGTGTGCCAGTACAGTATGCGGAATTCTCTGATGTGTTCTGTTCCAAGTCTGCAGACAAACTCCCGCCTCACCGTAGCTTCGATTGTCCCATCGATTTAAGATCTGGTTGTATGCCTCCTAGGGGTCACCTTTATAATCTATCAGGACCTGAGAAGGTGGCAATGCAGGATTACATCAAAGAGAATTTGGCCAAAAACTTCATCCGCCCTTCTCGCTCACCTGCTGGGGCAGGATTCTTTTTCGTACATAAAAAGGATGGAGGCCTCCGACCCTGCATTGACTACCGAGGTTTAAATAAGATTACAGTAAAAAATCGTTACCCTTTGCCTTTGATTGACGATTTATTTGCTCAGGTGACCAATGCTAGTATTTTTTCTAAACTGGATTTGCGAGGTGCATACAACCTGGTACGGATTAGAGACGGTGACGAATGGAAGACGGCGTTCAACACACCTGATGGGCACTACGAGTATCTGGTGATGCCCTTCGGGTTGTGGAACGCCCCTGCCGTCTTCCAGGAGTTGATCAATGAGGTTTTCAGGGAGGTACTGGGGAAATTCGTACTAGTGTATCTAGACGACATACTGATTTTTTCTCCTAATCTGACAGAACATCGTAAACATGTCAAGTACGTTCTGAGGAAATTAAGACAGAATTCAGTGTATGCCAAGTTAGAGAAGTGCGGCTTCGAGGTCAATACTGTTCCTTTTCTGGGTTATATTATCTCCACATCTGGTCTCTCCATGGATCCAGAAAAAGTCTCGGCTGTTTTGGAGTGGCCACAACCTGTGGGTTTGAAGGCACTCCAAAGATTTTTGGGCTTTGCCAATTACTACAGGAGATTCATCAAGGGTTTCTCTTCGGTCGTGTCACCCCTCACCAGTCTTACCAAGAAAGGGGCTGACACATACCACTGGTCAGCAGAGGCACATTCTGCCTTCTCCACATTGAAAAAACTGTTCTGTTCTGCTCCCATTTTGAGACATGTGGATGTCACCTTCCCCTTCATTGTAGAGGTTGATGCCTCAGAGGTTGGGGTTGGGGCTGTACTGTCTCAACGCTCTGGTCTGCAGGGCAAAATTTACCCCTGTGCTTACTTTTCCCGTAGGTTCTCTCCTGCTGAGAAGAACTACGATATTGGCAATCGAGAACTTTTGGCCATTAAATTAGCCTTCGAAGAATGGTGACATTGGCTAGAAGGGGCTACTTCATACTATCACAGTCTATACAGATCATAAAAAACTTGGAGTACATAGAAGGGGCCAAAAGACTCAGTCCTCGACAGGCCCGTTGGTCTTTGTTCTTTTCAAGATTCAGATTTGTCATAACGTACACCCCAGGGAGTAAGAACGTCAAAGCTGACGCCCTATCTAGGTGTTTTGAGCCCGAGACAGTGCAGCCCTCAACCCCAGAAACCATCCTACCTCAGAAAGTAGTCTTGGCAGCTACTGAGACCTGGAAGGATTGGACTGCTACTCTGGGCCCCTATCAGCAGGATGTTCCAGAAGGGAAGCCTGAGGGAGTAATGTTTGTACCACTACCCTTCCGCCTACAACTCCTGCAATTGTTCCATTCCCATAAAAATGTGGGGCATCCTGGGGCTGCCAGAACTCAGGATTTGCTGGCCAGATGCGCTTGGTGGCCTACACTAGCAACTGATTGTAAGGAGTTTGTAAGAGAATGCTCAGTTTGTGCCAGGAGTAAGCCCTCTCATCAGGCACCAGTGGGTACACTACAACCCTTACCAGTGCCCAGTGAACCCTAGACCCATCTGTCGATGGACTTTGTGGGAGAACTACCCAAGTCTGAGGGCAAGACAGTCATTTGGGTGGTAGTAGATAGATTCAGTAAGATGGCTCATTTTGTCCCTCTGAAAGGACTCCCCTCGGCCCAGAAGTTGGCTGATCTCTTCATCCAGCACATTTTCCGGCTGCATGGCATTCCGGAGAATGTAGTGTCAGATCGGGGAGTCCAGTTCGTGTCAAAATTTTGGAGGGCCTTTTGCCATCAGCTGGAGATGGACCTTTCATTTTCATCAGGCTACCACCCACAGACCAATGGCCAGACCGAAAGAATAAACCAGTCCCTTGAGCAGTTTCTCAGATGTTACGTGGCAGATGCACAGTCTGACTGGGTAAAGTTTTTGCCGTTTGCAGAATTTGCACATAACAATCTGAAGAGTTCCTCTTCAGGAATCTCCCCGTTTCAGGTAGTTTCAGGAAGATCTCCTAAGTTTGCCCCATTACCTGTGTCATCTACCCCATTTCCGGCCCTGGAGGATTGGCAAAGGGCATTGAGGAAGATTTGGGGAATGGTTAAGAGGAATCTGGGGAAAGCCTTCCAGGATCAGAAGAAATCTCCGCGTCCCAGCCGGCGACTGCATCCACGCAGCAGCGTGATGCTGCCTTGCATGGTCCTTCTAGTGCACACAGATGGGGAACTACGCGCCAGGCGACAGGACCTTTATGCTGCTAGAAGAGGAGTCAGCTGATCATGCCGATCAGCTGACTCCAGCTATGCTCCGGATTGTCTGAGTGACTGGGGCGACGCTGTGGAGCGCTTTTAGTATATATAGGATTCGTTTGTCACTTGTAAGTTGTCTGCTGTTGCGAACATATATGTGTGAGCGCTCAGACCTGAGTCAGATCCCACAGTGTGTTAGAATCAGCCGGAGCTGGGAATTCACACTGAGTCAGATTCCATTGATGGCTTTAAAGTACTATTGCTTGCTACTGTTTATGTGTTAGACTAGTTCCCAGGTGTTGAGACCAAGGCCCTCACACCTAAGACTAGGAGATTGCTATATTGTTACTATCATCTGTTAGACTAGTTCCCAGGTGTTGATACCAAGGACCTCACACCTAAGACTAGGAGATTGCTATATTGTTACTATCATCTGTTAGACTAGTTCCCAGGTGTTGAGACCAAGGACCTCACACCTAAGACTAGGATTGATATATATATACTGTTACCTGTTATGACCTCTGGCTTTCATGACTACTCTCCTGTTCTCTGATTCGGTACTTCCGCCCATCTGATTACCTGTTGCCAACATTGCCTGTACCTGGATACCAAATCAGTCTTCCGCTTCTGTACTTTGTCTGTCCGTGTGTTGCCGACCTGGCTTGTCTGACCTTTCTGGCTGTCACCTAGCCCCTGGGTGATCAGCCTTACTGTATACCTGTGCCGCCTGCTCTTCAGGTGGTTATTAGCTGCTATATCCGGCCTATGGTCACCAGCTCCACTGGAGACCATCGTGCAGCACAGTCAGTGGTTCTCTACCTATCCAAGGTCCACTGGCTGCAGTACAGTCTGATTCCCTGCTCCTCAGGGAATCCTTAGCTGCAGACCAATCATGCTCAATAATACTCCAGACAGTGATTCCTGCTCCTCAGACAGGGACGGCCCGCCCATGAGGCAGGGTGAAAGTTTTGCCTCAGGCAGCACTTCTGGGGGGGAAGCACCCGCCCGTCCATGGGTGTGGGGCGCCGCCCGAGCTGGAGGGGATAGCGGGCAGGAAGGGGGTATTGGGCTTAGCGGCGGGGAGGGGGGTCGGACCCCCCCTCCCTCGCCTGGGTCCCCCGTCCTCCGCTCCCCTCCAGCTTTAAAAAGTTAGGTCGCTGGCTGCAGCTATAAGAGGCAACGGGCGGGGATCACTCACCTCTTCCTCGTTCCAGCGTGCGCTCCACTGACGTCACTTCCTGCGGCGTAGCAGGAAGTGACGTCAGTGGAGCGCAGGCTAGACTGGAACGAGGAAGAGGTGAGCCATCACTCACCTCTTCCTCGTTCCAGCGTGCGCTCCACTGACGTCGCTTCCTGCGGCGTAGCAGGAAGTGACGTCAGTGGAGCGCAGGCTAGACTGGAACAAGGAAGAGGTGAGTGATCCCCGCCCGTTGCCTCTTATAGCTGCAGCCAGCGACCTAACTTTTTAAAGCTGGAGGGGAGCCGAGGACGGGGGACCCAGGCGAGGGAGGGGGGGTCCGACCCCCCTCCCCGCCGCTAAGCCCAATACCCCCTTCCTGCCCGCTATCCCCTCCAGCTCGGGCAGCCCCCCACACCCACGGCTTGCGGGGGGGGGGGGGGGGGGGCGGCGGGCGGCGGTTTCTTTAAAGCTTGCCTCAGACGGCACTGGCTGCAGTACAGCCTGGTACCCTGCCCCTCAGGGAATCCTAGGCTGCAGAAGTGTTTGTATCTCCCGCTTCTCGGGAGATAATGTCTCCAATTACTGTTGCACAAAACACTATATCACATTGGGCGTCCTGTGTCTAGTTATACTAGTATAAAATCTGTGTTGCTGACACCAGATCGTTACATTGGGAAGGCACAAAAGAGAGAAAACACCAACAGCCAATAGTGTAATATTTCTGCACACCAGGATAGATGGACAGAAAACACACTCCAACTGACAATGTAGACTTAGACACTCGGTCGCCCCTCTGCTTTTTTTGATTGAATATAGTGTTACCAGAGGTTGGCGCTCACAGTGTAACCCACCCCCTCTCACAATTCCCTGGGCAACAGTTTCCCAAGTAATACAGTGTACACTTCCAGATTTCCTCCTTCACACCCTTTGTGGATACAGTTCCTAACAAATTGTTTACAAAATATCTAGCAAAGTCCACTGTAATAAGAAGAGGCTCATGCAATCATAACACAATAAAAGTCCACTGTGATGTTAAGCTGCTCCAAGCTGTTACACAATATACAGGGTCCCAAATTTTGGCACTAAGGTTGGAGTACAGTTCAGTGTGCCTCAGCTGCTAGTGGAGATCTTGTCCTAAGATCGGACTCTTGCTATAGAGAAAGCCTTCACCACACTCTAGTGAGATACACTCACCAGATATTAAGACCTGCTAGTAGGTCAAACGGAGCCTTGGGACAGTTACCTGATCGTCCCTTGCCACTCGGCCTAATAACTGTTCTGCCAACATCTCATGAATGACAACATCCCATAAATACTACTGACATTAAGTCCATCAGCCTACCATTCGTTTACAAACAGATTCTCTAAGACTAAAATCTTTGCACAGGTGTCACTAATCAAACCCCCTTAGCACCCACCCCCTTAGGATTTTCCTACCCTCTCCCCTCCATAAAACCCCATTACTCCTTACTATTTGCTTCGGGCTGAGGATCAAGTTAATGTTAGAATTTAAGTATGATATGCTTGAATTCGTAGGCTTCAGTTACTTTTCCTAACTAGGTTAGTAAAAAGACTTGCTCTGCAGTGTCTCTTTAAGGCTTAGAGAGAGGCATTTCTAGAAGCACCGTGGAACATGGTCCTGTGTCTCACACAAGGCCAGAGTGCTTATTTGTTCACGATGTACAGACATCCAGGCAGCCTTTACTGTAAACATCGAGTGTTATCATATTTCCTAAAGGTAAACAATAGCCAGGGAACATTTTACCTAATTTCTGGGTACCAGTAGAGGAAACGCCATATTTGGCTTGTCCCATTGGAGCAGGCATGAATAGGGTCATCCATCACATGCTATTATCAGTCAATTGCATGCAATTGGGGACTGGACCATCCCATGCGGGAGGATGTCACATTTAACTCTTTAGAGGCTAGTATAAGAATAGCCAACATGATCTCGCGAGGGCACTTCTCTCTACTTCTGCTGACTTCCTTCTTGTAACTTTCCATAACTGTATGCTGTATATAGGCCTAAGTGCAACTAGCATAGATGTAACAAAGAGAAAGCCTGGTCTCTCATCACTAGGGATAGACCAAGTGTGCATGAAACGCATAAGATTGTACAGACCGTTTGCTTTGCCGAAGTTAACATGTAGGGAAGATATAAGATTGCTGATGAACACATCTGTATATTTGTTTGACAAATAAACTCTTGAACCTTTGACGACGTCTAAGAAGTTCTATCACCTATGCTGTTTGCTGTGATGAGTGTCAAGTTATCACACTTCCTGTGATATGGTGCCGAACGAAGGTGTAATGTTGTTGCAAATAGCAACCAACAAATATTTATTACAGTTAACACATTGGGGACACCTATACCGTAACAATTATATGAACTATAATAAATATAAAATATAAAATACAGTAACTGTACCACACTATATATAAGATATTTAAAATGCAGTAGCTGTACCACACTATTTAGCCCCCCTTCCTTATGTGCCCAATGATCTTCTAGTGCACAATCATTAAATACCTTATAGGTTTTGAACAGGTTTCCCCAATATGTTAACCTAATCCTCAGCCCGAAGAAAATAGTAAGGAGTAATGGGGTTTTATAGAGGGGAGAGGGTAGGAAAGTCCTAAGAGGGTGGTTGCTATAAACTGGATTTTGGGACCAGTATCTGATTTATGGGGTATATCTTGTAAAATGGAGGGGACGGGTTTGATTGGTGACACCTGTGCAAAGATTTTAGTCTTATGGCCCATACTCACGGGCTACAAATGTCGCCGCAACACGCGGCGCGCGCGTGTTGCGGCGACAGGTCGCCTGTGAGTATGAGGTGTTGCACGGGCGTGCACCCCGAACTGTCGCTCATCGCTGATGTCGCCAGGCGATTGACCGCGATTGACCACAACTGTCGCTAGTCCGCGTGAGTATGCGGACTAGCGACAGCAACATAGCGACAGCGCTTCCGGCGAGGGAGGAGGAACGATGGCGACAGCTTCCGTCGCACCGCTGGTCCCTCTTCCGCGTGTGTACGCGGAGGGACCTGGCGACGAGCTGTTGCCGGCCTGTCGCACACACGCTTACATGTGTTGGCGACAGGCCACTTTTGTAGCCCGTATGTATGGGCCATTAGGGAATCTGTTTGTAAACGAATGGTAGGCTGATGGATTTAATGTCAGTAGTATTTATGGGATGTTTTCATTCATGAGATGTTGGCAGAACGGTTTGTGAGGCCGAGTGGCAAGGTCCCAATATGCTGGCTGTGGTAACTTGAGCAAATACGGTATCAGTGGCATATTAGGAGGGATACAGTGGCAGAACGGCGATACACCAGGTCTGAGAGGCGGGATTCATTAAATAGCTGTCAGAAGCGTTCGGCCCTAGCTTCTGATGAGTCACGGATGTGACAAAACATGTAAGGAGGGGCCTAACGCGGAAGAAACAGCGGTAATACACGTGGCAACGGCGGGACCCTGAGCGTTGGAGAAGGAAGTAGCTGACTTAGCACGCGGCGGTTGGAAGTCCACCGAGAGTTTACGGGAAACCTATGCCAGCCGGCCATCTTGACAGGGGAGAGCCCGTGGGAAAAACTCTATGCTGAACATTTGTTTCGGAATCTGTAAGTGCAATATGTTTTTATATATTTTATTAAAGAGACAGTATCACGCTATGTTGAGGCTTTTTTTATTGAGGTACTGATATCTGGGAAGATTCACAATATAGTGGGACATCTGGAACATTGCCTGAGTGGTGAGGGACGATCGGGTAACTGTCCCAAGGCTCCATTTGACCTACTAGCAGGTCTTAATATCTGGTGAGTGTATCTCACTAGAGTGTGGTGAAGGCTTTCTCTATAGCAAGAGTCCGATCTTAGGACAAGATCTCCACTAGCAGCTGAGGCACACTGAACTGTACTCCAACCTTAGTGCCAAAATTTGGGACCCTGTATATTGTGTAACAGCTTGGAGCAGCTTAACCACTTGAGGACTCAGCCTTTACCCCCCCTTAAGGACCAGCGCTGTTTTTTCCATTCAGACCACTGCAGCTTTAACGGTTTATTGCTCGCTCATACAACCTACCACCTAAATGAATTTTGGCTCCTTTTCTTCTCACTAATACAGCTTTCTTTTGATGCTATTTGATTGCTGCTGCGAGTTTTAGTTTTTATTATATTCATCAAAAAAGACATGAATTTTGGCAAAAAAATGATTTTTTTAACTTTTTGTGCTGACATTTTTCAAATAAAGTAACATTTCTGTATACATGCAGCGCGAAAAATGTGGACAAACATGTTTTTGATTAAAAAAAAACCATTCAGTGTATATTGATTGGTTTGGGTAAAAGTTATAGCGTTTACAAACTATGGTGCCAAAAGTGAATTTTCCAATTTTTAAGCATCTCTGACTTTCCTGACTACCTGTCATGTTTCATGAGGTGCTAAAATTCCAGGATAGTATAAATACCCCACAAATAACCCCATTTTGGAAAGAAGACATCCCAAAGTACTCACTAAGAGGCATGGTGAGTTCATAGAAGATTTTATTTTTTGTCACAAGTTAGTGGAAAATGACAGTTTGTCACAAAAAAAAAAAAAAAAAAAAGTTTTCCATTTCTGCTAACTTGTAACAAAAAAAAATGAAATCTGCCATGGACTCAACATGCCCCTCAATGAATACCTTGAAGTGTCTATTTTTCAAAATGGGGTCATTTATGGGGTGTGTTTACTGTCCTGGCATTTTGGGGGGTGCGGAATTGTAAGCACCCCTGTAAAGCCTAAAGGTAGTCATTGCACTGTGGACCCCTTAGCGCAGTTTGGCTGCAAAAAAGTGTCACCCATATGGTATTGCCATACTCGGGAGAAGTAGTACAATGTGTTTTGGGGTGTATTTTTACACATACCCATGCTGGGTGGGAGAAATATCTCTGTAAATGACAATTTTTTGATTTTTTTTACACACAATTGTACATTTACAGAGTTATATCTCCCACTCAGCATGGGTATGTATAAAAATACACCCCAAAACACATTGTACTACTTCTCCTGAGTACGGCGATACCACATGTGTGGCACTTTTTTGCACCCTAACTGTGCTAAGGGGCCCAAAGTCCAATGAGTACCTTTAGGATTTCACAGGTCATTTTGAGAAATTTGGTTTCAAGACTACTCCTCACGGTTTAGGGCCCCTAAAATGCCAGGGCAGTATAGGAACCCCACAAATGACCCCATTTTACAAAGAGGACACCCCAAGGTACTCAATTAGGAGTATGGTGAGTTCATAGAAGATTTTACTTTTTGTCGCAAGTTAGCGGAAAATGATTTTTATTGGTTTTTTTTTACCAAGTGTCATTTTCCGCTAACTTGTGACAAAAAATAAAATCTTCTATGAACTCACCATACTCCTAACGGAATACCTTGGGGTGTCTTCTTTCTAGAATGGGGTCATTTGTGGGGTTCCTATACTGTCCTGGCATTTTAGGGGCCCTAAACCGTGAGGAGTAGTCTGGAAACGAAATTTCGCAAAATGACCTGTGAAATCCTAAAGGTACTCATTGGACTTTGGGCCCTTTAGCGCAGTTAGGGTGCAAAAAAGTGCCACACATGTGGTATCGTCGTACTCGGGAGAAGTAGTACAATGTGTTTTGGGGTGTATTTTTACACATACCCATGCTGGGTGGGAGAAATAACTCTGTAAATGGACAATTGTGTGTAAAAAAATCAAAAGATTGTCATTTACAGAGGTATTTCTCCCACCCAGCATGGGTATGTGTACAAATACACCCCAAAACACATTATACTACTTCTCCCGAGTACGGCAATACCACATGTGTGGCACTTTTTTGCACCCTAACTGCTCTAAGGGGCCCAGAGTCCACTGAGTACCTTTATGATTTCACAGGTCATTTTGAGAAATTTGGTTTCAAGACTACTCCTCACGGTTTAGGGCCCCTAAAATGCCAGAGCAGTATAGGAACCCGACAAATGACCCCATTTTAGAAAGAAGACACCCCAAGGTATTCCGTTAGGAGTATGGTGAGTTCATAGAAGTTTTTATTTTTTGTCACAAGTTAGCGGAAAATGACACTTGGTAAAAAAACCCAATAAAAATCATTTTCCGCTAACTTGTGACAAAAAGTAAAATCTTCTATGAACTCACCATACTCCTAATTGAGTACCTTGGGGTGTCTTCTTTCTAAAATGGGGTCATTTGTGGGGTTCCTATACTGCTCTGGCATTTTAGGGGCCCTAAACCGTGAGGAGTAGTCTTGAAACCAAATTTCTCAAAATGACCTGTGAAATGCTAACGGTACTCATTGGACTCTGGGCCCCTTAGCGCAGTTAGGGTGCAAAAAAGTGCCACACATGTGGTATTGCCGTACTCGGGAGAAGTAGTACAATGTGTTTTGGGGTGTATTTTTACACATACCCATATTGGGTGGGAGAAATATCTCTGTAAATGGACAATTGTGTGTAAAAAAATCAAAAAATTGCCATTTACAGAGTGATTTCTTCTACCCATCATGGGTATGTGTAAAAATACACCCTAAAACACATTGGTCTACTTCTCCCGGGTACGGCGATAGCACGTGTGGCACTTTTTTTGCAGCCTAACTGCGCTAAGGGGCCCCAACGTGCAAAGACTACCTTTGGGCTTTACAGGGGTGCTCACAATTTAGCCCCCCCCCCACATGACAGGACAGTTAACAAACCCCACAAATGACCCCATTTTAAAAATAAGACACCACAAATTATTCCATGAGGGGCATGGTGAGTTTATAAAAAAAAATATTTTTTGTCACAAGTTAGCAGAAAAGGATACTTTGTGAAAAAAAACAAAAAACAACAATTTATGCTAACTTGTGACAAAAAACAAAATCTTCTATGAACTCACCATACACCTCACGGAATACTTTGGGGTGTCCTCTTTCCAAAATGGGGTCATTTGTGGGGTCTGTCCTGGCATTTTAGGGCCTCTGCAATCATTACATGTATGGCCAGTATTTCTGCTATACTCCTTATATTGGGCATACAGGTAGTGCATTCTGGGCTGAAAGGAAAAATGAACGGCAAACATCCCTTCATTCACATCGATCAATGTGGATGAACAAATATCTGCCAAAAAATGTGAAACAAAAAGAAAAGAAAGAGGGACATAGGAGCTGCCACCCCAAAAATCCAAACCCACCAGCTCGTATGCCCAGGCAAACCTGATTTATTCATCCACATCGATCGATGTGAATGGAGAAATCATTGCTTGAGTTCTTTTTTGATACAAAGTGCTTGCCAAAGCATATGAACCCCAACACCGCTCCTCGGCCCATATGCCTCGGCAAACGTATCTTTTTTACTGTGGAGGAGAAATCTCGTCCTACAGCGCTGCATGCACCGATTTTGTGTAACCTGACAGACGCGCAATGTTCTGTCAGGATGCACCATCAGTGCTGCAGCTGATTGATTGATTGATTGATTGATTGATTGGTCGGTCGGTCTGGATAGAAAAAAGAGAGAAGAAAAACGAAAAAACAAAACAAAAAGGAGGGGAAGGTGTCCGCCTGGACATAGAAGCTGCCACCCCAAAAATCCAAACCCACCAGCTCGTATGCCCAGGCAATCCTGATTTATTCATCCACATTGATCGATGTGAATGGAGAAATCATTGCTTGAGTTCTTTTTTGATACAAAGTGCTTGCCAAAGCATATGAATCCCCAACACCACACCTTGGCCCATATGCCTCGGCAAACGTATCTTTTTTACTGTGGAGGAGAAATCTCGTCCTACAGCGCTGCATGCACCGATTTTGTGTAACCTGACAGAAGCGCAATGCTTCTGTCAGGATGCATCATCAGTGCTGCAGCTGATTGGTCGGTTGGAAAAAAAGAGAGAAGAAGGAAAAAAAAAAAAAAAAAAAAAAAGCAAGCTAGCAAGCAGCAAAGCACTTCAATAACATTAACTTTTTAAACTTTATTAAATATGTTCAAACCAAACAATAACATTGGTAACCAAATATGAACTTTTTTGCTTACCTGTTTTTTTTTTTTTTTGTTTTTTTTACCTGCGAGCTGAGGATAAACTTCTCCTCCCCCATGGGTCAATGTGCAAAGTGCAAATCGCACAGATATGTGGCGAAGTACATTATGCATTCTGTCCCAAGTGAAAGGAGAGGTTTCTGGCAGGCCAGTGTATTTGGATCTCTCAAAACCTGATGTTTGGGTTCACACTGCATACTGGCCTATCCGGTCGGTCGAGCCCGCCGCACCGTCTCGCCCAAAATAGATCTTCAGGGAATACCACAAGAGTAGCATTCGGCCTAGTAATTAACTGCGTCGCCGTAGAGTAACATGACTTCCGGGCCGACCCAAATTGCAGCAGAAGCCACGCAGTAACGTAGGCATGCACTAGCGTTAAGTCAAGCACTTCCGGCGTAGGGGGGGACCGCAAAGTGTGACTTTTGCTAGGCAATTTGCCCTAACGCATCGCGCCAGTGTGAAATAGCACTGAGAGACCCTTGTGTGCCTACTGCTGTGTCTGTAGTTCCCTAGGTTCTAAAAGTGTGCCTTCTCGTGGTACCTCTCATAACACTCCCCTAGGCATAGGCCAGGCTGGTCAGGACAGCGGGGACAGTAAACGGGGGAGTCACGCCTTATTCCAGCCTTGCTGCAGACACGACATCTTTTTCTGGGGTTGCGTTGAGTTGGGGTACTGGGAATCGGGTAGGCGTAATGCCTTCCATGCAGCCGGCTAGTTGCATTTGGGGGTTGGGCTCTGGCACCTTCTGGATAGAGGAGTGCCGAAACAATGTCTTCCTGGAATTGAAGGAAAGATCCAGTTCTCCCAGCCTTACTGTAGAGAACAAAGCTGTTGTACATCGCCAATTGAATTAAATACACAGACACTTTCTTATACCAGCGTCTGGTTTTCCGGGAAATTAAATAGGGCCCTAACATCTGGTCATTGAAGTCCACCCCTCCCATGTTGGCATTATAGCTGTGGACGGCGAGGGGCTTTTCAATGACCTCTGTTGCCCGTGTAATTTGTACTGTCGTGTCTGTGTGAATGGTAGACATAAGGTAAACGTCCCTCTTGTCCTTCCATTTCACCGAGAGCAAGTCATCGGTACACAAGGCGGCCCTCTCCCCCCGTTGAAGTCTGGTGTTAACGAGCCGTTGGGGGAAGCCCCGGCGACTAGGCCGCACGGTGCCACAGCATCGGATTCCTTCTAACTTTAAGTGCTGAAAGAGGGCCACACTTGTGTAAAAGTTGTCCACATAAAGATGGTACCCCTTCTGGAACAAGGGTGACACCAAGTCCCACACAATCTTTCCACTGCTCCCCAGGTAGTCAGGACATCCGACCGGCTCCAATTTTGAGTCTTTTCCCTCATAGACCCTAAAACGAGATGTATAGCCTGTGGCCCTATCACAGAGCTTATACAGTTTCACCCCATACCGGGCGCGCTTGCTTGGGATGTACTGTTTGATGCCAAGGCGCCCGGTAAAATGTACGAGGGACTCATCTACACAGATGTTCTGTTCAGGGGTATAAGCATCTGCAAATGTGGATGACAGGTGGTCTATGAGGGGCCGAATTTTGTGGAGCCGGTCATAAGCTGGGTGGTCTCTTTCATGACAGGTGTCGTTGTCATTGAAATGCAGGAAGCGCAGGATGATCTCAAATCGCGTCCTGGACATGGCAGCAGAGAACACGGGCATGTTATGTATTTGGCGTGTAGACCAATAAGAGCGCAATACATTTTTTTTGGTAATACCCATGTTGAGGAGAAGGCCCAAAAAAATTTTCAGTTCGGAAACTTGGAGTGGTTTCCACTGAAAAGGCTGGGCGTGGCAGCTTGTCGGATTGGCAGTTATAAATTGTGTGGCATAACGGTTGGTCTCAGCCACAATTAAGTCAAGGAGATCCTGGGTGAGGAACAGTTCAAAAAAGTCTAGGGCCGATCCTAGTTCAACTGTCTCCACCTGGACTCCAGACTGGGCGGTGAAAGGGGGCAGTACGGGTGCGGCGGGATCAGGGGAATGCCAATCAGGGTTTGCCAGCACCTCTGGAAAACCAATGGGAGTACGGGCCCGTCTACTTGGTGGCTGCGAATCGGGTCTTAATTCACGTACCACCGAACCAGTTTCTACTTCCGGGCTGGTGTTCGCCACTTCACCAGGGTCTTCTATGGAAGTACTGGTGTTGAGAGGTCCAGGAGATGCTGCGCTGCTGGTGCATGCCTCACCAAGAAAAATCAGATCAACGCCAGCATCACTCTGCTGCCCTTGAGACTGATCTTCCGCCACCTGCAGTCCAGTGACATGGGGTGTGGTACGCCTGGCTCTAGCCGGGACCTCAACCTCGTCATCGAAACTATCGGTCAGAGAGCCACTGCTGTCTACAGGATCGTACTCTGAACCAGAAGATTCGTCGAATAAGTCGACCCAATCATCCTCATCCGACTGGTCCATGTACCTGTAGATGTCTTCATTGGAAAACCTCTTTTTTGCCATGGTGGCCTGCTAAATTTAGGAGGTATTCCTCTGAGACTACCCAGGAAAAAGAGCACCTACCTAGCGAAATGGAGTACTTGAGAGGTAGAAAGCTGTGGTCACTGAGTTTTGATAAAAAAAAAAATCAAAACTGCTGTTTACAGTGCCACAGCTAGTGTACAGTGTTTTTTGCAGTGATCAGAAAAAATAAATTTCTGTCACTGCGGTGGGGCGGGCTGAACGCAGTGCAGGCGAACGATCAGGTCTGATCGGGCAAACACTGCGTTTTTTTGTGGATCCTAGTGACCCTAATATAGATCTGACTGTGATCACTAATGATCACTTACAGATACTATATAGTACCAATGCTGATTAGCGACAGTGATGACGCTAATTAGTGACTGTGGTGCAGTGGGCTGAGCACTAACTGACACTAACAACCCTTTTGCCTAGCTAACTGGCCTAACTGTTACCACTAGTGATACTAAAAAAGTGACAGTTTTCACTGATCACTGTTTTTAGATCACTAGGATAGTGACGGTGAGGGGGGGTTGGGGTTGGAGGATCAGAGAGCAATCACAAATAATCAAAAACAATCACGAGGCAATTACAACACAATTACAGCAATCTGCGCAATCAAAGCCAATCAAGGAGCAATTGAATCCAATAACACGACAATCAAAAACCAATTACGTGACAATCGAAGCCAATCACACGACAATCGATGCTAATCACAGGGCAATTGAGACAATCGAGACACAGGGCAAAACAGCCAATCAGAGGGCAATTGGCACAATCAAAACCAATCAGGGCAATTGAAGCCAATCACACGACAATCGAAAACCAATTACGTGACAATCGAAGCCAATCACACGACAATCGATGCTAATCACAGGGCAATTGAGACAATCGAGACACAGGGCAAAACAGCCAATCAGAGGGCAATTGGCACAATCAAAACCAATCAGGGCAATTGAAGCCAATCACACGACAATTGAAAACCAATTACGTGACAATCGAAGCCAATCACACGACAATCGATGCCAATCACAGTACAATTGAGACAATTGTAGCCAAACAAAGCACAATCAAGCCTTACAGACAGGAGATAAGATACACAATGGCAGGGGGGAGAATATACGCAAGCAATGCACTAGTAAGGTGTGGGGAGGATCTGAGGGGGTGGGTGATCAGAAGCCCCTAAGGGGTAGTTGGGGGTCTGATCTGATGGATAGGAGTGACAGGTAGTGACAAGGGGTGATAGATTGGTTATTGACGTGTGATAAGTGGGTGTTTACAGCAGGGAAAAACAGATGCAAACAATGGACTGCTGATGTGATCAGGGGGGGGGGAGGGGGGTCTCGGGGGGATCTGAAAGGGTGGGTGGGTGATCAGAAGCCCCGGGGCAGTTGGAGGTCTGATCTGATGTGGGGCAGTGACAGGTGGTGACAAGGGATGATTGACAGGTGACTGATAGGTGATTGACAGCTGATCAGTGGGCGATTACAGGGAGATAGATAGTATACAGGGGGGGGGTCAGGGGTGGGGGAGATCTGAAGGGGTGGGTGGGTGATCAGATACCCCTAAGGGGTAGTTGGGGGTCTAATCTGATGGATGGGAGTGACAGGTGTTGACAGGGGGTGATAGATGGGTTATTGATGGGTGATAAGTGGGTTTTTACAGGGAAAAAAAGATGTAAACAATGGACTGCTGATGTGATCAGGGGGGGGGGGTCTCGGGGGGATCTGAAAGGGTGGGTGGGTGATCAGAAGTCCCTAAGGGGCAGTGGGGGGTCTGATCTGATGTGGGGCAGTGGCAGGTGGTGACAAGGGATGATTGACAGGTGACTGATAGGTGATTGACAGTTGATCAGTGGGCTATTAGAGGGAGATAGAGATATGCAGTATACAGGGGGGGAGGGAGGGGGGGGGAGATCTGAAGGGGTGGGGGGTGATCAGATAACCCTAAGGGGTAGTTGGGGGTCTGATCTGATTGATTAAAGTGACAGGTGGTGTCAGGGATTGATTGATGGGTGATATGGAGGGTGGTTGGGTCTAAGCTGCGTGCTGCAGGGGTGTACAGGGGGGGGTCTGATGGGTGCTGCGGGTGATCGGGGGGTCTGTGGGGCTCCTAAAGAGTGTGGTGCGTTCACTCACTGTGCCTGCTCTCCTCGCCGGTGGTCGATCGCTAAGTGTGACCACCAGCGGGGAGGCAGGCAGTATAATACAGTTTGTTAGGTAAACAAACTGTATTATACGATTTCAAGTGGCTAATTTGAAAAGTTACAACCCGCCGGCGCTGCGGATTGGCCGGCGGGTTGTAGTCACAAGGGGGCGGCACCACGTGACACAGCGATCGCGCGGCTCCCGCCGCGCGATCGCTGATTAATCACCGAGAACCTGGCGACGCACATGTGCGTGGCTGGTCCTCCAGGAGCCACTTTGCCGACGCGTGTTATGAGTGCGCGGTCGGCAAGTGGTTAACATCACAGTGGACTTTTATTGTGTTATGATTGCATGAGCCTCTTCTTATTACAGTGGACTTTGCTAGATATTTTAAACAATTTGTTAGGAACTGTATCCACAAAGGGTGTGAAGGAGGAAATCTGGAAGTGTACACTGTATTACTTGGGAAACTGTTGCCCAGGGAATTGTGAGAGGGGGTGGGTTACACTGTGAGCGCCAACCCTCAACACTATACACCAGGATGGATGTAAGGACATTCACTAATCATTTTCTTGTTGCATGTGTTTTTCCAATTGTATGGTGGTGGTAGGAGTGACTCCATAGATCTCCTCTCAGCCATCAGATAAAGATTGAAAATGAGTGCTGCAACAGATCTTCCCTTTACTAAATTACAACTAAATTTACCTTTTACTGGGGCAAACATTTTACCTCTACTTGAGCATTATGAATGCTCCAAATACCAGTCTAATCATCGTGCCAGTAAAAAAAACAAACCAAAAAAGCAAATAGAACAATACTTAGTTGCCAAGTGACCTTTTCAAGTGTTACACACTCTCACTGGAATGCTGTAAAATCCATGAAAACATTCCTGGCAAATGAGTTTGATTCCTGTTGTCTTTTACTGGTGAAAGATATTCATCTCTAGTGGATCAATGCAATGATTTGCCAGAGGCCGAGGGAAAGCTGGTCCGGCGCCCGCGAAGGAGCACAGATGTTAAAATTGCAGTTGTGCTGCAGCTGCTACTACGCCTGCACACCTTGTGGGTGGATTTTCAGGAGGTGTCAGCACTACATAGGAGGAAGGGGGCTCTCCTCTCCTGAGGTAAGTACTTTTTTCTCTACAGGTACGCTTTCAAATATTTGATGAAAAGTGCTTGCATTTTAGAGGCACTTATACCTGTTTGCCCTAGCCATCTGGCACGTTTTGTATTGATTAACCTGAAGAAGCAGGAACAACATGTGAAACACATTGGCCTCAATTCACTAAGCTTTATCCAACACTTTACCGAACGTTTGATAATTTACCTCATGAGTAAAATCTAATTTTGAATTCACTAAGGGTTTACAGATTTATTGAATGCTTTATTGATAAAACGTTCAATAAATATATAACACCTTAGTGTATTCAAAATTAGGTATATAAATATGTGTATATATATATATATATATATATATATATATACACAAACATCACTTCCTGGTGATGTTCCAGCGACCATGTTTTTTGTTTGTAAACACAGCCGATTGAAACGCGATCCTGGCTTTTAAACTGCCAATTAAGAGCCAGGATCGCAGCGGGGAGCGGCAGAAACGGCAAAGAGGGATCCAGGAGATCACAGTGACTTGATTGGTATGTTTTTTATTGTACAAATCGGACAGTATAGATTCTCTTTAATTGTCATAATAAACCTTTTTTGTCCAAGATGCCATTGGCTCTTCATCAGAGAGGTAAGCCATTTGTTACCTGTCTTTTTAATCTGTTTTTACACTTCTTATATTGATCAGGTACCTCTATGCTCTAGTTTATAACTGTTACACCTCTGTTGGGACTCAGTTATAGTTCTATGTCACTGTAAAACTCTCCTTTTAAAGAGGGACTCCAGTTAACATTTTAGTGTTGGCAGGTGATGTAGCTGCTGCATGGTTTTTGGCAGTTAGAAACAGCTGTACAGCTATTTCCCACAATGCAACAAGGTTCACAGACAGGAAACTGCCCCAAAAAGTACGTACTTTTCTTGTGGGAGGGGTTTCTTGTGGGAGGGGTTTCACCACAATATCAGTCATACAGCGCCCCCTGATGGTCTGTTTGTGAAAAGGAATAGATTTCTCATGTAAAAGGGGGTATCAGCTACTGATTGGGATAAAGTTCAATTTTTGGTCGGAGTTTCTCTTTAAGCAACATGACCAGTTTATTCCTGATTCCTGAGTTCTCACAGGTCTTGCTACCAACTATTGTGAGTACCCTTTTTATTTTTTACCATCCTCAAGTGGACTTACATACTTCACTTTTTGGCCCCTGATCTTCTTTTGTGCAATTGTATTTTTGGTTCCTGGAGATTCAATGTGGACACCTTGTAACCCACTCTCTCAAGTTGTGCTGTGTCAGAAATCCACTGCAGAAACCATAGTGTGATACATATGTCTGTGTATAAAGTACAGGTTTTGCTTTAAGCTTTTTTCAGTGTTGAGCTTGGTCTATATTTGCCTGCTTTATGTTCTTGTGGTTCTGAGTCAGAAACACCGGGATGCTGACTTAGCATTTAAGACAAAAGCACCCAGTCACATGAATAAACATATGGTGAAATATATCTGGCTGCTGTGAGTCACCTCACACAATGTGTCTGCTCTAAATATATTGATAGATATATCCCACTTTCAGCTAATTGCTTATCAAAATGAATATGAGCGCTCTCCGCCAGCTTTGTGCCATGTGAGAAATACTGGATTACATGAATAGTGTGTGCATGTAATTACCTCATTCACGCTAACATTACTCTAGGAGTTCAGTGCATTATAAAAATGCCTATGTAGCTGAAGAATTCATAATATAGAACTGTCTACAGAGCTACTGGTGACTAAATATGTCCGTATAGATTAGGCAACACCAGTATGAACCGAAGTAAACCCTAAAAAAGACATACTGGAAATATTTCTGATGGTTGTACTTAAATTTCTTTACTCAGAGAACTGCAGACTTTAGTGATCACAATGGTTACAAACTCTGTATTGAGCTGAGTTATAATTTAGAGTGCAATTTAAAGAAAATCTGTAATAACCCCCCCCCCCCCCCTCAGGGGGGAATATTTACCTCGGAAGAGGGGAGCTTCTGGTCCTCTTCACCCTCCAGTATCCAGTGATGGAAGAGTGGAAAGGTAAATGTTTACCTACTGCAATCCAGCGCCTGCGCAGTAGAGCGTACCCGATCGGGCTCAGCTATTTTTGCCTGAGACCGCTCGGATAACCGCTACTGCGCCTTTGCTGGACTGGGGAGGGTAAATATTGATATACCCTACTGCGCCTGCGCACCGACATGCTTGTCAGCTGTATTTTTGGGGCTGCCAGTGCTGGATCCCTTAGACTTAGTAGGATGGGGAAGTCTCATAAGGATCCAGAGGCTTCCCCTCCTGAGAAAAGCATCCCCCAGGTTTTTTTTTTTAATTACAGTTTCTCTTTAATTAACATGGTATGAACTTAGAAACCCATGCTAACCATTGACTGCAGAATGCCCATAACAACCACTGGCAGAAGCTTGTCCCCTTCTGTGTCCCTTCTTACATGCAGACCATGACATAATACAACTTAAATTGAAACCTGGAAACTAGAAAGAGTAATGTAGTGGGTACACATGTGTAAACATATTGCAATATTACATGAGCAGGTTTAGGCTGGAACATAGTGGTCAGTTGCACAATGCAGGCGATATATTAAGTGTGAACTGCAATGGAGACTGGACATAGACTTTACCACAAAGCCTGCATGCAGCAGATTAAAATAATGTGATCCGTTACAACTCAGTACTGTGAACAGGTCCATATAGGCAGTGAGTTGACATACAGAATTATTCTGCAACGCAACTGACCACTGTAAACAGGGCCTAAATCTCACCAATGCTTCTCATCTCCTGCTTGAGAAAGGACTCCATGGATCTCCTCCATGCAAACAAAAGAGAAAGAAAGTTGCAAGTATGCATGATTTAAAGGTCAAAGAGACGTGCACCATCCAGTGTTGAGATGACGTCAAACCCTCAATGCCTGAGATGCAAAACGTCGATCGGCCCACCTCATTTACTCACCATAGTTCATGTATTAATCAGTCATTACCTATGTCTGGATGCTTTGCATAGGACGAATAAGTTGTGGATTAGGCGTCACCTTAGCACTGGATGGTGCCTGCCTCTTTTGATCTTTATTATGTTAAATTAAAAACTGTTTAGTATTTAAAACAGAAAATGGAAACAGCATTAGACATCTGTGTTCCCAGTCCAGTAAACTCTTTTCATGCAACAAAATTATGAAAATAGAATGTTTTCATGAATTATTTTAGGGTGTCCATAGTTTTTATATGGTCATACTGAACTCAATAGTTATACAGTTCTCTGGGGGAAACCGGCCCAGGGGGTTTCATTTAATTCCTTCTAGACCCAAACTGTTGTAGGTTGTGATACCATGACACTGAACCTTGTGTCTTTGTTATGGCTCCCAACTGTCCCTCTTTTGGAAGGACAGTCTTATTTGGGAACCCTGTCCCTCTTTTTCCTTCATTTGTACCTCTTTCAGGACTGATGTACAAATCTATGTAAATATTTATTTTTTTCCAATGAAAAATGTGTTTAATTCACTCTAAACTGTATTCCCATCGTTTAAATTGATGTATATCTCACTTTAAAAATGTTAAAATGACGGAAAATGAACCAGGATAGAAAGGAACAGTGTGGTTTGAATGATAAGCTGTGGCTGGATAGTGTAATGGATAAGGGCTCTGCTCTAACACAGGAGATCTGGGTTCAAATCTTGGTTCTTCCTAGTCAGTAAGCCAGCACGTATTCACTGCTACTGCCCACTGAGTGCGCTCTAGTGGCTGCCTCACAAGTGCTTTGAGTCTGACAGGCGAAAAGGGCCATACAAATATAGGAATTATTATTTTACAATAACATATTTTTCTTTATGGCATGTGTCTTTTTTTATTTCATGTGTCTTTCTCAGGAGGTATGTGTTTGTTTCAGCCTTATTCAGTTCTGAGAGATTCACTTTGCACTAAGTGGGATTCAAAGTGGACTGGTAACAACTGAATCCCACATACTCGCATTGAGAACTGATCTGGTGTATGATCATTGAACTTCAGATAGTTCCTAAATGGTGTGTTGTCTATACATCATTATTGCTCTATGCTCTGCCCTGGGGTATAGGATGTATTTGGTGAAAAACATGCATCTAGTACTATTCTAAGTATCAAGAGATGTGGGAGCAGGGGCATATAGTCTGAGAGCTTCCCTTTAATTATGCCATGATTATTTCTTTGCGTATACTATGTCAGTGCAGATAGGAATTGCTGGGATTCCACACCTTATAGTAATGGCATGTAGATCATACTGTGGGCTGTGTGCTCCCTACAGTTTCCCTATATGGTCTGAGGATGTATGGAACTCTGCAAAGTGGCCTCCAGGGATCCCTGAAGTGTGGACTTCCTCTGAAATGTAGATGGATTAATACAAGAGGATTATGATAGCCGATGATCAGCCAAAATGCCAATATTCTTTTTACATTAATTCTTGTGAAAATAATGTTAAATTCTACTTTTCAGCGAAAATGCCATCGAAAATAATTTTTTTGCATTTTTCACCAATTTTCACACTAAAATAAATGATTTTTCGCAGTAAAAATACATTTTTCGCATTTTCTATAATTTACGTCATTTCTCAGAATCCGAAAAAATTCTCAGAATCGAAAATTCCATTTTCGATGTGAAAAAGACTTTTGTGAAAATTTGCTAGCAGCACTGATGATAGCAGTTTATTGTCAAAAAGATGAATAATATAAAAGAAAACATCAATTAAGTAGGTTCCAAATTCACTCTTTAGGATGATTGTGTGTTACACCATCTGCAGGCTTTATTTCCATCACTCATTAATTCTAAATATCTTTGGATTTTTGAAAATGTAACCTCTGTACTTTACCTTTAACCACCCTGCTGCAATGGATACATTTTCTTAGTTCTATTTTTTAAGAGGGACAACAGGAAGTGTTAAATGAATAGGGTGTAATGGAATTTATATTTACATCTTCTGTGGCCATCAAGAGATCTGGGTCAATATGCAATTAACTTTTCCTGAGATATATCCTAGAAGACAATTTTCATCTTCCTTTTAAAATAACTTTTCAACATTTTACAATTGAAAAAGTAGTAGAAAAAAAAGTATGAAAATTATTTTCAGTGTTTTCTTGCTTGCTGGTGGTGATTTATTGAGATTAAAATATCACCTAGGAGAAAACTCATAACAAAAGGTGAATTGCATATGGGCAATTTTAAAGATCACAGCACTGTGGTCTGAGATTCACTGCGTTGCATGATTTTCTTTAGCATAATCCTTATAGCATTTAATAGGCCAACAAGTGCAAACTGCATACAGTATAATATATGAAATGGGTACCTTTAATACTTCAGAATTCCAGATGGGTATGGTGGAGGCTACAGCAGTATGCAGGCCTGGATTTACATCACAGCAGCCTATAGGCACAAATGCCTTGGCCCCCTAGACTTTGTCCCTCCATGAACCTACAAACCTCTGCTGAACTGCGCCGCTGGTGTGCTGGCTGGCCCAGCTGTCACTTCTTCCTTACTTCCCTTGCCTGCCATAGGTAGCTACAGGTGTCCCTTAGTATTAGGTAACTAGAGGCACCTCAGTATTAAGCAGCTAGTGGTGCCCCCGACTGAAGGGAAGTGGGAAGGAGGGAGCGAGGCGCTGGAGGAGGGGAGTGAGCTGCCTTTCCATCATCAGGCGCCTGTAAGCACGTGCCTACAGTGCCTTGGATAAATCCAGCCCTGGCAGTATCCTTATCTCAACTCTGGTCTTGACATAATGCTTTCTACCTTTATCTAAATTCTACTAATGAACGAACTTGCGGTTAACTACCATGAAAATTGTACTTGCATCCATTAATGATGGCATAGTTCAGTGACTGAGGATACTTCTAGGTTTTTGACATTTTATTATCCTTCGTTCATTAAAATTGTGCCATTCAAACTAGTACAGCTAGATGGCGATCATTGCTCCCAATGTACTCGGTTAAGATGGCCACTGTAAACATAGTTCATATAATAAGAATTGCTGTTGACTTCTTCACTGTTACTTGCAGTCAATTGTTCTTTATAGCTTTCTTCAGGAAATAAGAGAGTTTCTGCTGATGAAACCAGAAATGATTCATGTCTTGCACTGCAGGATAACAGGCAGGAAAGAAGATCAGAGATGAAACACACAGAGCAACACTAAACATAACATATATCTAGACTCTATTCGCTATTATACTAGTATACTCAATATACATACATATAGTGTATGTGGAAATTATTGTGTCTTCATAATCTAATAGCATGAAGGTTAATTAATGGTAAACATTCTGATATCAACAAAGGTCCAAGATGCCAACTGCAGATCCAAGCATTGTGAAGAAAAATTTAAGTATCATGTTTTTCAACTATTTGCTTTGGGGGTCTCTATACTGAGTTTTCACAAAAAAGCAGAATTTTCTGAATTTGAGAAGGACATTTGGTAACTGCTATACATATAAAAAAATGTTTTTGCATCTAAATCTGTCCAACTTTACAATTGTCTAGAGGTGTACAATCTATCTATCTATCTATCTATCTATCTATCTATCTATCTGTCCGTCCGTCCGTCCGTCCGTCCGTCCGTCCGTCCGTCTGTCACAAGCCCCCTAGTGGCCGGGCCGCACAATGCCTTCCAATCAGTTTCAGCACACAGTCCATGCAATCTGTGGTCGCAATCGGTGCGCAGAAACCGCTGGGATTTTGGCAGCAGACCGACTAGAAGGGAGCATGTGAGTTACGGTAATACAACTTACACACTATTTCAGGGTATAACTGCCACCACCTCTGTTCTAATGCGACAGAGGAACCCACTGACTGGCTGATTCTAGACCTGCCAATAAAACAGTTAAACACACGCTATTTTATCTAGCTATCAACAATAGTAGCAACTCTTCAGAAGCCAGGTTCGTTTTTGTGTTGCTGAATAATAGGTGTAGCCGAACAAATCAATGGTGTTAGCGTCGTTTATTATAAATGCAATATAAATAATTAATATATACAGAAAATCGTTAAAATCAACAATTATAGAGGCAAATAATAGCACAGTATGGAAAATAAAAATAAGGGAAGAAAATACGGATACGTAGGTTCATGTGGAAATATGTCCTTTCTGGGAAAACACATGCAGTACCTTTATTTCAGTTCAGGAGCAAAGTTCAGACAAGATGGCCGCTAACCACATGGTCCTCTGGCTAGCAGCAGCATGCTCTCGTGAAGATAGGATTTGGAGGACTGCCCCTCCCTTTATGCACCCTGGTTTTATGGAAGCTAGTTTTGGCGGTGGAACAAAGCCAGCCCCCTCGGTTCACAAACCAATCACAGTTCATTCCCTCAGAGAGAGATTTAGGTTTAAAGTTATAAAACGCTGTAATTCAAAACTGATAAATGCCACATTTGCACTGATAACAGATTAATATTCCTCAGATTATGACAATTCCTATGACATCAGACTTGATTACGGTAGAGGGTCCAGTTCCTGAAAAGTTTAAAAACTTGGTTGTAGCCTACCCCTTGCCCCTCAAGACGGGGATCAAAAGGTTCAGCAAGACACTACAAACCCAATGATACAACTCTCATAACTATCCTAGATACGGTATTCCGTAAATGGGCAAATATATCATATACAGCATTTATTTTCTCTCTGCTTCTGACGGAGTCAGGCAGTCTGGTCTCATGCTGAGTTTATCCTGTCTTTTCAAAAGGTAGTAACACTTGCCATTTGGGGCTTCCTCGGTGTCACTGGCCAGGAAAGGGACTCTTTTGATCAAGTTAATTAACCACACAGGCCTTATCAGAGAGCATACTTGGCTCTCATGAAAAGAACTCTGCTAACACCTATGAAGGCAACAGAGTCCCCCAGGCTTGACTGCCTGGTATCCACAAACATAAGATTCAGATCTGGCACGCCAACGGCAATCGGTGCAGCAAACCGATTGCGATTGCTTTCTCTTTTCTCATGGCTCTTCCGTGACACTATCTATCTATCTATCTATCTATCTATCTATCTATCTATCATCTATCTATATATATTCTCCCCTCTGGTGGTAGCCATGCTTAATGCGGATCCACGCTAGAGCTGCTAGGACTGGAAAGCATTACAGCACAGAATTGAAATTGAACACGCCTCACCCTGTTTACTCCCGTTTTAACTTATATACTGTCCTTGACTTGTAAAATCTTAATCTGTCGATTAAGCAATTGCCAAGTCAAATTCCTTGTAAGTGTAATCTTATTTGGCCAAATAAAATTGATTCTGATTCTTCTATTCACAAAGAATAATATGTGGTAAAACAACTTCGATATTCAGTATTCTACTTCCAGCCTGGAGCTGTAAGTAATATAACAAACAACTGTTCATGAGTGTACATATTAGTACGCCATCAGTGAGTTGGGCGCAGGGCGAGCCAAATGAGAGCTCTTCCTGCTGCCGCTAAACTCCCCGGGGGGCGTTAAATACTATTCCCCCTCCGAGCCATCACAACTTGGTGGGAGGTGAAATTCAGTGTGCGGCGATTGCCGGAGCCCCGAATTACTCTTATGCGCCCTGCGCAGCATAACATTGCTGCTATGGGGCGCCTGATTTCAGAACCACCTGCTTCGGTTCGAGGGGTAAGAGGTTTCTATTTATAAAAATAAGAACGTTAATTAAAAAAAAACATTTTCCAAATTTTACGTGTTGTAAAACACAAATCCATTATATTATTTTTAATTAAAAATGGTTAATTATAAGATACTAATGGTTTTGAGCTGATACAAATTTTATGTGAATTTTATTCAGCTTGCACTTTAAAAAAATGCTATCTGTATCACACCTGGCTTCCATTTTCCATGCACTGTAATAATCCATCAAATACTGAATGAGATACTGCATGATTCCTTAAAATACCGAATTAAATACTGCATAAGGTAAAAATCTTTGTAAATTGTAACATAGTTTTTTTTTTTAGCAATTTACTAAACTATTACCAGGTGTGTGAAAATCTCAGTCAATAACATTTTTTTTTCTACATAAGGTAAATTACTGCACATGAAATTTTTACTGACAGGTCTTAGTAAATTGAAGCCAATGTTTTTAGTGCCTGCTTAAGAGATCATACAGCTCTCCACCAAACTGCTGCAGTCAGCAAAGGGCATAGCAGTCCACTGTCAGATTTCCTTTAAGAACAAAAACTACCAGTACTTAAAAACATTCACAGAAACATTCACAGTCAACAAAAAAATTATAAAAATAACAAAATGTACCTGGAGCTGACCCTGGAGTGTAACTTAGCAACCTGCTTTCATTATTGCACATAAATACTGTAAATTCTGTGAACATTAGCTGTACAGAAAAGTATAATTAATATAGTCAAGGATGCTTAAAGCATTAACCCTTTCCAATCCTGTATCCAACATTGGAGTTTTCCTCTCCAGCTTTAAAGTTGGACATAGTCCATCACAGAAAAATATGGCTGCTGCTTGGGGCGCCAATGCCAGATCTTGTTCGCTCAGTCCCTTTAGATCAATGTTAGTCAACTACAATCACTACACTACAACCAGTGATACCACTGCAATCACTACAATACAATTACTACTCACTTACTTCTTAGCAACCCTAACTATGATGAAGCCTAAGCAAAAGAAGAGACAAACACTTATATTGCGCTTTTCTCCTGGCGGACGACTCAAAGCGCCAGAGCTGCAGCCACTAGGACGCGCTCTATAGGCAGTAGCAGTGTTAGGGAGACTTGCCTAAGGTCTCCTACTAAATAGGTGCTGGCTTACTAAACATTCAGAGCCAAGATTCGAACCCAGGTCTCCTTTACACTATCCAGCCACCACCATAGCACACCATAGCACATAATAGCACAGACAATCTTTAGACTAGTCCAGATTTGTTGGATCTGCTGAGCCTATCTTATCAACATCTTGTCATTTACAATCGCATGAGCCCTGTGGTTTCCACCGGGCCTTTGTTATGCCTGGTACACACAATGCAGCTTTCCGTCAGACTAACGATCAAATTGATTATTTCTGTCAGGTCCGATCTGATTTCTGTTTCTCTGATCAATTTTGTATAGATGTGATCGGAAAATTGATCAGACAAACAATATCAGATCGGACCTGTTTCTGATGGTAAATTGCATCGTGTGTACCAGGCATTAGTGTTACAAAGACTTTAGACTAGAGATGGCTCGAACCTCCGATTTTCAGTTCGCGAACCTCGAACGCGAACTTCCGCAAAAGTTCGGTTCGCGTGAACCACAATAGACTTCAATGGGGATGCGAACTTTGAAAACTAGAAACATTTATGCTGGCCAGAAAAGTGATGGAAAAGATGTTTCAAGGGGTCTAACACCTGGAGGGGGACATGGCGGAATGGGATACATGCCAAAAGTCCCGGGGAAATATCTGGATTTGACGTGCGTGTGTCAGCGAGTATCTTGACCTCTCCCCCGCCCCTCTCAGTCTTCCTTCGCCGAGAGGGGCGGGGGAGAGGCGATGTGCCGCTGATAGACGCGACTAGAGGCAGGGCTGCAGCCGTTAGCCCTGCCTCTAGGAGCAGCAAAATCTACGACCAGTTTGGTCGTTGATTTTGCGGGGGGGGGGGGAGTTGGGAGTGAAGGGACCCCCATTTAGCCGCGAGATAGCGGCTTTTTAGCAGGGGCACACGTGCCCCTGCTAACTATGAGCTCTGAAGCGAGAATTATTCTCGCTTCAGTGTCTCTTTAAGGGGAGAAATCACATTGCATGCTAAATTGGAGGCCTAAACTGCTTTAAAACATCTTGCATGTGTATACATCAATCAGGGAGTGTATTTAGAGTACTGCTTCACACTGACACACCAAACTCACTGTGTAACGCACCGCAAACAGCTGTTTGTGTAGTGACGGCCATGCTGGACTGGTGTGCACCATGGCGAGAGTGCAGGCCATGGCGGTTTTCAAGCCCATATGGTCATTGGGCTGTGGTAGCTCAATGATATAACAACAGTGACTGTCCAACAACGACCTTATTATCTTGGGTGTGCCCCCCCCCCCGAGACACTCAAATAGCCGTCGGTCATTGCTTCATTGTGATATGCAAGCCCCTTCACCGCAGCAAGGTAAGGATCACGAAGGGTAATTGACACATGTACATGCCTTTTTGTTTTGTTGTTGCAGCTGCAGTTCAGCTAGAAAAATTAGGCAGGCATGTACACGCACCAGAAAAATTATTATAGCGGCCTTAAAAATTCAGGAATCCGCCTGGTGTCCTGAACCCTGTTGGTGGTGGTGGAGAAGGCAGTCAAGCAGCCTGCAGGCAGAGATGCTGAGTGGGAAGCGAGTTAGTCTTGGGGCAGGCAGTCACACGGCATGCAGGCAGAGATGCTGTATGTGGGGACTGACTTAGTCTTCGGGCATGCCTGACCGTGCTTTGCAGACCACGTGGTCCCTTGACCCAATGCTGTGTGCCAGAGATGACACCACTTGCCTTTCAACATCACGGTAAAGTTTGGGTATCGCCTTATTTGAGAAATAATTGCAGCCTGGTATCTTCCACTGTGGTGTGTGGCTTTGCTTTTGTGTGCTGCTTTTCCTCAGGTGGTCATCCCATTTGTGCTTTTGTCATCATGTGCCTTCGTAAGGAAGTTGTCCCTACGCAGGTCTTGGTCTTTCCATGGCTCAATTTTTGGTGGCAGAGAGTACAGATAGCATTGCTCTCATCTGAGGCAGACACATAAAAAAAATTCAACACCGCTGAGCCCTGTAGTGATGGCATTTTGGTGGTGGCGGCCGACTGAGTGTTGAATGGGGTGCCAGAATCAGAGCAGGAGGAGGAAGATATGTCACGCTTCCGTGCAGAAGCTGAGGAAGATGAGGTGTTCTGTCTTAAATAGTCAACTACGTCCTGACATTCTTGGGGGTTGATGGCACGCGCCTTCTGAACACTGTACTTTGGTCCAGGGCCGCACGAAATCACAACAGCACGAATTCGAACAGACCTGCCGAGTGGCCTGCCTCTTTCTCTGCCTGTTTTGCCCATATTGGGGGGGATGAAGTGAAAGGTATGCACTGACTTGACTAATACAATGCGCAGTCACACAGGTGCAGTGAACAGGTATGCAGTGAGTGACTGGTATCAATACAATGTGCAGCTGTCACACACACACACAGGTACCGTGAACAGGTGCAGTGACACTGCGTGTGCTCACGTACGTAGGTGGGTGCACTAAACAGGTAGGTATATGCAGTGATGGGTATTACAAATGTGCAGCTGCCTGGGTACCGTGAACAGGTACAGTGACTGGCGGTATTAAATATCACACTGTGTGCACTCACGTAGGTAGGTGGGTACACTGAACAGGGAGGTATATGCAGTGATGGGTATTACAAATGTGCAGCTGCCAGTCACACACACAGGTAGTCACTGAATGTGCTGGGCCTGGCAGTAGCACAGTAGCAATTACCACCATGGGGCCAAAGGCCAGCTGCAACTGACTGACAGGGCTGTATATAATGCAAGTGGGCCACACAAAAAAAATAGATCACAAGAACAAGATTAGCTCTCAAAAGAGCTGTTGAGGGGTGCTTTTTTAGCAATAAGAATCAGCAAGGAGCAAACTAACAAGCCTACAAGAGCCTAACTAAGCTTTCCCTATTTGAGTCTACAGCAGATCTCTCTTCTCTAATTACTGCAGCCCCACGAGTGAGTGAAAAGGCTGATGCTGCCTGCCTTTTATAAGGGGGGGGGGCTCCAAGAGGGAGTGTAGCTTTATTGGCTACCCTGTGCCTGCTGACTGTGATGTATAGGGTCAAAGTTGACCCTAATGATGTAGTATAGGGGGCGGGTCGAACCGCCATAAAGTTCGCGTTCGTTCGACGTTCGTGCAAATAATTTCGCGGTCGAACCGTTCGGGCCATCTGTACTTTAGACCACTGGTCTGAATAAAATGTGTACTTGGCCTAATATTAAGTACACATTTATGTTTATTTTTTATGCTTTTCATTTTACTATTGTAATGAACGGTGTCGGCACGCAGAGAGAATCTGATTATTGGTGATCTGCAGTATCACCAAGAATGCAGATATATACCCGATTATTGATGATCTGCAGTATCACCGATAATCAGATATGTTGCTAACCTCTGGACACCTATAGATATGTGAGTGTTTGGTGTAACAGTAACACTTTGAGCGAGAACCACCAGACGAACTGGAGGTCGGAAGATGAAGGGAATTCACCCCGGACTGTGGGTGAATCCCTATAAGCCCAACGGCTCCCTAGGAGAGGGGCCTGGGCTAGGTTGCAGGAAGCCCTGCTGCTAAATGAACTAACTTGCCCTACTGGATGAGAGATCCTGGCTCTCTACACCCTAGTGGCGGGCTAAAGTAGTATAGATACACAGTGCTAGTCCTGGGTGTAAGGATTGTAGTTACAGCACCCTGGAACTAGCATACATCACACTGATACAGTTCCCTAGTCTTGGGTGTGAGGTCCGTAGTCACAACACCCCGGAACTAGTCTATAACATAACATAGCATTGAGACAGTTTCCTAAGCTTGGGTGTGAGGTCCGTAGTCACAACACCCTGGAACTAGTCTATAGCATAACATAGCATTGAGACAGTTTCCTAAGCTTGGGTGTGAGGTCCGTAGTCACAACACCCTGGAACTAGTCTATAGCATAACATAGCATGACAAGCGAGAGAAATCTAGCTCAGTGTGATTTCCCAGGTCCGTCCTGGTTCCAACACACTGTAGGATCTGACTGAGGTCTGTGTGCTAACACATTAAGCATTTGCAACGGCAGACAACTTGAGACTGAGGGACGAGTGGTTATATAGTGCAGCGCTGATCAGCGCCGCCCAGTCCCTTCCAGCCAATCCGCATACATCCTAGGATCAGCTGACCAAGGGAGTCAGCCCATCCCTCTCTGCTTCCCATAAAGCATCTGCCTCTCCGCGCGCGTGTGTATTCCTCAGCCTATGTGCACAGGAAGGCTGAACCAGATCAGACACATGTCGCCGCGCGTAAACCGCCGGACTAGACGCGGAAACAGCTGCCACGCCGTCAGAGCACGCGGCGGCTATTCCGCTGCCCTTCATAGTGCCCCCCCCCCCCGAGGAGTGGACTCTGGACACTTGCCACCCAGCTTCCCAGGATGTAAGTCATGGAACTCTTTCCTCAATTCCTCTGCGTGCATGCGGCATTCTGGTACCCAAGTTCTATCCTCCACACCATAACCTTTCCAGTGTTCCAAATATTGCACAGAATTTTGCACCAGCCGAGAGTCCAGAATCTTCTCAACCTCATACTCGGGTTGATCATCAATTAATACTGGAGGGGGGGAGTGGAATCCACCTGTACTGCCTGCTTGAGCAATGACACGTGGAATGATCTTACACCGCGCATACTGGTAGGAAGATCAACAGTATAAGTGACAGCATTAATTCTTTTGGTGACTGGAAACGTCCCAATAAACCTAGGCCCTAATTTGGGTGACAGTTGTTTTAGTGCCAGATGTCGCGTAGACACCCAGACCAAATCTCCTGGTGAAAAGTCCCATTCAGCAGAGCGTCTCTTGTCAGCCTGCTTTTTCTGAGACTTGAAAGCCTTCCCCAAATTTGTTTTCACCAGCGCCCAAATTTGTTTTAATGCCACCTGCCAATCCTCTAATGCTGGGAAAGGAGTAGACACCACAGGTAAAGGAGCAAACTTAGGAGACCTTCCTGACACTACCTGAAAAGGGGAAAATCCAGAGAAAGAACTTTTCAGGTTGTTGTGCGCAAACTCCGCGAAAGGCAGAAATTTTACCCAGTCGGTTTGTGCATCAGCCACATAGCACCTGAGAAACTGCTCCATGGATTGGTTGACCCTCTCGGTCTGGCCATTTGTCTGTGGGTGGTAGCCTGATGAAAATGAAAGATCCATGCCCATATGATGACAAAATGCCCTCCAGAACTTAGACACGAATTGGACTCCGCTATCTGACACTACATTCTCCGGAATGCCATGCATCCGGAAAATGTGCTGGATGAAGAGATTAGCCAGCCAATCTGGAAAAGAACAGTGACCACCGGGCCTGTCGGGGACTAAGTCTCTTAGCATTCTCTATGTACTCCAAGTTTTTATGATCTGTGTAAACTGTAATGACATGTTCTGCACCCTCTAACCAATGTCGCCATTCCTCAAAGGATAACTTGATGGCCAGGAGTTCACGGTTGCCTATATCGTAGTTTCTCTCTGCTGGAGAAAACCTATGGGAGAAGTAAGCGCAAGGATGAAGCTTACTCTACAAACCGGAACGCTGAGACAGCACAGCCCCCACCCCCACCTCAGAGGCATCAACCTCTACTATGAACGGGAAGGTGACATCGACATGTCTCAGGATAGGGGCAGAACAGAACAGTTTCTTTAGGGTATCAAAAGCCGTGAGAGCTTCCTCGGACCAGTGGTGCGTATCAGCCCCTTTCTTAGTGAGACTGGTGAGGGGCGCAACCACCGTAGAGTACCCCTTAATAAATCTCCTGTAGTAATTCGCAAAACCCAGGAATCTCTGGCGGGCCTTCAGACCTACAGGCTGTGGCCAGTCCAGTACCGCAGAGACTTTATCAGGGTCCATAGAGAGGCCCGAGGTAGATATTACATACCCCAGTAATGCCACAGAGGTCACCTCAAAAATGCACTTTTCCAGTTTGGCATATAATTGATTCTGTCTTAGTCTTTCCAGCACATACTTAACATGTCTCCGATGCTCGGCCAAAGTGGCTGAAAAGACTAGTATATCATCGAGATATACTAATGCAAATTTACCCAAAATTGGTCTGAAGACTTCGTTAATCAGCTCTTGGAAGACGGCCGGGGCGTTACACAACCCGAAGGGCATCACTAAGTACTCGTAATGCCCATCGGGTGTATTAAAGGCCGTCTTCCACTCGTCACCGTCCCTGATGCGCACTAGGTTGTATGCACCCCTTAAGTCAAATTTCGAGAAAATTTTAGCATTGGTGATCTGGGAGAATAAATCGTCAATCAGAGGCAACGGGTAACGATTTTACACAGTGATCTTATTCAAACCCCGATAGTCTATGCAGGGACAGAGGCCTCCATCTTTTTTTTTACAAAAAGGAACCCAGCGCCCGCAGGTGACCGGGAGGGGCGAATGAAACGCTTAGCTAAATTTTCTTTGATGTACTCCTGCATTGCCAACTTCTCTGGCCCGGACAAGTTATAAATGTGACCCCTAGGGGGCATACAACCAGATCTTAATTCAATTGGATAATCAAAGGGACGATGGGGGGGGGGGGCAGTCTGTCTGTTGATTTAGGACAAAAGACATCAGCAAAATCTTTATACTGCTCCGGCAATCCTTCCACCTGAATACTGGTGTTACCCATGGTTACTTTTGCCAAACAATGATGAGAGCAGTGGGTAGACCAGCTCGTTAGCTGACCAGAGACCCAATCAATCTGAGGGGCGTGAAGTCATAACCATGGCAGACCAAGGATAATGGTGGAAGTTGCCATCCGTAACCCTAAAAACTGCAAACTCTCCTTATGTAAAACCCCTATGGTGACCCCCAACTCTGGAGTCTGGGACAGAGGGTATTTACTCTGCAGAGGAGAGTCATCCACCGCAGTAACCAACACCTTATGACTTAATGGGACAATAGGTATTCCCAAGTTTCTAGCAAAATCATAGTCAATAAAATTGGCGGCCAAGCCAGAGTCGACAAAGGCCTCAGTAGAAACTGTCTGGTCCTCCCATGAAATGGTGCATGGGAGGAGCAGTCGATCGTCTTTAAGAGGTAAATTCTGCGCGCCTAGGGTGTTACCTCTGACCACTCCTAGGCGGCAGCGTTTCCCGACTTTTTTGGGACAGTTCTGAGCTTTATGCCCCTCCTCTGCGCAGTACATGCAGAGCTGTTCAGCTTTTCTACGACTCTGCTCAACTCGGGACAATTTTGACCGTCCAATCTGCATGGGTTCAGGAGGGGATGACGTAGGTGGAGAAGAAGCATAGGTAACGTATCTCACACTACTCCTACCCCGACTTTGTCTCTGGTACCGTAGGCGACGATCCACTCTGATCGCTAGAGAAATGGCTTCATCAATAGTTTTTGGCTCAGGATATCCCAGCATCAGATTAGACACTGCATCTGATAATCCTGACAAGAAACAATCTAACAATGCAAATGAGCCCCATCTAGCTGACACCGCCCACTTCCTGAACTCCGCTGCATAAGTCTCCACCAAATCTTTGCCTTGCTGCAACATCTTGAGCTTCCGCTCAGCGGTCGAGGCAAAGTCTGGATCATCGTAAATTATAGCCATCGCTTTAAAGAATTCCTCCACAGAGGTCAGGGCCCCATCCCCTGGTTGAAGGCCATATGCGAGCCAAATGAGAGCTCTTCCTGCTGCCGCTAAACTCCCCGGGGGGCGTTAAATACTATTCCCCCTCCGAGCCATCACAACTTGGTGGGAGGTGAAATTCAGTGTGCGGCGATTGCCGGAGCCCCGAATTACTCTTATGCGCCCTGCGCAGCATAACATTGCTGCTATGGGGCGCCTGATTTCAGAACCACCTGCTTCGGTTCGAGGGGTAAGAGGTTTCTATTTATAAAAATAAGAACGTTAATTAAAAAAAAACATTTTCCAAATTTTACGTGTTGTAAAACACAAATCCATTATATTATTTTTAATTAAAAATGGTTAATTATAAGATACTAATGGTTTTGAGCTGATACAAATTTTATGTGAATTTTATTCAGCTTGCACTTTAAAAAAATGCTATCTGTATCACACCTGGCTTCCATTTTCCATGCACTGTAATAATCCATCAAATACTGAATGAGATACTGCATGATTCCTTAAAATACCGAATTAAATACTGCATAAGGTAAAAATCTTTGTAAATTGTAACATAGTTTTTTTTTTTAGCAATTTACTAAACTATTACCAGGTGTGTGAAAATCTCAGTCAATAACATTTTTTTTTCTACATAAGGTAAATTACTGCACATGAAATTTTTACTGACAGGTCTTAGTAAATTGAAGCCAATGTTTTTAGTGCCTGCTTAAGAGATCATACAGCTCTCCACCAAACTGCTGCAGTCAGCAAAGGGCATAGCAGTCCACTGTCAGATTTCCTTTAAGAACAAAAACTACCAGTACTTAAAAACATTCACAGAAACATTCACAGTCAACAAAAAAATTATAAAAATAACAAAATGTACCTGGAGCTGACCCTGGAGTGTAACTTAGCAACCTGCTTTCATTATTGCACATAAATACTGTAAATTCTGTGAACATTAGCTGTACAGAAAAGTATAATTAATATAGTCAAGGATGCTTAAAGCATTAACCCTTTCCAATCCTGTATCCAACATTGGAGTTTTCCTCTCCAGCTTTAAAGTTGGACATAGTCCATCACAGAAAAATATGGCTGCTGCTTGGGGCGCCAATGCCAGATCTTGTTCGCTCAGTCCCTTTAGATCAATGTTAGTCAACTACAATCACTACACTACAACCAATGATACCACTGCAATCACTACAATACAATTACTACTCACTTACTTCTTAGCAACCCTAACTATGATGAAGCCTAAGCAAAAGAAGAGACAAACACTTATATTGCGCTTTTCTCCTGGCGGACGACTCAAAGCGCCAGAGCTGCAGCCACTAGGACGCGCTCTATAGGCAGTAGCAGTGTTAGGGAGACTTGCCTAAGGTCTCCTACTAAATAGGTGCTGGCTTACTAAACATTCAGAGCCAAGATTCGAACCCAGGTCTCCTTTACACTATCCAGCCACCACCATAGCACACCATAGCACATAATAGCACAGACAATCTTTAGACTAGTCCAGATTTGTTGGATCTGCTGAGCCTATCTTATCAACATCTTGTCATTTACAATCGCATGAGCCCTGTGGTTTCCACCGGGCCTTTGTTATGCCTGGTACACACAATGCAGCTTTCCGTCAGACTAACGATCAAATTGATTATTTCTGTCAGGTCCGATCTGATTTCTGTTTCTCTGATCAATTTTGTATAGATGTGATCGGAAAATTGATCAGACAAACAATATCAGATCGGACCTGTTTCTGATGGTAAATTGCATCGTGTGTACCAGGCATTAGTGTTACAAAGACTTTAGACTAGAGATGGCTCGAACCTCCGATTTTCAGTTCGCGAACCTCGAACGCGAACTTCCGCAAAAGTTCGGTTCGCGTGAACCACAATAGACTTCAATGGGGATGCGAACTTTGAAAACTAGAAACATTTATGCTGGCCAGAAAAGTGATGGAAAAGATGTTTCAAGGGGTCTAACACCTGGAGGGGGACATGGCGGAATGGGATACATGCCAAAAGTCCCGGGGAAATATCTGGATTTGACGTGCGTGTGTCAGCGAGTATCTTGACCTCTCCCCCGCCCCTCTCAGTCTTCCTTCGCCGAGAGGGGCGGGGGAGAGGCGATGTGCCGCTGATAGACGCGACTAGAGGCAGGGCTGCAGCCGTTAGCCCTGCCTCTAGGAGCAGCAAAATCTACGACCAGTTTGGTCGTTGATTTTGCGGGGGGGGGGGGAGTTGGGAGTGAAGGGACCCCCATTTAGCCGCGAGATAGCGGCTTTTTAGCAGGGGCACACGTGCCCCTGCTAACTATGAGCTCTGAAGCGAGAATTATTCTCGCTTCAGTGTCTCTTTAAGGGGAGAAATCACATTGCATGCTAAATTGGAGGCCTAAACTGCTTTAAAACATCTTGCATGTGTATACATCAATCAGGGAGTGTATTTAGAGTACTGCTTCACACTGACACACCAAACTCACTGTGTAACGCACCGCAAACAGCTGTTTGTGTAGTGACGGCCATGCTGGACTGGTGTGCACCATGGCGAGAGTGCAGGCCATGGCGGTTTTCAAGCCCATATGGTCATTGGGCTGTGGTAGCTCAATGATATAACAACAGTGACTGTCCAACAACGACCTTATTATCTTGGGTGTGCCCCCCCCCCCCCGAGACACTCAAATAGCCGTCGGTCATTGCTTCATTGTGATATGCAAGCCCCTTCACCGCAGCAAGGTAAGGATCACGAAGGGTAATTGACACATGTACATGCCTTTTTGTTTTGTTGTTGCAGCTGCAGTTCAGCTAGAAAAATTAGGCAGGCATGTACACGCACCAGAAAAATTATTATAGCGGCCTTAAAAATTCAGGAATCCGCCTGGTGTCCTGAACCCTGTTGGTGGTGGTGGAGAAGGCAGTCAAGCAGCCTGCAGGCAGAGATGCTGAGTGGGAAGCGAGTTAGTCTTGGGGCAGGCAGTCACACGGCATGCAGGCAGAGATGCTGTATGTGGGGACTGACTTAGTCTTCGGGCATGCCTGACCGTGCTTTGCAGACCACGTGGTCCCTTGACCCAATGCTGTGTGCCAGAGATGACACCACTTGCCTTTCAACATCACGGTAAAGTTTGGGTATCGCCTTATTTGAGAAATAATTGCAGCCTGGTATCTTCCACTGTGGTGTGTGGCTTTGCTTTTGTGTGCTGCTTTTCCTCAGGTGGTCATCCCATTTGTGCTTTTGTCATCATGTGCCTTCGTAAGGAAGTTGTCCCTACGCAGGTCTTGGTCTTTCCATGGCTCAATTTTTGGTGGCAGAGAGTACAGATAGCATTGCTCTCATCTGAGGCAGACACATAAAAAAAATTCAACACCGCTGAGCCCTGTAGTGATGGCATTTTGGTGGTGGCGGCCGACTGAGTGTTGAATGGGGTGCCAGAATCAGAGCAGGAGGAGGAAGATATGTCACGCTTCCGTGCAGAAGCTGAGGAAGATGAGGTGTTCTGTCTTAAATAGTCAACTACGTCCTGACATTCTTGGGGGTTGATGGCACGCGCCTTCTGAACACTGTACTTTGGTCCAGGGCCGCACGAAATCACAACAGCACGAATTCGAACAGACCTGCCGAGTGGCCTGCCTCTTTCTCTGCCTGTTTTGCCCATATTGGGGGGGATGAAGTGAAAGGTATGCACTGACTTGACTAATACAATGCGCAGTCACACAGGTGCAGTGAACAGGTATGCAGTGAGTGACTGGTATCAATACAATGTGCAGCTGTCACACACACACACAGGTACCGTGAACAGGTGCAGTGACACTGCGTGTGCTCACGTACGTAGGTGGGTGCACTAAACAGGTAGGTATATGCAGTGATGGGTATTACAAATGTGCAGCTGCCTGGGTACCGTGAACAGGTACAGTGACTGGCGGTATTAAATATCACACTGTGTGCACTCACGTAGGTAGGTGGGTACACTGAACAGGGAGGTATATGCAGTGATGGGTATTACAAATGTGCAGCTGCCAGTCACACACACAGGTAGTCACTGAATGTGCTGGGCCTGGCAGTAGCACAGTAGCAATTACCACCATGGGGCCAAAGGCCAGCTGCAACTGACTGACAGGGCTGTATATAATGCAAGTGGGCCACACAAAAAAAATAGATCACAAGAACAAGATTAGCTCTCAAAAGAGCTGTTGAGGGGTGCTTTTTTAGCAATAAGAATCAGCAAGGAGCAAACTAACAAGCCTACAAGAGCCTAACTAAGCTTTCCCTATTTGAGTCTACAGCAGATCTCTCTTCTCTAATTACTGCAGCCCCACGAGTGAGTGAAAAGGCTGATGCTGCCTGCCTTTTATAAGGGGGGGGGGGGGGGGGGGCTCCAAGAGGGAGTGTAGCTTTATTGGCTACCCTGTGCCTGCTGACTGTGATGTATAGGGTCAAAGTTGACCCTAATGATGTAGTATAGGGGGCGGGTCGAACCGCCATAAAGTTCGCGTTCGTTCGACGTTCGTGCAAATAATTTCGCGGTCGAACCGTTCGGGCCATCTGTACTTTAGACCACTGGTCTGAATAAAATGTGTACTTGGCCTAATATTAAGTACACATTTATGTTTATTTTTTATGCTTTTCATTTTACTATTGTAATGAACGGTGTCGGCACGCAGAGAGAATCTGATTATTGGTGATCTGCAGTATCACCAAGAATGCAGATATATACCCGATTATTGATGATCTGCAGTATCACCGATAATCAGATATGTTGCTAACCTCTGGACACCTATAGATATGTGAGTGTTTGGTGTAACAGTAACACTTTGAGCGAGAACCACCAGACGAACTGGAGGTCGGAAGATGAAGGGAATTCACCCCGGACTGTGGGTGAATCCCTATAAGCCCAACGGCTCCCTAGGAGAGGGGCCTGGGCTAGGTTGCAGGAAGCCCTGCTGCTAAATGAACTAACTTGCCCTACTGGATGAGAGATCCTGGCTCTCTACACCCTAGTGGCGGGCTAAAGTAGTATAGATACACAGTGCTAGTCCTGGGTGTAAGGATTGTAGTTACAGCACCCTGGAACTAGCATACATCACACTGATACAGTTCCCTAGTCTTGGGTGTGAGGTCCGTAGTCACAACACCCCGGAACTAGTCTATAACATAACATAGCATTGAGACAGTTTCCTAAGCTTGGGTGTGAGGTCCGTAGTCACAACACCCTGGAACTAGTCTATAGCATAACATAGCATTGAGACAGTTTCCTAAGCTTGGGTGTGAGGTCCGTAGTCACAACACCCTGGAACTAGTCTATAGCATAACATAGCATGACAAGCGAGAGAAATCTAGCTCAGTGTGATTTCCCAGGTCCGTCCTGGTTCCAACACACTGTAGGATCTGACTGAGGTCTGTGTGCTAACACATTAAGCATTTGCAACGGCAGACAACTTGAGACTGAGGGACGAGTGGTTATATAGTGCAGCGCTGATCAGCGCCGCCCAGTCCCTTCCAGCCAATCCGCATACATCCTAGGATCAGCTGACCAAGGGAGTCAGCCCATCCCTCTCTGCTTCCCATAAAGCATCTGCCTCTCCGCGCGCGTGTGTATTCCTCAGCCTATGTGCACAGGAAGGCTGAACCAGATCAGACACATGTCGCCGCGCGTAAACCGCCGGACTAGACGCGGAAACAGCTGCCACGCCGTCAGAGCACGCGGCGGCTATTCCGCTGCCCTTCATAGTGCCCCCCCCCCCCCGAGGAGTGGACTCTGGACACTTGCCACCCAGCTTCCCAGGATGTAAGTCATGGAACTCTTTCCTCAATTCCTCTGCGTGCATGCGGCATTCTGGTACCCAAGTTCTATCCTCCACACCATAACCTTTCCAGTGTACCAAATATTGCACAGAATTTTGCACCAGCCGAGAGTCCAGAATCTTCTCAACCTCATACTCGGGTTGATCATCAATTAATACTGGAGGGGGGGAGTGGAATCCACCTGTACTGCCTGCTTGAGCAATGACACGTGGAATGATCTTACACCGCGCATACTGGTAGGAAGATCAACAGTATAAGTGACAGCATTAATTCTTTTGGTGACTGGAAACGTCCCAATAAACCTAGGCCCTAATTTGGGTGACAGTTGTTTTAGTGCCAGATGTCGCGTAGACACCCAGACCAAATCTCCTGGTGAAAAGTCCCATTCAGCAGAGCGTCTCTTGTCAGCCTGCTTTTTCTGAGACTTGAAAGCCTTCCCCAAATTTGTTTTCACCAGCGCCCAAATTTGTTTTAATGCCACCTGCCAATCCTCTAATGCTGGGAAAGGAGTAGACACCACAGGTAAAGGAGCAAACTTAGGAGACCTTCCTGACACTACCTGAAAAGGGGAAAATCCAGAGAAAGAACTTTTCAGGTTGTTGTGCGCAAACTCCGCGAAAGGCAGAAATTTTACCCAGTCGGTTTGTGCATCAGCCACATAGCACCTGAGAAACTGCTCCATGGATTGGTTGACCCTCTCGGTCTGGCCATTTGTCTGTGGGTGGTAGCCTGATGAAAATGAAAGATCCATGCCCATATGATGACAAAATGCCCTCCAGAACTTAGACACGAATTGGACTCCGCTATCTGACACTACATTCTCCGGAATGCCATGCATCCGGAAAATGTGCTGGATGAAGAGATTAGCCAGCCAATCTGGAAAAGAACAGTGACCACCGGGCCTGTCGGGGACTAAGTCTCTTAGCATTCTCTATGTACTCCAAGTTTTTATGATCTGTGTAAACTGTAATGACATGTTCTGCACCCTCTAACCAATGTCGCCATTCCTCAAAGGATAACTTGATGGCCAGGAGTTCACGGTTGCCTATATCGTAGTTTCTCTCTGCTGGAGAAAACCTATGGGAGAAGTAAGCGCAAGGATGAAGCTTACTCTACAAACCGGAACGCTGAGACAGCACAGCCCCCACCCCCACCTCAGAGGCATCAACCTCTACTATGAACGGGAAGGTGACATCGACATGTCTCAGGATAGGGGCAGAACAGAACAGTTTCTTTAGGGTATCAAAAGCCGTGAGAGCTTCCTCGGACCAGTGGTGCGTATCAGCCCCTTTCTTAGTGAGACTGGTGAGGGGCGCAACCACCGTAGAGTACCCCTTAATAAATCTCCTGTAGTAATTCGCAAAACCCAGGAATCTCTGGCGGGCCTTCAGACCTACAGGCTGTGGCCAGTCCAGTACCGCAGAGACTTTATCAGGGTCCATAGAGAGGCCCGAGGTAGATATTACATACCCCAGTAATGCCACAGAGGTCACCTCAAAAATGCACTTTTCCAGTTTGGCATATAATTGATTCTGTCTTAGTCTTTCCAGCACATACTTAACATGTCTCCGATGCTCGGCCAAAGTGGCTGAAAAGACTAGTATATCATCGAGATATACTAATGCAAATTTACCCAAAATTGGTCTGAAGACTTCGTTAATCAGCTCTTGGAAGACGGCCGGGGCGTTACACAACCCGAAGGGCATCACTAAGTACTCGTAATGCCCATCGGGTGTATTAAAGGCCGTCTTCCACTCGTCACCGTCCCTGATGCGCACTAGGTTGTATGCACCCCTTAAGTCAAATTTCGAGAAAATTTTAGCATTGGTGATCTGGGAGAATAAATCGTCAATCAGAGGCAACGGGTAACGATTTTACACAGTGATCTTATTCAAACCCCGATAGTCTATGCAGGGACAGAGGCCTCCATCTTTTTTTTTACAAAAAGGAACCCAGCGCCCGCAGGTGACCGGGAGGGGCGAATGAAACGCTTAGCTAAATTTTCTTTGATGTACTCCTGCATTGCCAACTTCTCTGGCCCGGACAAGTTATAAATGTGACCCCTAGGGGGCATACAACCAGATCTTAATTCAATTGGATAATCAAAGGGACGATGGGGGGGGGGGGGCAGTCTGTCTGTTGATTTAGGACAAAAGACATCAGCAAAATCTTTATACTGCTCCGGCAATCCTTCCACCTGAATACTGGTGTTACCCATGGTTACTTTTGCCAAACAATGATGAGAGCAGTGGGTAGACCAGCTCGTTAGCTGACCAGAGACCCAATCAATCTGAGGGGCGTGAAGTCATAACCATGGCAGACCAAGGATAATGGTGGAAGTTGCCATCCGTAACCCTAAAAACTGCAAACTCTCCTTATGTAAAACCCCTATGGTGACCCCCAACTCTGGAGTCTGGGACAGAGGGTATTTACTCTGCAGAGGAGAGTCATCCACCGCAGTAACCAACACCTTATGACTTAATGGGACAATAGGTATTCCCAAGTTTCTAGCAAAATCATAGTCAATAAAATTGGCGGCCAAGCCAGAGTCGACAAAGGCCTCAGTAGAAACTGTCTGGTCCTCCCATGAAATGGTGCATGGGAGGAGCAGTCGATCGTCTTTAAGAGGTAAATTCTGCGCGCCTAGGGTGTTACCTCTGACCACTCCTAGGCGGCAGCGTTTCCCGACTTTTTTGGGACAGTTCTGAGCTTTATGCCCCTCCTCTGCGCAGTACATGCAGAGCTGTTCAGCTTTTCTACGACTCTGCTCAACTCGGGACAATTTTGACCGTCCAATCTGCATGGGTTCAGGAGGGGATGACGTAGGTGGAGAAGAAGCATAGGTAACGTATCTCACACTACTCCTACCCCGACTTTGTCTCTGGTACCGTAGGCGACGATCCACTCTGATCGCTAGAGAAATGGCTTCATCAATAGTTTTTGGCTCAGGATATCCCAGCATCAGATTAGACACTGCATCTGATAATCCTGACAAGAAACAATCTAACAATGCAAATGAGCCCCATCTAGCTGACACCGCCCACTTCCTGAACTCCGCTGCATAAGTCTCCACCAAATCTTTGCCTTGCTGCAACATCTTGAGCTTCCGCTCAGCGGTCGAGGCAAAGTCTGGATCATCGTAAATTATAGCCATCGCTTTAAAGAATTCCTCCACAGAGGTCAGGGCCCCATCCCCTGGTTGAAGGCCATATGCCCAGGTCTGGGAATCCCCAGTCAACAGTGTTTTAATGAAGATAACTCTCTGTGCGGCAGTACCTGAAGTATTAGATCTCAACTCAAAGTAAGATAACACTCGATTTTTAAAGTTTCGAAAATCAGATCTATGACCAGAAAATTTCTCGGGCACCGGCATGCGTAAGTCTGTAACAAGAGGGGATCGCACTGCATTAACAGTCGTCTGAAGGGCTTGTATAGACCCAGACAAGGCATTGATCTGGGTCTGATGACTATCCAGCACGCTGATGCAATTCTCCACCGAGGTGGTGAGTGCAAGCAGACGACTGTCAAGTGTGTCCATATTGTTTTGGTCTGCCGTTCTGTAATGAACGGTGTCAGCATGCAGAGAGAATCTGATTATTGGTGATCTGCAGTATCACCAAGAATGCAGATATATACCCGATTATTGATGATCTGCAGTATCACAGATAATCAGATATATTGCTAACCTCTGGACACCTATAGATATGTGAGTGTTTGGTGTAACAGTAACACTTTGAGCGAGAACCACCAGAGGAACTGGAGGTTGGAAGATGAAGGGAATTCACCCCGGATTGTGGGTGAATCCCTATAAGCCCAACGGCTCCCTAGGAGAGGGGCCTGGGCTAGGTTGCAGGAAGCCCTGCTGCTAAATGAACTAACTTGCCCTACTGGATGAGAGATCCTGGCTCTCTACACCCTAGTGGCGGGCTAAAGTAGTATAGATACACAGTGCTAGTCCTGGGTGTGAAGATTGTAGTTACAGCACCCTGGAACTAGCATACATCACACTGATACAGTTCCCTAGTCTTGGGTGTGAGGTCTGTATTCACAACACCCCGGAACTAGTCTATAACATAACATAGCATTGAGACAGTTTCCTAAGCTTGGGTGTGAGGTCCGTAGTCACGACACCCCGGAACTAGTCTATAGCATAACATAGCATTGAGACAGTTTCCTAAGCTTGGGTGTGAGGTCCGTAGTCACAACACCCTGGAACTAGTCTATAGCATAACATAGCATGACAAGCGAGAGAAATCTAGCTCAGTGTGATTTCCCAGGTCCGTCCTGGTTCCAACACACTGTAGGATCTGACTGAGGTCTGTGTGCTAACACATTAAGCATTTGCAACGGCAGACAACTTGAGACTGAGGGACGAGTGGTTATATAGTGCAGCTCTGATCAGCGCCGCCCAGTCCCTTCCAGCCAATCCGCATACATCCTAGGATCAGCTGACCAAGGGAGTCAGCTGATCCCTCTCTGCTTCCCATAAAGCTTTTGCCTCTCCGTGCGCGCGCGTGTGTATTCCTCAGCCTATGTGCACAGGAAGGCTGAACCAGATCAGACACATGTCGCCGCGCGTAAACCGCCGGACTAGACGCGGAAACAGCCGCCACGCCGTCAGAGCACGCGGCGGCTATTCCGCTATCCTTCACAACTATCCTGCAGAGCAAATATTAATAGTGATTAATTGTATGCTGTAATGAAAGCTAATTATTAAAATACTTTTTTGCTTTATACTATTAACCATTAGGACACTTAGGCTTCAGTTCATCAACAGAGTTTTGATATCTGCTATCTCCTCGTAAAAATTCTGCATTTGAAGTTTACCCTTTTTTGGGGGGGGAATTCACAAAGATTTTTCTGCATCACTGCCACATTTGCTAAAATGCATCAGGTCCTGCTGGCTTGCCATCGGTAAGTATGGTTTTGTTTGTTTCTCTGGCACTCGTGCTGATGATGCAAAACGGAATGCTGCCATCTATATCCAGAATGATTTTAAGTTATAGGAAGTGCAGCACTGAAAGATGTTTTCTAAGGCCAGGAGGACCAGCTGCACTTCTTTGACAGGAAGCTTCTAAATGTGCCCCTATTTCTTGTTATAGTGATAACATAATTGATCTAGATAATCTAAATTTGCAGATGATTTCAATATCATTGTATTTGTCAAGCAAGCCACGTGGTCTAACCTTTTGTACGGACTTCGTCTCTTCATAAAGCTTAGCTCATATAAGACTGGCTCAAATGGCTCCCTTTTGGCCACAAAAGGCAAATGACAGGAATAAGGACAACTCTCTGCTAGAGATATTTTGCTAAGAAAATAGAGTGCAAACATGCCCACCTTTAAGCACACACTTTCACATACTTTAAGCACACACTTACAGATCCATTACCGCAATGAAACCAAACATTGAATATGTACATTCGTTAACTTTAGTGAGTGCCAATTTCATATTCACCTGTTTGGTAAATGACTGAACATTCGAAAAACCCTTCTATGCCGTTTGATGAATTGAAGCCTGTATGCCTTAACCTTAACCCTCCTCTTAATACAGTACACGTACTTTTCTTTCCCTGTTATTCATAGGCAACACTGACACCTGACACTAAAGTGCCAATATCTTTTATTCTTAGGCACTATTCTGAAGCCCCCTCACCCAAGATAAAGATAAAAAAAAAGTGTAATTGCTATGAAAATCCTAAATACTTTGGGGTTAAATAAGATGTTAAAACATAAAACTCGCTTGGTACGCTATGAATTTATATCTACAGTATGTTAAGTATATGTTTTTAGTGCTTTTGGTAATGAAGCAGTGAAAGACAAAATGATGATTGTACACAGTTAATGTGACTTGGGTACTCTCTGAGGGTCAGCTACCTCAGTTTAACCATCAGTTCAGGCGTTGTTGATAGCTTATAGAACCAGATATAGATTTGAATCTATAGTTCTAAAGCTATCTGGAAATGTAAATGACGGATAAAAAGGAACCGGATTCTTGATGAATGTGTGTAAGTTATACCTTTTACATTTTATTATTTCTTCCAAAAAGTTCTGCAGTTTTTGTGAAGATGTTGCGCAATCACTTTTTATTGTCTTTTAATTTTATACTAACTGTATTAATAATATGAAATATGCATTTCTTTAAAAATGTTAATAAGAATGATCTGGAAAGTAGCCTATGAAGTAGGTTGACAATATGAAAGTATGAGATGCCTGCTCTACTCAAGCCTTGTGTTTCAGGTTCTTTATACTGGACACAATTCAGACTATTGGGATGTAGCAGACATGATATAGGTTGTCAGTATTCTTACATTTTTGATTCTTGGTTCTTCCACCAGCTGTAGATCAGTCCCATCACTAGTACCTTACACGTCAGAAGGCTGCCTCCAAGAATCACCAACATCCAAAAGAGACTCGAGTTAGAATGTGATCTACAAAATACAGAGAATAAACACATATAATTGTGACACAACTTCTTTGTTCCTTATGGGCTCCAGCCAGTGTGATCCATGTTGGCAGATAATGCTGGTTTAGTGGCAGGCCTCATCATGTACTTCTGAAGAGTGTAAAGAAAGTCAAATTTTGTACACATGCAAAATGGGAGCCGCTGAAATTTGGGCACTAGAAATATCCACTAGTTTAATATCGGTAAAATTACTGATATAATACTATTGGGCATTGGTAATTCTAACAGTAAAATTTTGGTAAATTTTATTAATATTTGACTATTTTTAAACTTAACCCTATTCTCACATTAGCCCTCCCCCTACCAATGCCTAATCCTAACATATCCTGCTGTAATGGTTGGTGTCAGCACACAGAGAGTATCCGATTATTGATGATCTGCAGTATCACCAATAATACAGACGTATACCTGATTATTAGTGATCTGCAGAATCACCAATAATACAAGCCTAGTAAAGTGTAAGTGTTTGGGTGCAACAGTAACTTTAATAGTTTGACCAGACCTCACCAGAGGGGCTGGTGAGGTACTATCAGTACATTAACGTGCACTAGCGTACAAGTTCCAGCAGGCTGGAGAGTACAATAACAAAGAGGCTGAATCTCCCAGGGAGTGGGTAATTCAGACAGTACTGCAGGCACGAGAACACCCGTGGGGCGGGAGACCCAGACTGAACAGCAGCAAGGAGAGACAATACAGCTATAATGACAGATGCCCTATTAGAGCAGGTAATTGGGGATGTACTACAGCTTAACAAAACGGTTCCACCAGAGGAGCTGGTGTAACCAGTACCTCACCAGTTAGCGAGGGCCTACTGGTGAGTAGAAAGGTCAGGCAGGCAATGTTCAGCAACAGAGAGGTAAGTAAATACAAAATCGTGAGACAAGAGAGTAATCAGTAATCAGGCAGAGGTTCAGGTTCAGCAACAGGAAGGTACGTATCGGTATAGAATCGTGAGGCAAGAGAGTAATCGGTAATCAGGCAGAGGTTCAGCAACAGGAAGGTACGTATCGGTATAGAATCGTGAGGCAAGAGAGTAATCGGTAATCAGGCAGAGGTTCAGCAACAGGTAGACAGATGGGCAGAAGTACAAGATCAGAAGACAGATTCAAAGTCAGAGTGCTAGCCAGAGTCGTACACAGGAGATTAATACAATAGAAATATCCTAGCTTGGGTGTGAAATCATTGGTATCAACACCCTGGATCTAGTCTACACACAACAACAATAACAAGAATATAATTCCTAACTTGGTGTGAAATCCGTGGCATCAACACCAGGGAACTAACTAAGGTCTGCGCGCTCACACGCAAGTATTCACGACAACAGACAAATTAGCAATGCAGCCCGGAGGCTTATGAAGCAGAGGAGACCTCACTGGCATGCCCCCCTCTCATCAGCCAATCCTGGGCACCGTGGGTCTCCCCTGACGTCAGCCGACCAGCAGGTCAGCTGACGGGTTTCCTCCTCACATAAAGCTCCCGTCTATGTGCGCGCCCGCGCGCTATGGCAGCCCCCTGCACGGGAGTACGTTCCGTCCTCCTGCACGCCGAACGGACGGATGGCCGCATGGAGGCAGCTGCGGCGGCGGTGCTGTTCGCCGCAGCTGCCTCGGATATTACACCTGCCCACTGATGTCTAACCCTAACCCCCCCACCCACAAAAACTAACCCTCACTGACCACCCCCACACCAATTCCCAACCCTAACCAACCCCAACCCTAACACATGCCTAACCCCCCAACTCCGCAAAATATAAATATTGGGTGCCGGGGATATTTGAGTGCCCCCATAGGAGCCCATGTTAATAGTGGCTATAAACGGCACTCAAATTTAGGTTTATAGCCGCAATTTAAATTATCATTTCACTAAAATTTGGGAGTCTGAACAGCATTACAGCAGTTTGCTATTCTTTCAATGTAAATCTATTGAAATTATGCAAAATCTGAAACATTCCTGCACATTCAATGGAATTGTACTTTTTGCCTTGCTATGAATGAAGTATGGTGCGAAAAAAAATATCATTTTTTCCCATGACATCCAAGAATGCCAAAATGGCAATAGACACATTTGGAGTCTCTATAATCAAAATACACTGAAAAAACAGTTTTAGAAAAAAAATACATGTTGACTCACCTTTTAAAATATGTTTTGTTGCATCAAAATGAAAAAAAAAAACATTTTTTTTAATTTGTGGGATCACATATTTGGCATTAGAAAAAAGCTGATATCCTGAGAACTATGAAATTTGGAAGTTGTTGTAGCTATGTTACAAAGCTACATACATGACATAGCCAGTTCTGTAACTTTAATTTAAGGTAAAAAAAAATGTAGGCTTTAAAGCATATACTGTACATCAAATACAGTGCCCATCCCATTTCAAGCAATAGTACACTTTGACAGGTCCCCTTTATCTTCTTCCTGATAAATGCCCAGTATTATTTAAGATGACTGAATGGAAATTAATGTTATGTACATTTAATGGCCCAGTTACCTGAGTGGTTTCTTACCCAGAAATACTATATTGGATTTTTTCCATCTCTGATTGGTTATCTTCTAGCACTTGTATTCTGATCCTCTGTATAGTGTCAATGTCACCACCATACACGTCAGTCCGGCATTGGTATACACCAGCATCATCTTCTTGAATATTGGTAATGTTGATTAAGACCAATCCTTGAGAAGTTTTATCAGAAATTGCTGTATTGCTTTTTGTTTTCCAACCAAGCAGTGGTATGCGATGGGCACGGACCACATTCTGGCAAAATCCAACATCATCCTCTTTGCACCATGACTTCCTTCTCCAGCGGGAGGTATGCCTTTGGTATGGACAGACAATGGCCAGTGTTTCCCCTATTTGTCCCGAATACACTGTGATATTCTCTGCTAGACACAGGACTGGTAAACCTGGAAAAGAGAACAGAATGATATAGAGTGTTCATTATAACATTGTTGCAATGAATAAAAGAGAAACAAGTTCCATACTTATTACTCCCAACCACTTCTATATGGAAGTAAGCCAAATTCAGCTGAATGTCTGTAGTAATTTTATGGAATATATTCTAGGAGATGTTTCATAGTTCATCACTAAGTGAAATGGCTTCTGCAGTTTACTTCATTGGGTGAGAATGGGTAAGTGCAGCCATTTAAGTCAGGTGCTTCTTGGTCTGAGCACTTACCTAGTCTCCGCATGCAGTATAAAGCTCTTTCAGTTTAAATGAACGGAGAAAGAACCTCAGGATGTGGATTATCCCTCCATTCATTTGAATTATTACATTATAAGTAGTGAGGTATCTTTTGGCTTACTTAAAACGTCCAGTTAAATTTAACGTACACACTTTAGGCCACATTCACAGTGGCTGTTGAGTTGTGTTCCCTGTGACAGCAGGAACACAACGCAATGGATCGTGGCAGCGGCACTTCTGCGCATTGCGTTTGGTACAGGGAAGCATACAGTCAATGAAAACCATGCCTTCACTTTTACTGTTAATGCATGCGTTTAGCCGTATGTGCGTTACGCTGCAGCAACCATCCTGCTGCAATATGAAGGTCACATAAGTGTTGCATTCCAGTGCTGTAAGCCTCATACAGAGTGGTCATTGCACTGCACCACAATGCCTAACTGTGAATGTGACCTTAGAAGTACTCTGGCCTAAATGAATTAGAAACTGTACAAGCACCTTTCCTTCACCTTTAACCTAGCTGTTAAACTAGCCTTAAAGTGCAACTATACCAAAATAACGCTTTTTCATTTTAGAGCAAGAAGAGGTAAAAATGTCAGATTGTTACTCTTGTCTGTATCCTTAAAGGACAACTGAAGTTAGAGGGATATGGAGGCTGCCATATTTATTTCCTTTTAAGCAATACCAGTTGCCTGGCTATCCTGATGATCCTCTGCCTTTAATATGTATAGCCATAGACCCTGAACAAGCATGCAGCAGAGAACTGTACGGTTCTGATACAGTTCTGCATAATGCCTGAAGAAGAAACTTAATGTTTCGAAAGCTTGCAATAAACCATGTACAGTTAGTCATTAAAGGGGTGTATATTATATATAATATTTGCCGCTAAACTCCGATGCGGCGTTAAATACTATTCCCCCTCCGAGTTGTCGCAACTCGGAGGGAGATGTAATTCGGGGTCTGGCAGTCGCCAGAGCCCCGAATTACCGATACATGCCCCGCGCAGCATAGCATTGCTGCTATGGGGCATCTAGTTTCGGCGCTCGGCTCTCAGAGCCGCGTGCCGAAAACAGCTGATTTGTCATTAAAGGTATCACCGGAATCAATGCTTGTTGGTTTGATGTCTGCCTTTCTGACAAGTATAATATGAACAGAATCTCAGACAATAATAAAACATTATGGAGATGTTATCCCTTCCTCATGCTATTCAATAATAATAATAATAATGATAAAAAAAAATTGTACTTGCACTTGCACTTAAACCTTATAAAAATCCAAACGTAACAACAGATTTTTACTATACTTTATCCTTAAAGCACAGCTGAAGTTAATTTAAAATGATGAGATAAACAATTATATCCATAGCCCTAATCCAAAAATAGGGTTCTTATTTTAAAAGTTAACCACTTTGGTACCAGCAGCCTCTGCCCCCTTAACCACTTTGTCCTCCTTGACGTAGCCCAGGAATCAATGAATCTGGCCATGGTGCCCGATCACTGATTCCTCTCCCCCGCAGAAAAAGCGACAGCTTATCTCGGAAGCTTCATTTTTTCTGACTCCTATGTCCCTCTAAGCGTACATGTTACGCTTAGAGTGACGTCATGTACTCAAGGTTGCCATTTTGGGGCCAAAAAGTAAAACTACATCTAAAAGTTAAAAAAAATTAAAATACACATATATTTCCCCAAATCAAATACTATTTACATCCCACCCTCTCAAAAAAATGTTTAATAATAATAAAAAAAAAACCCATTACAATAAAAAAACAACAACACATAAATATTTACCTAAGGGTGTAAACTTTTTAAATATCTATGTAAAGATGAAATATTTCAATTTTTTTTAATAAGCTTGTAAACAGTAATGGATGCAAAACGGAAAAAATGTTCTTTTATTTCCACATAAAATTTCGTCGCCATACAATGTGATAGGGACATAATTTAAATGGTGAAATAACCGGGACAAATGGGCAAATACAATACGGGGGTTTTAATTATGAAGGCATGTATTATTTTAAAACTATAATGGCCGAAAACTGAGAAATAATGAATTTTTTCAGTTTTTTTCTTATTCTTACTGTTAAAATGCATTTACAGTGAGGTAGCTCTTAGCAAAATGTACCCCCCAAAGAAAGCCTAATTGGTGGCGGAAAAAACAAGATATAGATCAGTTCATTGTGATAAGTAGTGATAAAGTTATAGGCTAATGAATGGGAGGTGAACATTGCTCGGATGCATAAAATGAAAACGACCGAGGGCTTAAAGAAAACCTGAACTGAAAATTAAAAGTCAAAATAAGCATACACAAGTCATACTTACCTTCCATGTAGTCTGCTCCTCAGTGTCTTTCTCCTGTCCCGCATCCTATTTGTTCACTGTGATCAAGGGAATTTTCCGTCCTCCATTTTGAAAATGGCCATTACACATAACAGCTTTCTGGTCAACACACAGTTAAACTGTAACATCGCCCACTTGAGCCATAGGGAAACATGGACATTAGCTGGTACATCAGTTTTCCTCTCAGCTATAACTGACAGCAACTGATATTTTACTGACAGCAACTGATATATATCAGATCTGACAAAATATTGTCAGAACTGGAAGGGATTATTATCAGAAGAAAATGGTGAGCTTCTGAGAGGAACTGATGATGGCAAGGTAACTATGCAATGTTCATTTGAATTTACCTCATGTGTTTATTTTAAATATTTTACTCAGTACAGGTTCTCTTTAAGTGGTTAAGGACCAGAGGCTGCTGGTACAGTAAAATGCAGCTTCCTGACGAATGGCCGCTAAAATCTGCCACTCCTGCCGGTCACGACATTCTGTCCCCACCGCAGGCTCCTCTCTCTGCCGTCTGGATGGTGTAAGGTGGCTGGGTGGTGTAATGGTTAAAGGCTCTGCCTCTGGCGCAGGAGATCAGGGTTTGAATCTCGGCTCTGCCTGTTCAGTATGCCAGCACCTATTCAGCAGGAGACCTTAGGCAAGTCTCCCTAACACTGCTACTGCCTATAGAGCGCGCCCTAGTGGCTGCTGCTCTGGCGCTTTGAGTCCGCCAGGAGAAAAGCGCGATATAAATGTTATTTGTCTTGTCTTGTCTCTATGACAGCAGAGCACTGTCCACCGGTCAGGAGACGCTTTCATTGGCTCCTGACTCTGTCAATCATCGTAAGCCAATGGGGTTGGCTTACAGTGATGACAGGGCCAGGAGCCAACGAAAAAACGGCTCCTGACCTGCTCACAGAGCTCTGCCGTCGTAGAGACGGCAGGGTGAGCAAATTGCAGCGGAGACAGAGCGGCGGTAACGGCAGGGACGCACGGTCAATGCGACTTAGAGTCTACGTCCAGTCAGCACCACCTGCTGGATGTAGATTTGTACTGTGTCGGTCCATGAAAGGTTAAACATTGAAGTTAAAATTTTTGACTTTTTTACGTAAATGAAAACAGCTGCTCACAGATTTTACAGATTTACGCTGCTCTTATACAGACAAATCTATTTTTTTTAATCTTTTTATTTGTTTTCTGCACTCTGAAGTCTTTCTTAGCTATGCAGCAGTTTTATTATACCTACGGAAGCTTCACTCAGGGTTACACTACATTCCTAATGCGTATAACTCTCTCTTGTGCATAGACGTGCATGCATTTATGCAAAAATGTGTTTTCTCATATGTGAAAATTAGTTTTCATATCCCTTATAGATTTCAATGCATTTGTGCAAAAATGTGGCTTCTCTTATACGAAAATTCAAACCAAAAGTAAAAACAATACAAGTTAAACAGTAGTCGCATCATGGATATCAGTGCAAATCAAAAAAGATCCAGGTGGCAGGGAGACACAGGTTGCAAATACACACTTAGTTAACAAAGGTTGCATATAATGGACCTAGAAAAGTGCACAATCATGAAGCTTCCCAGAGCTGAATTGAACTATGAGCCAAAAGTAGAGCACACTTGATCACAATATGTTGACCAAGCATCCCAGATGGAATTAAATGTATCCAAATTATCTATAGAAGCATAAAACAACTGGGCAGTGAGTTTAATCGTGTTCATTTGGTCTGTAACCATTGCAATGGATAGATCAGCCAATTTCCATTTAGAAGTAATCGCCCATAAAGCAGCCAAAAAGAGGTATCTTCTAGTATATAATTTCAGGTATACATAGGGAACTTTAAAGCTGGGAAGAAAAGTTGTCTTCTAATGCCTTGTAGACGTCAACACATTTCTACGACAATTACACAAAATATCGCAAGACCAAGATTACTCACAAAGTTGTAATTACGATCAGAATCGTAATTGTGAAAATTTCGCCAATATTTATGAAACAAAAATGACTCATCACGATCAACTAGCACTACTATTCCATCTAAATTCATAAATCGGATCTTTTTGGGGGGTGCCAGCTATGTTTATTGTGAGTCACCTTGCAGAATGTAAGGGAGTTGGCTCAGTGGTAGAATCAGTGGTTTCTGCTTGACAGGGACAACCATACTCTGATGCCTGTAGGCAGCCATAGATGTTTTAGTCACAGATACTGAGCATTAGATTGAGCATAATAAAGGTAGCATCTTACCTATTATGAATAAGGTGAAGCAGAGGCTAAGATCCATTTTGGAATAATCTGGCACAGCAAACAAACCCGCAAGATCCTCTCTTTGTGATATCTCTTAAAAAGTGAAGTTACATGGAGGAACTAGACAACATCTGGGCTGCTGATTGAGAAATGTGCTGAACTAGACTAAATATAGTACTGATGTCACTGAGAAGACCATGCTGTGTGTGCAGGAGTTATGTCATTGTGGTATAATATGATTTATTGGGAAAGAGCTAAAAATGCTTCCTTTTTACTCCAGTGACAAGTCTGGCATAGAACTAAAGCTTAAAGAGACTCTGTAACAAAAATGTTAGCAGTATTTCTCCTATCCTACAAGTTCCTAAGGCTGTTTCATTGTGCTCTGGCTTACTGCAGCACTTTCTACTTGCACCATCTCTGTAATAAATTAACTTATCTTTCACCTGTCGGATTTGTCGGCTGTGTCTGGAAGGCTGCCAAGTGCCAACTCTTCAGTAATGTGAACAAGTTAACTCCTTCCAAGCCCCTCCAGTGCTCCTGTGATGACTATTCCTCACAGACAATGTCCCTGCTCTCACTGTCAGCTTGTCTGCTATCTGTGAGGTTGATAAACACAGACTGATAAACTGAACAAAGAATAGCTGGCTGAGGAGGAACCTGTTTGTCAGGCTGACACAAGTGCAGAGCCAAGACACAGCTTGTCATGCTTTATTGACACAGAGCTCTTTCAAAACTTGCACATAACCTCTGGAGACTGAATTCAACGTGTAACTCACTGAATTCTCTGTGTACTCACTGTGTATTAACTGAGTTCACTGCTCTGCTGATGTACTTCCTGTTTTGGTGGCCATCTTTTCTGTTTACAAAACAGTTTATAAAACAGTTTTTTTACCCTCTTTATTGCAGCAGAGAGCAGCAAAAATATTACAGAGGGGGTAGGAGATGACCCCAAACAGGCAGGAATGTTTGTTTATACTTCATTTTATGAATACAGATTCTCTTTAACACTTATACCTGGTTTTGACAGCACATTGTATTTCCCAAATTACCAAGTTGAGGGGTACCTTTTAGTATATTAATATCCTGTAAAATGGCATGCCCCACTATGGTGGTCAGCTCTCAGCCTCACAGTGCACTTAGATTTTCCAGCATTGAGAACAGCAAACGATACACCAGCCAGCTGAGAGGGTTGGCACAGGCATGTTAACTAAACCAAACCCTTGTCCACACAAATACACAATGCACACACATGCAGATATCTATCACCACATTTTTTTTCAGTGGGACACAACATCCACACCAGATCACACCAACAGCTGTGTGATTCTAACCCTACTGTACATGTGACGGAAGTTCAGAATAATTGGTTACTGTGAAGATTCTTTACACCTATTGGAATATAGACTTTAAGGCTTTCACGCTGCTTTAAATCAGGGGTGTCAATCTCAAATACAAAGTGGGCCAAAACTGAACAATGGGGCCCAGTCGCGGGCCAACCTCAATGTCTCTACTGGCCACCTTCCTCCCTTATAAAGTTTCCTGGTGTCTAGTGGTCCTCCTCCCTCCCCTATACAGTTCCATGGTGTCTAGTGGTCCTCTCTCCCCTATACAGTTTCCTAGTGTCTAGTGGCCCCCACTCTCCCCTATACAGTTCCCTAGTGTTAAGTGCTTTCCCCTACTTCCCCTATACGGCTTCCCTGGTGTTCTAGTGCTTCACCTCCAATATAGCTTCCCTGGTGGTCTACAGTAGGCCAAACATAATGCACAGTGGGGAAACCACTAGAGGGCCAAATTTAATGGCTCTGAGGGACAGATCTGACCCTCAGGCCGAAGTTTGACATATGTTTTAAATCCAATTGACATGGAAAATGTTGTTTATGATTCGTTTCTAACTGATCTATAAGTCCTGGCATGATGGGCTGCAGGGTAGATAGGCTGTGCACATGAGTGCATGAAGGCAGTAAATTATCATCTTAGCATAGAGAGTGGATTTCGAAAATCTCTAAGGACGCAAAAAATAGATGAGGGTTCATCTGTTCTGGAAAACTTCACCCTCCAATGGTCAGCATGTCCTTACTAAAACAGTAATAATACAAAAACATTTGTAAAGCCCTTTTCTCCCATAGGACTTAAAGCGCATAGATATGTCTCAGATCAATACAGGGTTGCAGGCTGGACTGTGTTACAGAGGAAATAGACAGATATTCATAAATGCCAGACTAAACGGGTGGTTTTCCAGTTTGGACTAAAATGCTCCCAGGTAGTGATGATAGCTACGAGCAGCTAGGAGTACGTAGCTACTGTACTTGTTATTAAATAAATTTAAATATGTTAAATTTATTTAAAAAAATGTATTTTAAAAAATTTAGATATAAATTTAAATTAGAGGGGAGTTAACTTAAATATGCCAACTATAGCTGATGCGTTCCACTCACGGTCCACGTACTTCCTCCTTCTGGGTTTGCAACAAATCCTTCAGGTGTCCAGGGCACAGATTGTGCAAGGATTTAAATGTCATTAAGCCAATCTTAAACAGAATTCTCCATTTCAATCAGAAGCCAATGGAGTGAGAGAAGGGTTGGTGTTCTGTGGCAATGGTGGGGTTGGCTACAGCCTTGCAGGGGCAGGCAGTGTAGGTCTATGTGTGGAAGGCATGTATAGATAACATTGCAGTAGTTCAACCGTGATGTGATGAAGGCATGAACTAGGGTTGGAAGATCTGCTAAAGGTGCTTAATTTTTGCAATATTCCTTAGGTCAGTGGTTCCCAACCCATGTGCCGCGACACATACATGTGTCGCGGCAGCTTCGGGTATGTGTCGCAGTGCTCTCGGAGGAAAGCAGCGCAGTGGAGGGAGAGCTGTGGGCAGCGGCGGAGAAGGGGGCCATCTCCCCCCCTTCTCTCGCCTTAGGGTGCTCTTCCTCCCTCGCTCTCTCCTCCGGAGCTAACTGCGGTCAGGCGTATGCAGCGGGCGGGACTTACCTTCCGTGTCACTCCAAGCGCCGGAAGTTCTGGTGCCGCAGCCGCTGCTCTGGTCTGGATCAGACCAGAGTAGTGGCAAATCATCCCGCACCTGCGACGAGACCAGACGGAGAACACGGAAGGTAAGTTCCGCCCCTCTGCCAGCCACCGCACTTCGTTCCGGAGGAGAGAGCGAGGGAGGGAGAGCACCCTGAGGTGCCGCTCTCCTTCCCTCGCTCTCTTCTCCAGGGGGGGGGGGCACCTGGCTACATATACTGGGCATATATACACCTGGCTACATATACTGGGCACATATACCTCTGGCTACATATACTGTAGACATATACACCTGGCTACATATACTGGGCACATATACACCTGGCTACATATACTGGGCATACATACACCTGACTACATATACTGGGCATATATTCACCTGGCTACATATACTTGGCACATATACCCCTGGCTACATATACTGGGCATATATACACCTGACTACATATACTGGGCACATATACCCCTGGCTACATCTACTGGGCACATATACCCCTGGCTACATATACTGGGCACATATACACCTGGCTACATATACTGGGCATATATACACCTGACTACATATACTGGGCATATATACACCTGACTACATATACTGGGCACATATACCCCTGGCTACATATACTCGGCACATATACACCTGGCTACATATACTGGGCATATATACACCTGACTACATATACTGGGGACATATACCCCTGGCTACGTATACTGGGCCCATATACCCCTGGCTACATATACTGGGCACATATGCCCCCGGCTACATATACTGGGCACATATACCCCTGGCTACATATACTGGGTACATATACCCCTGGCTACATATACTGGACACATATACCCCTGACTACATATACTGGGCACATATACACCTGCCTACATATACTGGCCACATATACACCTGCCTACATATACTGGGGACATATACCTCTGGCTACATATACTGGGCACATATATCCCTGGCTACATATACTGGGCACATATATCCCTGGCTACATATACTGGGGACAACTATCTGTTTGTCATTATGTGCATTTACTGGTGAAAAGCTGTCTCTTATCATGTGCATTTACTGGTGAAAAGCTGTCTCTTATTATGTGCATTTACTGGTGAAAAGCTGTCTCTTATTATGTGCATTTACTGGTGAAAAGATGTCTCTTATTATGTGCATTTACTGGTGAAAAGAGGTCTCTTATTATGTGCATTTACTGGTGAAAAGAGGTCTCTTATTATGTGCATTTACTGGTGAAAAGAGGTCTCTTATTATGTGCATTTACTGGTGAAAAGAGGTCTCTTATGTGCATTCACTGGTGAAAGGCTGTCTCTTAAGTACATTTACCGGTGATAAGCTGTCTCTTATGTGCATTTACTGGTGAAAAGCTGTCTCTTATTATGTGCATTTACTGGTGAAAAGAGGTCTCTTATTATGTACATTTACTGGTGAAAAGCTGTGTCTTATTATTTGCATTTACTGGTGAAAAGCTGTCTCTCATGTGCATTTAGTGGAGAAACGCTGTCTCTCATTACATGCATTTAGTCTACGTGTCACGGAGATCTGAACGTTTGGTTTGATGTGTCACGACTCCAAAAAGGTTGGGAACCACTGCCTTAGGTGAAAGAATGTTTCACAACAGCTGAGATTTTATTCTGAAGCTTGATTCCCCATCAATCTGTACACCCAGGCTGTGCATAAAGTCTTAAGGGGGCCATACACTTACCGATTTTCCCGCCGATATACAGCCGATTCGATCACTGTGATCGAATCGGCTGTGAAATCGTTGCACAAACGCTGACCGAACGATCGATTTCCGTCCGAAATCGATTGTTCCCGTCAATTCCCATCGATCTGTTCATGCAGAAGATTTTGCTCAATCGCCGGCGGGTCAGGAGTGCGTCGATAGCGGCGTTTGAATGCCCGACGACCGACGCTAGCTGCAATACATGATACCTGATCCGGCCGGCGCGAGTCCCCGCTGTCACCGCTGCTTCTTCTCCGCGCTGGGCTCCGAGTCCGGCAGGCTTCACTTCTTCCTGTCCCGGCAGGAAGTTTAAACAGTAGAGCGCCCTCTACTGTTTAAACTTCCCCCGGAAAGGAAGTTCAGTGAAGCTGCAGCCCTGGAGCCCAGAGCGGAGAAGAAGACAGCGGAGACTGGGGGACTCGCGCCGGCCGGATCAGATAATGTATGCGGGAGGGGGGGGGGGGGGCGGTAGCTCCACAGATGGTGAATAGGTTTCATGCTGAAATCGATTCACAATCTGTTTGCAGTAAAGGCAGCCATACGATCCCTCTCTGATCAGATTCGATCAGAGAGGGATCTATCTGTTGGTCGATCTGATGGCAAATCGACCAGTGTATGGCCACCTTTAGTTGCTCAGGTCTGAGCTCCCTATCCTTAGTGGTGCTGGCTGATACTGGAACTGCTTAGCTGTCGAGCGCTGACCTCCAATAACAAGATCCACAGTTTTGAAAGCATTTAGTTTTAGCCAGTTATCATTCATCCACTTCTGAAGTCCTCCAGTGGTAGACAGGTTATGTGTATGCTAGGTGTGTATTTTATCCCACAAGTGGGGCTTGCACTCTCTTGCAGGTAGGCACTTATCTGTTTTTAAGTAGCGCTGTTCATTTCTTTGCTATGTACTAATTTAATTCATTTTTGGTCAGCTGCTCCCACTTAGCAGCCTTGCTTTTGGTGTATGTGCAGAGCTTCTGTTTGGGTTCAAGGTGCGTTTGCAGTTTCTGGGGGGGCTCAGCACACCTCTGATTGTAGGCCATTCGGAGGCGGCCTGGTGATGCGCTGATCCACCTTTTTGCGCAATTTTCGATTTTACTTGGTAGCGCACCCAGGCTATGCATATGCATAGGTTAGGATTTAGTTAGTTCCTCCAGTGGTAGACAGGTTATGTGTATGCTAGGTGTGTATTTTATCCCACAAGTGGGGCTTGCACTCTCTTGCAGGTAGGCACTTATCTGTTTTTAAGTAGCGCTGTTCATTCTTTGCTATGTACTCTTGAAGTTCAGCTAAGCACGCGTTTATTTGTGAAGTAGGGTCTGTTAAACCAGGTTTGAATCATAAATATAGCTGGATGTAAGCATAGCAATGATATGTCAGTGTGACGATTAATGCCACTACTCAGATGACTGATTATTGGTGATCTGCGGAACCACCAAAATTACAGACGCTATACTCGATTATGTGTGATCCGCAGAATCACCAATAATACCAGTATAGCAAGAACGAGAGCAGAGCGTAAGTGTGTGTCTGGTGCCACCGTAACTCTAATGGTTTTACAGGACCTTACCACAGGGGTTGGTAAGGAACACTCAGGACACCAACAGAACAGACTAGACACAAGGCCCCCTAGTGGGGCTGGAAGGTACAGACAGATAAATACGGTTCTAACGATCACCTGTGGAGCAGGTGATTCAGACCTTACTGCAGTCTCAGAGATACAAATAACACGACTCTAATGGTCACCTGTGAAGCAGGTGATTCAGACCTTACTGCAGTCTTAGAGATACAAATAACACAGCTCTAATGGTCACCTGTGGAGCAGGTGATTCAGACCTTACTGCAGTCTCAGAGATACAATTAATACAGCTCTAATGGTCACCTGTGGAGCAGGTGATTCAGACCTTACTGCAGTCTCAGAGATACAATTAACACAGCTCTAATGGTCACCTGTGGAGCAGGTGATTCAGACCTTACTGCAGTCTCAGCAACAAGTTCCTTCCGTAGTCTGGACTCTCCACGGGGAGGGGTCGGACAGGGAGATGGAAGGACAGAACGTTAATGACACCAGAGAGAGGGTGTCACTAACAGGTCTGGCGTTCCGTAACAATTGGTGTAACACAGAGAGGGTCTGATTACCGGTGAACTGCAGTATCACCGGGAATCCAGAATATACCCGATTATTGGTGATCTGCAGTATCACCGATAATCAGATATATAAGCTAACCTCTGGACACCTGAGTAACGAGTGTTTGGTGCAACTGTAATGTTTTGAGGGCTGCACCTCAAGAGCAGGTACAGGGCAGCAAGGAGTACTACACAAGTACTAATTCCTTCCAAAGGCCTAGACTTCCCCGAGGGAGGAGTCAGGCTGAGCGTAGGAAGGACAGAGCGTGAGTGACACCAAAGGTAGTGTGACTAACGGATCTGGGAACTGCCTCTAACAGTAAGGTCAGTTCTCGCGGTCGGGCAAGCCAGGTCGTAAACACACGGACAGATAAAGTACAGATTCAGAAGGCAGAGGCGGAGTCTAAAGTACAGGCAGGGTTCGGCAACAGGTTATCAGAAATATCGAGGTACAGAATCAGGAGGCAGATGCGGAGTCTAGAGGTGAGCCGGGGTTCGACAACAGAGTATCAGAATAGCAAGGTACAAGATCAGAGTTTCAGAAGAATGGTCAGACAGGAAAACAGGTCATAACAGATAATCACAATCAAACTAGTACTTTAAACTATCAACAGAATCTAGCTAAATGTGGATCCCCGGCTCCGGCCGGTTCTAGCACACTTTGGGATCTGACTATGGTCTGAGTACTGACACACAAGTGTACACGACGACAGACGAAGACAGAGTAACAACTCCAGGTTTAAATACTGACAGCAGATTCAAGCAGCCCCGCCCGAGGGGCTGAACCAACCTGCAAGGAAGATTGACAGGTGGAAGTCAGCTGACCACAAAGTCAGCTGATCTGTCTCCTCTGCCCATAAAGGTCCTTTAGCTCCATGTAAAGGTCCTTTTGCTCCATGTGCAGGCGTGTGGACCCAAGCTGCTGCAACAGAGATCCCTGTCCCAGCTGAGTCGGGAGGCGACACCCGGGATGGCTTGGCCAGAAAGGTGGCCAAGCCACGCTGCTTTCCACCACAGAGGTAACGTTTAAGATCGTTACAGTCAGGCCATGTTTTTTTGGACATTTTTTCCAAGTATTAGCATGTACTGTTTATGGTGAGCAGCAAAGGAGATAGTATAATGCTCTGGAGGACACCATATTTTAGTGGAACAGTTTTGGAAAGGAAAGGCCCCATGAATACGCTTTGTCTAACCCATTTATGCCACAGAACTTTTGTAGCCTGTTATGCAAGGTCTCATGATTAACTGTGTAAAAAGCCACTAAGAGGTCAAGCAAAATCAGGATGGAACATTGGCCTCTGCCTCTTGCCATGAGCGGATCATTGCAGATCTGAGTGAGGGCTGTTTCACAGCTGTGTTTTTTTTCTGAAGCCAGATTGAAGAGGGTCAAGGATGTTGTTTCAAGAGTATGACTTCAAGTTGGAGGTAGATAGCCTTTTCAATAACTGTTCTAAGAAAGGGGAGGCTGGAGACAGGTCTGTAGCTGTTTAGAGCATCTGGGTTTAACCAGTTCAGCCTTAAGTGTTTTTTCACCTTATACTTCCAAGCAATTTTCACCTCCCAGTTATTTACCAATAACGTTATCACTACTTATCACAATGAATTAAAGTTGAAGAGAAATCGAGAGCCCAATATGGTGTAGTATGTCAAAATTGATTGGATAAATGAAACAGTGAGATGGTAATACTCACAAACACGGGTTACCACCTAGGTAACCACTCATTAGGCAGGTGAGGAGATTAGACCTGTCCTCACTCAGGATTAAGAAGTCGCTCTCTGTAGATAGGAAGAAAGGGGGTAGATCACCCCTCCACCTGGGGTGGACTCAAATATATTGGTAGGTGAACAGAGGCGCCAGAAGGATAAAAGTACATAACATTTTTAAAAAATTGCTGGGAGGAAGTGGTGGACTCGCCTCCGTTAAAGCAGACACCAAGGACTGTAAATGTATAGATATACACATTTATTGTCTTGTGTATATATTGTTTTGTGTAATATTTTGTATGGTATAACTTCAGATGATGGAGCACTTGAGGAAGGTTGGAGGCCTGAAAAGTTGTGTCTGAGCCTGGGCACACTTGCACGTTGCTGTGCAATTTTCAGCAAGACATCAATGTTACAGACTTGTATGCATTGCTGCAAAATACACACAAGTGTGCTTGGGCCCTTAAGGCCCGTACCCACTATGTGATTTCTACAACAATTTTTTTTTAAAGCAACAAGTACCGGTAATCGTTTTCGCTATCTCATAGCGTGGGTACAGGTGTGCGCATATGCAAACAATGTTTGGCGATGCACAGTGATAACAACCGTCAGCAGATCAGATCTTTAAAATCCACTACGACTCCACACAAAGTACAGCGATTGATTGACTTCCCGTTCACAACCATCGTGCGCCGTTGCACGACGTTGCGTGTACCCAGCAGCAGGAAGATGACTCAGGGAACGCTTGTCATCAGGGGACGTCGCTAGGATCAATCTTCCTGCATCATGAGGTTAGTATCCAGCTTAAGGGCCCGTTTCCACTAGTGCGACGCGATTTCGCCGGCATTCCGACGCTTGTAAAAACGCATGCGGGTGCGTTTCCGCATGCGTTTTACCCGCGATTTCGCGTGCGATTTCGCATGGCAGGGTGCCATGCGAAATTAACCATGACACTGCCAGGGCAAAATAACATTGGGAAGGGTGCGAAATCGCACGCGAAATCGCGGGTAAAAACGCATGTACCAAACGCATGCGTTTTTACTATTAAATACATTAGCGGCGATTCGCACGGATTCCCGACGCAGGCGAAAACTGTGGGTCCCGCCGTGCAGATTTGGCCCGCCGCCAAATCGCTCCCGCACGCCGCACAGGTGGAAACAGCCCCATCCACTAACATTAACTATGCGAATCCGCATGCAGTGCCCGCATGCGGATTCGCCCTAGTGGAAACGAGCCCTTAGTCTTCTCTGAATATTCTGCTCCTTAATGTTTGAGCCCTGGTCTTTTTATTAGGTTACTCAGGATAAGATGGATAGCCTTGTTGTCTTTTTTCCAAGTTAAATAATCCCAGTTAGTCTAATCTTTCTTGGTAAATGAGACTTTTTATCCCTCTGATTAATTTAGTTGTACCTGTTCAAGAATGTCTTTATAGTGTGGTGCCCAAACCTGTATGCCACACTTCAGATGTGGCTTCACAAGTATTTAATACACCGAAAGAAATTTACTAGCACCTTGTGTAATTATTTCCCATTTTATGCACCCCAGAAGTTTATTTGATTTTGCTGCTGCTTGCTTGGTATTGGATACGTTTTGTTAACTTGTTGTCAAGGAATATTCCCAAGTTCTTCTCCAAAGTCTGATGTTCCCAGCTGTATGCCATTTATTTTGTATGGTTCTCTATGGTTGTTATGTCCAAAGTGCATGACTTTCAGTTGTCAACATGAAATTTCACCTGCCATGTTCCTGTCCATATGGCCATATTGTGGAGTTCCTGTTGTAATATGTCACTATCCTGCTTAGTGTTGATAATTCTGTACAATTTTGTATCATATGCAAAGATGAGAAGATTATACTTAATACTTTATTCCATTCACTAGATTACTAATAGTTGAATTGGAAAGTATTGGAACTTGTTAAGCTTACAGTTTCCTGGTTCTGATTTTTTCCTTTCTTGAATAAAGGGAAAACATCAACTGTTTGCCAGTCATAAGCCAAAAAGATAAAGAGCCTTATCACTAACTGAACTCAACTCCTCTATGTCGTCTATTATTGGTGAATCACTCCTGGACTGCATCCGTAGAGCGGCAGATACAGCCTCTGCAGTACTTTCTAAAGTGGTAACAGTTGATGTTGGTGCACGCGCTGGAAGATTGGACTGTCCTTGGTTGTAAGTGCTTGGCTGTTGACTATACGGATACCAGCTTCCTTGGTAAGGGTGCAACATATGTGTGTAAGTGCCGGGGGGTGGGCCATAGTAAGGTGGTCCTGCTTCTTGTGTTGCTTGAGTTTGCCAAGGTTGCATTGTTTGAGTTGAGGTGGGTGCACTAGTGGTTTTCATTTGCATAACCATAGTAAACAGTTTCTGTTTCATGTCGTCCCATTTGCTTTTTGGAACCTCCCGTGCCTCCTTTTCCTAGAGCCCTAAAAAATGTCCCCAAACTATCCTGTGGCTCCATTATTTTGGCAACATTCTTCTCCACATCTTTAATTAAAGAAACGACATCCGCATTAGCAGCTTCCGGGACGGTTCTGGGCCTATTCCGTCTAGAGACAGTTACCACAGGTGATGTGGGTCGTTGCGCACTAGTCGGTGTGGATGTTGACTGTGTGCTCACATTTGCATTGTCGTCCTCCTCCTCTGTCTCTCTGTTCTCAGATGATGACCTCAAGGATTGACTGCGAGATGCAATACTGCCGTCATCTTCCTCCTCAGGTTCCTCCTGTGCCTCACTTCTAGCTGCATTTGTCGTTGTTCTGGAATTATAAGAAAAGATATACCAAAAATATATATATTATTTTGCAGTATTAGCTGAAAAAGCAGAAAACTACTAACTTTGGATAGTATAGTTTTCCAAACAAGAATGGTTATTTTATTATCTTCTCCTCTCCTGTGTGTTGCAGAGAAAACCTAGCTGATCAAAAAGTGGGTGGTAGCGGTATCGACTAGGAGCTTGCCCACTCCTGCTTTCCCTGCTGTGGCGGAGGTCTTTCCCGTAGCGGTCCCTTATGGACTTCCATTTTTTTTTAAGCATTTTTACTGGAAAACAAAGGCAGAGAAACTTGATCAAATATGTGAAACTTTCACATCGGTTCCGTACAAAAAATCAATATGCTTTCAATTACTTATCCTGATTGTAAGGTGGGGAGGTACAATGCATTCGGTGGGCCCGTGGGGAGGTACAATGCATTCAGTGGGCCCGTGGGGAGGTACAATGCATTCACTGTGCCCGTGGGGAGGTACAATGCATTCGGTGGGCCCGTGGGGAGGTACAATGCATTCACTGTGCCCGTGGGGAGGTACAATGCATTTCAGTGGGCCCGTGGGGAGGTACAATGCATTCGGTGGGCCCGTGGGGAGGTACAATGCATTCAGTGGGCCCGTGGGGAGGTACAATGCATTCACTGTGCCAGTGGGGAGGTACAATGCATTCACTGTGCCCGTGGGGAGGTACAATGCATTCAGTGGGCCCGTGGGGAGGTACAATGCATTCACTGTGCCAGTGGGGAGGTACAATGCATTCACTGTGCCCGTGGGGAGGTACAATGCATTCAGTGGGCCCGTGGGGAGGTACAATGCATTCAGTGGGCCCGTGGGGAGGTACAATGCATTCGGTGGGCCCGTGGGGAGGTACAATGCATTCAGTGGGAGGTACAATGTATTATAAGATCATACAGTGAGCCGCATCATGTACTTACAAATGTTGTCTCTAGTAGATGCACTATACTCCGGATACAGCTCGAAAAAATGTTTGCAAACTTCCTCCCAAGCGCGTGCCTTCCGTACATTGTTGCTGTATTCCCTGCAGGTACTGTCCCAAATGGCAGGGCGGCCATGAACCTGCTCAACCAGCTCTCCCAGCTCCACATTGCGCTCTGCTGCTGTCGCCATCGCTCTAGCCTGTCTCATCACTTCCTTTCACATCATCACTTCCTTTCGCATGGAATTATGGTTCTCCTTCCTGTTCTGTCCCCTCCTCCAGACGCCTTTGCAGACTTTCACTAGCTTTCACTGGCGTTCGAGCACGTTCGAACGCTACGCGGCCAGACGCAACCGCCTTCCAGAAGCTGCATGTTGCTTTCAGGACTAGACGCGACGCCGGGATCAACCGCCAGGCGTTTATGAAAGCTTGCAAAAGCCAGCCATAAACGCTCCCATTCACTTGAATGAGACGGCGGTAGATCCAAAAAACCGTCGCGTTTGAAAGCCCGCGTTTAACGCCGCAAAAACGTCCATCTGAACCAGCCCTAACACTCAGGGGTGGATGCCATCTAGGCCAGGTGCTTTATCTACCTTGATCTTATTTTAAACATGTCTGAAATGGGTGCATAAACTGAAATTAGGAAGCATATTTACTTCATAAATAGGTTCAATGTGAGCAGTAAATAGTTTAAGATAGTTTCAGAGTCTCTCTCTAGATCATTACCTGTGAAATCCTACAGTTACTATATACCAAGGCACCCTTATTCACTATAGTGCTGTCATGGCCATGAAGGGCCACATTTCTTGAGAATACATGACAGAGGGCTGGACTACAATAAATTGAGGTTTCATGATACCCATAGTGGGATAAAATGTACTGATCAAAAGGACTGATGTAACAAGTGGATTTTCTTATTTACCCCCCAAAACACATAATTAGGCAGCCCTCCCCCAAATGAAAACCCAAACATACTTTGGCAGGTTTTTCCCAAAATACATATACATTGGCAAGGTGCACCCCTCCCAAAATACAAATTTTTGGCAGCCCCCCCCCCCCCCCCCCCTAAAAAGAAAAAAATAATTTGACAGCATTTCCTCATACAACTTAACAGTGTTTACCTTCAAAATACAGATAATTTGGCAGTGTTTCCCCCCAAAATAAACATCATTTGGCATTTACTCTGAAAGTATACATAATTTGGCAGCATTTCCCCTCAAGAAAACACAAAATTTGGCAGCTATTCCTCCCAAAATGCACATAATTTGGCAGCATTACCCCTCAAGGAAACACATGATTTGGCAGCATTTCCCCACAAGAAAACACAAAATTTGGCAGCTATTCCTCCCAAAATACACATAATTTGGCAGCTTTCCCACCAAAAATACACATAATTTGGCAGCATAAACTCTCAAAATACACATAATTAGGCACCATTCACCCCCCCCCCCCCCAAAAAAAAAGATACATTAGGGCCTATAGTACGCAATAATAATCACTGAAGTAGCTAACAAACTTATGTATTCCTGCAATGTAGTAGTTTTAATATTTCACAAGATGGCAGCATTGGATTGATAACGTTCCCCCTGCCTCCCTATTATCCATAGACATGGTGATTTTTTTCATTTTTTTATTTATTTGCTAATTTAGTTTACTACTGAAAAAGTTTGCATAAGGAAAATATTAAATATCACAGGTGAAAGAAAATGGTAAGCGCTGACTAAATACTTTATAGATGAATATTGTAAAAAGAAATAAGCACTTTTATTTGTTATGTTATTTTCACTACAGTTCCTCTTTAAGTACAACAAAGGTTTTACTTTGCTAAAGTGCAGTACAGATAATGTACCTTTATTTTAGCCCAGATTTTAACTAACAAAATAAGGTGTCTCCAGAATAAGTCAGCCCCACTATTTTCCTTTCTGAGTATACTCAATCTCAACTTTTTACAGTATTGCTAAAGGCTGAAAAGGTGTCATGTGCCAAGTTTACATTTGGCATGACTGAATCTAGTCAGTAGGTGGCACTGTATACATGAATTGTTTAGCTCTGTTCTCTGTAGTGTCTCTTGTTCTGCTCTGTACTTTGTTCCTTCTGCCCTCTGCTTCCAAGTAAATCCCATGAATACAAGAATACCTCTACCACTCCTAATAGTACAAATGCCAGAATGCAACACTTGTTCACTTTGTTGTATAACAGCCGTGAGCGGTTCACTCTTGTTAGTGTTCCTGGGTTACATTCCAGTCAGGAGATTGCCTGCAAAGAGTGTATATATTTTCCTCTGAGTGTTCATCATCATCATAAATTTGTAATTATATAGCGCTGCCATCTCCTGCAGCGTTTTACTGAGTACATAGTTATGTCACTGACTGACCCTCAGAGTTCTGAATTACTCCCACTACATACAAATATACTAATAGGTTAACTGGCTTCCTCTAGAAAATGTCCCTACAAGGTGGTAGATACATTAGATTGTGAGCTCCACTGAGGGACATATGAATAGTTCAATACACTAACAACTGCTGCAGAAAATGTATCAGCACTATCTATGAGCACTATGGAAATGTGTAGATAAATCTGCAAAAGCTGGCAGAAATCACTATTTTGGCTGTTTTGACAAGGGGAAAGTTAGAGAAAAAGGAAAGATGATTTTATCACACCTATGACGTGTACACGTGTTGACAATTGTTGTTAATGTATAATATATTGAATATACTTGAATATATTTATCATGTATATGCATCCATTTAGTGATTTCTTATTAAAGTCTACCTTTCAGTTTCACTCTTTGGACAGCTATGAAATGTCAGATATTCTAAATAATGCCGATTATTAGACCTAAATTCTGATTTCTGACTTAATTGGTTCAAGCATAAAGCTTTAGCATCACTAACGAAAATGTTTCTCCAGAACATGTTTTATGTAAGTACAGTAAACATGCAGTAGAAACATCTAAAGGGATGCAAGAGACTCCCAACTTCTTTTGCAGCACCCAGTTTTGTTAAATATTGAATCGCTACAACAAAGTTTTTGGTTTTTTTCAGTTTCTGTTTTTCAGAATTATTATTATTTTTTTTTATACATATTGAGGATGCCATCAAACAAGTGGAGGTACATTTTAAGCAACTGGCTATATCCAATACTTGATATATAAACTGTGTATATAGTGTGTGTATATATATATATATATATATATATATATATATATATATATATATATACATACACTTGTTATGAATGATTGTGTGCACAGTGTGACTTGTTGCATAATAAGTTGTTGCTACATAATCGAAGGATGTACACAAAAAAAGCAGTTCGTTTCATTCTTTTACTTCCCTGTCTTGCAGCCACAGTGAATCACAACATATGTTACCGTTTCTTAACAAAAGAGACTGTTATACTGTGATTATGTTTTTCAACCTGCAAACATTTCCTTTATTTTTCTTTTGGCTCATCACTTACGGTTTTATTGTTGTTCAGATAAATGTTCGGATTAACAATATACACAGTCTTCATGTTTGCCTATTTTTCTGTTCAGTGCATGGAGCTACAAGGAGAGCTGGCCCTTGTCTGCCCCTTGACCTGTGACCTCCCAGTCTGGGCCTCTGCTGTGCTTCTAACACACTGCATCCCCCTCTCCAAGAGAGACAACTTGCTGGTAATTTGAATCTTTAGTGAAGTGAGATTGCAAGAATGTCACAATGAGACCCTTTTACTTGCAGGGCTGTTTAGTTACAGGCACACAGAAAATAGCAAGAAGTTTTAAATCAGGATGATACCATTTATATTGATACAGAAAAATAGTGAGAAAGAAGCTCTTTTTTGAGAATTGTAGAAAAAATGTGTTAGACTAACATAAGTGCAATAGCTGGATGATAACTGCACACAAGAAAAGTTTATTTATTAGGATGGTTGTCACTTATGAACAGATGATGGAATAGGTGGCTTCCCAACTGGTTTGCTACTTAGAGCAAGGAAAGTAGTATAACCAATGCTCGGGCTTGTGAAAAAAAACACTTTTCTGTACTGGTACCTTAAAAGCTCCTTACTCTATTGCAACACATTTCACTTATGACATAGCAGCCACATGTCTACATGTGTGGGGGTAGAAGGTGCCCAAAAACTCACTAAAAAGAGAAAGTAGGTATTGGCCTAACCTTTAAACAAAATTTAACCAGTATAAGTTTAAGAAATGTAATCAAGTAACAGTAAAAAGCTTTCTTCTTAATACAAATAATGCAATGTAGGCGAGGGACAATTAATACTGTTGGCAGGCAGCGCCTACATATCTTTTTTTTCTGGGAAAGAGGAGGGGTTCTCAGGCTTCTGCATACTGTGGTTCACAGCACTAGACTGTGAGTGGAGCTGCTGAGCCATGATTCATAAGAAACAGCCCACTTGTTAGGATTCCTCCTGTAGCATGTTCTGTCCATTGCAGGTGGAGCCGCAGATGGACAGTTCTGGCTTGTCAGCCTGCATTTGGTTGTGTGTTTGCAATGAGTCACATTGTCATTTGCAATTGCTCTGCAGTTCTGGGCAGCTCAGAATGCTGTCATCATTCCACCAATGGTTTACTACAGCTGAACTACAGCCAGATAGCCCTGGATTTCCTGCATGCATGTTGTTACATAGTACTGCATGCATTTGTTATGGTGGTCTTTCAGCTAGCAAATGGTATTCAGGCCAGCTCAGGATTGAATGATTACCATTCAGCTGTGTGGAGATTTGCATGCTTGCATCCATTGGCTGATGCCAGCATAAAAGTCTGCCTCCCCTGTTAGACCCCGGCCCGTCATAGTTTCAGCTCTGTCTAAGCTGTTACTGGGTTCCTTGATATTGTAAAATATATATTACTTGTCTCAGTTCAGTTATCCTGTGGCGCTATGACTATATATTTCCCACGGGGACATATATACGTACTCCTTCTAGTATAGAGATTTTGTATTGCCTAGCCTTGTTCGCTGTATTGCTCCAGATCCTAGCCAGTCTTCCTGGCTTATGTTATATATTGGTTCATCACCGATATATACATATGTTAGTCAGTAGTTTGTAGTTTCATTGATAGCTGTAAATTGTAATTCACTAGGAAATCATATCTATTGTATATTTGTCCGTGTATTTACTTTTGCCTGCCTTTTTGACTCTGCTATTGCCTGCCGATTCTGTCCTGTCCTTGCGAGGTAGCCATTGCTGCGGTTGCTATTGGCTACCTCACTCCAGTCTGTCTAGTATCTGTCTGAATGTTTGCTATCGTAAGAGCAGCGCAACATCGCACTGCGCTGCCATTGCGTCTTATCAGAAGCCCAGAGCTGCAGTTGCTCTGGGCAGCCCATGTAGCCTCTTCCATTATCCAGCTCTTAGCCTTGTTGTGCTGGATAGTCAGAAAGTATGACCCCCTCAGCATTACACCACTGCTCTTCAGATACGCTGCTCCCATTATGCTTTGCTATGTGACGTCAGCAAATCTAACATCACTGTAGTAAATTAAGACTTCTGGAGGTTAAGGGTGTGTGCACACACTAGTCTAAACTCAGCAGGGACGGTCCTGTCTGGCCACCTCTGCAGAGAAACTAGCATGACCATATGTTATCAAAAGATCTGGAGTTCCAGAATCGTATTATAATTCCTTTAATTCCTTTTTTTATATAGCGCTTTTCTCCTGTCGGACTCAAAGCGCTTGCGAGGCAGCCACTAGAGCGCACTCAGTAGGCAGTAGCAGTGTTAGGCAGTCTTGCCCAAAGAACTCCTTACTGAATAGGTGCTGGCTTACTGAATAGGAATGGCCGAGATTTGAACCCAGGTCTCCTACGGCAAAGGCAGAGCCCTTAACCATTACACCATCCAGTATTTAATGCCAAGCAGCAAAAGAAAAAGCAAATAATATTTGAAGCATGGCCACCATGTGTAATCGACACCCTCCAAAATAACACAAGAGCTCTTGGGGGTTAAACAGAGGAATACATGGTGGATATGCTGCAGTGGATGTCAGATGTGCTACAGATAGCATTCGTTATTCCACTGACAAGTAAAGAGAGAAGCATTGTGAAGTCTCCTGCAGGTACCACTTGCAGGACAAGAAGAATTGAGTAGTGAGGATGGAGAGGAATTGATTTTAAGGGCCAATGTAACGATCGGTGTAACACAGAGAGGGTCTGATTACCGGTGATCTGCAGTATCACCGAGAATGCAGAATATACCCGATTATTGATGATCTGCAGTATCACCGATAATCAGATATATCTACTAACCTCTGGACACCTGAGAGCGAAATGAGTGTTTGGGTGTAACAGTAACACTAGTGGACTGTACCTAAGGAGTAGGTACAGAGGCAGTAAGGAATACTGCACAGAAATATGCTCCTTCCGTAAGCCTAGACTCTCCCGGGGGAGGAGCTAAGCAGAATGTGGGAAGGACAGAGCGTGAGTGACACCAAGGAGCGGGTGTCACTAACAGATCTGGGAACTGCCTCTAACAGTAAGGCTAGTTCTCGAGGTCGGCCAAGCCAGGTCGTCAACACACAGACAGATAAAGTACAGAATCAGAAGGCAGATACGGAATCCAATAATAGGCAGGGTCAGGCAACGGAGAATCAGAATAACGAGGTACAGAATCAGGAGGCAGGTACAGAGTCCAGGAATGAGCAGAGATTGGCAACAGGATATCAGAAATAGCAAGGTACAGAATCAGAGTTCAGGAGGATAGTCAGGCAAGCAGAAGGTCATAACAAATAATACAGTTCAATATTACTAACGCTAAGGTGTGAGCTCCGTGATCATCAACACCTTTGGAAACTATGCTAGAACACAGATACTGACAAGGTCTGAGTGCTACCACGTAGTGATCGCAACGCCAGACACCAGAGAAATGACCAACACCCAGTATATATACATCAGCGCTTCCAGCGCCTCCCCTAAATGCTGGACCAATGAAAAGTGGTGGAAATGTCAGGTGACCAGCTTGGTCAGCTGACCTTCTTCTGGCTGTCATATAAACTCTGCCTCTCAGCGCGCTCATTGGGAACCTGTGTGGACTATCAGTCCCAGCCACACCAGTCACGCTTTGTAATGTCTCTGCTGGCCTGCACGTGGGGTGAGACGCACCGCTATCTGCACTTGTGGTGGCCTCCCCGCGCCTGGTCAGACTGTCAGTAGCAGGCCCGTGCACGTCTGACGCGGCGGTTTCTCCACGTTCCGCTATGCCAGCCGCGGAAACAGCCACCTCATCCTGCGTCCATGCGGCGGCTTTTCCGCGTTTCTTCACAGCCAAACCTCTGACCAAGGTGCCCAGAGTGAGCACTGACCAATCTAGCGGTGGTCACAACAACTAGCTGAGTTCTCTCCCATACGGGTGCCTGGTGGATGATTATTCATTCATTTCCCTGAGTGATATGGACATGTGCTGAGCGCTTACACCATATTTTCAACAGAGAACTCTCTGAATCTTAAAGAATAATTATTAGTAAAGTGTTTTAGTGCATTACACAGTTTGACCCTTGGTGCTTTTTCAGAGGCTATTGCCTTGGAAGAAGTGCCAGGTGAGAAACAGTTGTTAGGCTGCTCTCCTCACCCCATACCCACCACCATTTATGCCACACGTCGGTATGTGATTTCTTGCATGTTTTTGCACAATTTTTTAAAGGGAACCTAAACTGAGAAGGATATGGATTTTTCCTTTTAAAATAATACCAGTTGCCTGACTCTTCTGCTGATCCTGTGTCTCTAATGCTTTCAACCACAGCCCCAGAAAAAGCATGCAGATCAGATGCTCTGACTGAAATCAGACTGGATTAGCTGAATGCTTGTTTCAGGTCTGTGATTCAGCCACTACTACAACCAAAGAGATCAGAAGGACTGCCAGGCAACTGGTATTGTTTAAAAGGAAACATCCATATCCCTCTCAGTTTAGGTTCCCTACTGAGGCACCTTACTAATAAAACAGTGGGTCCATGAACCTCTGCCTCCATATCTTATACTAAAACACACTGCATTTATTGAAGGTCAGAACATGCTGATAGGGTGGGACGACATGTGTATCTGCAGCCCTTCCACAACTGTGCTTCCGCTTGCCTATGGCTGCTATCTTCTGCTATCTTCTCTACCTCACCATGGTAAATCAGTTCTGGTCATAACAGAGGTTGTCTTTTGCAAATAGATGTATGAGTGCTGGCAGCATTACTGCAGTTGTTGAAAAAGTAGGGGGTCAGTGCTCAGACTATACACCATACACTGCATCAAATTGGTCTGCATGGCTGTCATGCCAGAAGGAAGCCTCTTCTAAAAATGATGCACAAGAAACCAGCCCACAAACAGTTTTCTGAAGACAGCAGACTAATGCCTCATACTCACCTCTACAACACAGGAAGATGGATCCAGCGATTTCTCTCTCACGACGAGCATCCATCGATTCATCTTCCTGCAGGCGGGTATGCGCGATGTTATACGACGGGCGCGAATGGGAAATCAAACGATTGCAGTACTTTGCGCTGTTTTGTCGTGGATCTTAAAGATCCGACCCACCATGACGGTCATTTATTGCAGTGTGAAGGTAAGCGACATTCGCATGATTGTGCGCCTGTACCCATGATGCGACATTGCGTAAACGACTGCTCATCGCTGAAAAAAATCACCGGTCATCAGCAAAATTGTCGGTAAAATTGTGACATGGGTAAGTAGCTTTAGGATGTTACTGGAACCATGTCCTGTGGTCTGATGAGACCAAGATAAACTTATTTGTGGCGACAACCAGGTGAGGAATACCTACAGTCAAGCATGGTGGTGGGAATGTTATGGTTTGGGGCTACATGAGTGCTGCCAGCACTTGGGATCTACAGTTAATTGAGGGAACTATGAATACCAACATGTACTGTGGCATAGTGAAGCAGAGCATGATTCCCTCCCTTTGGAAACTGGGCCACAGGGCAGTATTTCAACATTACAACCATCCCAAACACACATCCAAGACAACCACTGCCTTGCCAAAGAAACTTAAGGTTATGATGTTGAACTGGCCAAGTATTTCTACAGACCCTATTGAGCATCTCTGAAGCATATCTCCAAGCTTTCTTACAGCCACTAGCTTAATCATAGAAGAGTGGAAGAGGATTCCAGTGCCAACCTGTGAAGCTCTAGTGAAACCCATGTCCAGGAGAATTAAGGCAGTGCTGGACAATATTGGTGGACACACAATAATTGACACTTTGGGCACAACTTAGTCTTTCTTCGCTTAGGGATGCTGTCACTTTTGTTGCCACCGGTTAAGACATGAATGACTGTGTGTTGGGTTAAAGGGAACCTAAGGTGATCCTGCTGATTGTCTGTCTCTAATACCTTTAGCCACAGACCTTGAACAAACATGCAGCAGATCAGGTGTTTCTAACATTATTGTCAGGTCTGACAAGATTAGTTGCATGCTTTCAGACAATACTACTGCAGCCAAATAGATCAGCAGGGCTTCTAGGCAAAGGAAATACATATGGCAACTTTCATATACTTCTCAATTCAGGTTGCCTTCAATTTGACGGGGCAGCACATTTACACTGTTATACAAGTTGTACACTACTTTACATTGTATCAAAGTGTCAAGTCTTTAGTGTTGTCCCATGAAAAATTGTTATAAAATTTTTACAAGAATGTGAGAGGTTTACTCACTTTAATTGTGAAATATGAAATGTTTCTCGGTGTAGTTTGTAGACCCTTAATGGCTATAAAAGAAACTTGAGCAGTACCTATTATCAACAAGATGACATAATTAAAAGCAAGCTGCAGAGGCCTGGGGTGGCTTTTAAGATATCAGAAAAGCAGGGAGGGTTCCTATTTCCCAGCCAGTCACAAGTTGGCACAGGTGAGATTTCTGGGATATCTATTGATTGCCGAACACACTTTGCCAAATACTTTTGTTCCACACATGAGGTAGGAATATAATACAGGTGTAAAAGTAAGGAATAATTAAGCAGCATAAAAGTTTGAAATACAGATACCGTTCATGACTAGGTTAACCCAAGCCCTTTTCTAGTACACCCCAATATTATTTATTTAGTATTAAAGTATTATTTAGTATTTATATAGTGCCGACATCTTCCGCAGCGCTGTACAGAGTATATATAGTCTTGTCACTAACTGTCCCTCAAAGGAGCTCACAATCTAATCCCTACCATAGTCACATGTCTATGGATGTACTGTGTAGTGTATGTATCATAGTCTAGGGCCAATTTATGGGAAAACCAATTAACTTATCTGTATGTTTTTGGGATGTGGGAGGAAATCGGAGTACCCAGAGGAAACCTACGCAGACACAGGGAGAACATACAAACTCCTTGCAGATGTTGACCTGGCTGGGAATCGAACCGGGGACCCAGCGCGGCAAGGCGAGAGCGCTAACCACTACGCCACCGTGCTGCCCAATATCATATATTCCTCTTGTTTTTGTAATATGCCCATCAGAAACTTACAATGTAGATTAGGCAATTTCATAGCTATCATAAACAAATTTGTATGTCATTTTTAACCAGTCAAAAGTCTCCAAAATGTGGATTTAAAATGTTGATTCAAAGCTTCTTCTTCTCATTATTTATTGGATTTATATAGCACCAACATGTTATGCAGAGCTGTACAATAAATAAGGTTCCAGACAATGATAACGGGTGACAGACAACACAATACAGGTAATGAGCAATAGGATGCACAATGCCAGATCCTACACTGAATACCTAGTCACAATAATACAAGTTCACATTATTCTGTGGGTAGAATGCACAATCAAGTCTTGCCAAAGGCTTAAACTCTAGAGGGAGGGGTTGGTGACACAAAAGAAGGGGGGCTGCACCGAGAGGCTCTCTGCAGAGAGAGTTAGGGCAGCAGTGAGGTGGGGTAGGCCTTCTTGAAGAGGTGAGTTTTGAAGATGTTGAAGGAAGGGGCAAGCCTGATAGGCAGTGGGAGATTTGCATAGGGGAGTTGTGGAGACAGAACTGACTGCATGTTCTTATGCTAGGATAAAAAATATGAAGGTAATAAATCCTCTTTTACACTATTGGCGTGCTCTGTTTTCCTCATTTTTTTGTCCACCCATCTGTACCCTGCATAATCGGAGCAGCACCATAGTGAATAAGGAACATTGCCAGATTTTGGTTTTCCTATTCCCTATGGAGTGGGAGCCCCTTGATATAGTCCGGAGGGCAGAGTTAACTTTCAATATACTATATACTGTATATGCTCTGGTAGCATCACAAAATGGCATCTACAGTGCAGTAAGTGTGAGGAAGACATCAAAATGAAAACGAACCACCCAAATGCAGGACTGTAAGTCCAAATCAGATGGGAGGTTTTTAGATGTGGTAGCTGTTCATACAATTAAGTTTGTAAATCATGTCCAATTTTATAGCAAACGTATGTTACAAATAGGGCTAGAAAGGTAATATCGAAGTTAAGTTCAACTGGAAAAACTTGTTTTGAATTATTTTTATTTATTTATCAATAAAGCAAGATCTAAATAGACAAGACAAATAACATGTATATTGCGCTTTTCTCCTGAGTTTAAGTGCTTGAGCTGCAGCCACTAGGGCACGCTCAGTAGGCAGTAGCTGTGTTAGGGAGTCTAGCCCAAGAACTCTTTACTGAATAGATGCTGGCTTACTTAACAGGAAGAGACAAGATTTGAACCCGGGTCTCGTGAGTCAGAGGTAGAGCCCTAAACCATTACACTATCCAGCCACTATATAAGGATAGATAATCCCTGAGACCAAGATTTAGGAATCCACACCAATATAAGGTGAAGGTCAGAGTCTGATTTATGTAGGGGGATTTTACTTTTTTTTGCCCACACTTTTTCTTGTACATTGGTTTGGCATCCATCAAATAGACCGATAGCACTGATATGCTATCAGGCTATCAGGCAAATTAACCTGTGCATCAGGACAAGTTAATATGGCTCCTGTGCCATAAAAGGCTTTGTTGGCTTGAAGAAATGTGGTTCATATTATTATCTGGCATGATTTAGATTAATATCTTACGTTGTTTAATGAATTGCGTGTTTCGAACTCACGTCAGTGCTAGTTCCATACTGACACTAAGTACGTCAGAAGCACACCGTACATTAAACAATAGCAGTCTAGTTATGAAATATAGCATAGATAGACAGTTAAAACACATCTAACAAGTCAGTGATGCTTAGAATATATTGCTGAAGAAAGGGGCCCAAAATGTAATATCTTGTCCTTTGTCTGCAGGAAAACCGACTGCTCATTCACAGTCAGTCCAATCATCTGAGGTGATAATTTGCTGCATCAGAAGTGAACGTGGACTCATGCGTAATATGGTCCTAAGGTCAGTTGGCGTGTTTTTTTTTTTTTTTAAAAGCTTGGATTCGGATGTACAATGTTTGGAATAATTATGAACCTCTCCCTGCTATATTGGTAAGTTTGCTCACTTAGAAAGAAATGAACCATTTATAATATTTATGGTAGTTTCATTTTAATGGAGAGAGACAGAATATCAACCAAAAATACAGAAAAAAAACACATTACACAAAATGTATAAATTGCTTTGCATGTCTTTGAGTGAAATAACTATTTAGTCCCCTTTTCTAAAGCAAGTTGGGTTTGGAAAATATGAGAAGGCTAAAGCTAGGTGGAAAGTTGAAGTGTATGTCTTTGAGGATTCTGATTGGTTGGAGTTTGATCTGTCAAATATGCCCTCAGTGATCAGTGTCAATGACAAATTTTTACAGGTTAAGTGGTTTCATCAGTTATATTACACGCCTGTAAAATTGCCTGGGTTCTAGGGGGCACTCAAGGTGTTATGAATGTGGTCAGTTTGAAGGCAATTTCCTGCATTGCGTGTGAAAAAGCGTGTTTGTGCAGGAATCAATCACCCATTATCTCACTACCATTCTGCAACTTCCTGCTGATCTCTCATTTAACGAGGAACTGTAAACAAGGATCGAACTTCATCCAAATCAGCAGCTGATGCCCTCTTTCCCATGAGAAATCTTTACCTTTTCTCGAATGGGGGGTCTATATGGCTGATATTGTGGTGAAACCCCTCCCACAGTGTGATGTAAGGACCTAGGTCCCATCAGTTTCCTGTCTGTGAACCTTGTTGCATTGTGAAAAATAGCTGTTTCCAACTGCCAAGCAACCAGTATCTCGTTTGTGCATATGTATGTATATAAAAAAACAACAACAACAAAACTTTAAGCCTATCGCAATGTTAGTGGGTGTGGTTATAAATAATGGCAGTTGGTGCTCTCTATTTTTTTTACTTGTCTGCCAGTAGTAAAGATGATTATGTGCAGGCTCATTGTGGATCATTTTGCTTGAACAAATTACATGGTAAATATGAATAATTTCTTGATCTCCTATTTTTTAACTTCTCACTTTGCAATTGATTTATTTTTTTCCCCTTTTCGCTAAAGTTTCTCCTTAAGGCTTGTATGCTGGCAATCATGTTTAATGTGAGAAGTGGCAAACATTAAATGCTTTTCTTGAGAATCGTCCTCTTTTATGCCAGGAAATGTATATTGCTTAAATGGAAAACATCACAACTTCACTCTCTAGAGCAGGCGTCCCCAAACGTTTTTGGTCAAGGGCCGGGTCAATATACTTCAGACTGCTTGGGGGGGGGAGGGGGGGGGGGGGAGCAGAACATACATAAAATTATGTTGAAAAACATGGCATATTGATTCCCCCCAATCATGCCTGGAGGAGAACTCTCAGCAACCGCCACTCAGTCATGCAGCACCCGAAGAACGTCTTTTTGCACTAGACGGTGAAGTATACTCAGGTGACATGCTGCTGTCCAATTGGACAGCAGTGTCACCTGATGCAGAATTGGAAGCCAGTAAATGACTGCTCGCTGGCTTCTACAGTATGTGGATGGGTGGTGCCAGCACTGCTATTCTATATGCAGGCCGCCGGTATTTAAAGGTGCAGTAGGCCACATCTATAAGTTATACATTTTGTGTTTGGGGGCCAGTGAAAAAGCCTTGTTGGGCCACATTCGGCCCGCGGGCCTTTGTTTGAGGACCAATGCTCTAGAGGTCTAGAAAGCTCTTGTCAACCAGTGTTTGCCCCTATATAAGCTAACATATCAGGTTTGTTGTCATCCAGCAAAATTGGATAAAATATGGAAATGTTGGCTCGATTCTTCGACCTCTGTCGTTCCTAACCTGGATATTAATGTGAGTGTCTCTGATATACATACATAAGGGTTTGTCATTTTTTTCTCTAAATGTTTTCCATAGATGTGGTGTTCATGCATATTTAGTCAGAATGAACCAAACCAGTGTTTAGTCAGATATGCTCTTCCTTTTGACAAGAATAGACTGACTATGTTAAGGCAATTTTTGCTGTATCTAAACTGAAATTCTCATACTGCCTGCTGTGGGCCCAATTGTTTATTTTATGGTCTGTTTGTGGGATGTATTGGGGGAGGGAGATGAGTTTTCTTTATCTTTTGTGTTTATTGAAAAAATTGACTACCCTGCAAGGTCATGGTGAACCAGAACTCATTGGAGTCTGTAAGGGGCTACAATGGACCAAACAGCCCTCTTACTAAAATGCTATGAAAACAAAAGTTTGGTTTCTTAAAACAGAAAGTATTTGCAACAGTTCAGGTTGGAGTGAGCTACGAGATGTCTCCCACTGCTGAAATATGAAAATTATCCATTGTTGTCCCTGTGAGCTAGCCACACCTCCAGATCCACTGGAATGCAATGATATGTCAGCTTTTTAATATTATAGAGCCACACTAATCCAACTAATTTAATATCTGTAATATTAAAACGCTGACACATCATTGCATTCCAGCGGATCTGGAGGTGTGGCTAGCTCACAGGGACAACATTGAATAATTTGCATATTTCAGCAGTAATGCACTGGGAGAAATCTTGTAGCTCAATCCAACCTGAACTATTGCAAATACTTCCTGTTTTAAGAAAGTCAACTTTTGTTTTCATTGAAAAAAATTGGCAACTAAATGTGTCTCTTGTCTTCTATAGGCAGTTCTTTTGCTGATACTGTACAATGACTGATGATTACTATAAGGCCATTGGGACCAATGGTTATGGACATTCTTGTTGCATTATCAGGGCCAGATTTCTGGAAAGGCCTCAAAGGCCTGTGTCTGGAGCGACTGCTTCCCAGGAGGGCACCTGGATATGAAAAAGGGCTTGGTGAATATTGAAGAGAAGCCCGCAAATGGAAAAGGGAGGCTGAAAATGAGGAGCAACATATAGAAGAGGAGAGAGGATAGTCGAGGGAGCTGTACACGAAAGAGAGTAACTGCTGTAGATGGATGTTACACACAGAAGAGAGAGATGCACATTGAATGGGAAGGGAGCTGTTGCTATTGGATAGGGAGCAACAAGTTGGCTTAGGGGCTTGAAAAAGTATAAAACTGGCAATGTGTTTTATGGATTCAAGTCTCTGCCCCCTCTAGCTACTAACCACAGCCTTTATAAATCTCTGAGCCTGTATACTAATCAGAGATACAGAGAGTAGGGAGAGCTGGAAATTATGTTGGAGGTCACAGTGACCTCACCTTCACATCAGCAGGTTCTGCAGAATCTCTTTCCTACTTGCAATTTTCTTGGCCATCCTAAATCCATCCTCTTGTAACTTGCTAAACACAATATACATGAACTTCATATTAGCATAACCTGACTTTAAAATAGCTTATTTTGATGTCATAATAGCTTACCGTAGCTTTGCCAAGCTTTATAAAAGAATAACTGCATGTCATAATTGCTCAGATTGGCTTCTTATCTTTATGTTATAATTATTCTTTGCTTCTTTACAACTAACCCTGGTGTCATGACTTATCATAAGGTATAATCACTGATCTCAGTGTCATAACAACTTAGATTTGCTTTATGAAATCTTCCCTGATGCTGTAATAACTTAACTGCGTTTTATAATACTTTACTCTGCAAAATAACTGGCTTCATAATTGGTTATCCCAGTGTTATAATGGCTTACTCTGATGTCATAGCTGGCGCAGGTTTCATAATACCCTGCACTGACATCATAAGTTGCCATGGGTTACCAATATTTTACACTGGTCACCAATTTCATAAAAGTTTTCCCATGCGTCATAATAAGCCACCTTGGTATCTGATGGCTCATCCTAGGGAAATAATTATTTGACTTGAATATGTTGTTCATACTGGATTTGTAATGATTTATGGTATCGTGAACCTTAAGATCCTACCTTACGCTGGCAATATGGTTATAAAACTTCTTCAGTTCCTTACCTGTTTTATCTGATAGTTTTAGGTTTTTGCTGACTTCAAAGCATCTCATGATTCACTTGCATTAAACGCACACAATTAAAGATTTGCATTTATTTTGCCCATATTTTTGTGCATTGACACATATTTATTAACTCGTGTATAAATGATCAATTTTAGTGTTACTTCATGATTCAATGATAGCCCTTCATCATCTGATTGAGTGTTTCTCATGTGTCACTTAAGAACTAAATTAAGGCCTGTTTGCCACTGGCATAACCTCCCCATATGCATAAATATAAGAGCGGTTGATGGGGTTACATCAGTTTAATGTCAGGGCACAAAAAGAGAAGACAACTGGAGCAACTTTTCTTCTTTAAAGAGTGCAATCATGTTTAGAACACAGGTGGACATCAGTCTGCAATCAAGTTATGAAAATTATTCAAGGAAGATGCCAGAAGACTTCATGCAAGTCCAGAACAGATACTACTTTTCAATCAAAATAACATGAGGCTTCAACCAAGCCCTTATGACCAATAATAATGGCTTGTGATGTATCCCCTTATAGAAGAGGAGTTGTTAATCATTAATTGTTATGTTGGAAATGCCAAGATTTATTCAGCCTCTTCATGGAAGGAATTTTCACGCTAAGAACTGATCAATGGACATTGATTGCAATCCTGAACCCTAAAAATATGGTGTTCTTGTTTGTGCGTATGCGCCTTAAGAGACAGCCTGTTTGAATTTGCATGTGTTGATCTCTGCTATCTCTGCTTGAGCTTGATATCATGGACATAGGTCCATGATATCAAGCTCAAGCAGAGATAGCAGAGATCAACACATGCAAATTCAAACAGGCTGTCTCTTAAGGCGCATACACACGCTGTACTTTTGCAAATGACAGGTCCTTCAGACCCTCCAGCAGGGCGGTAGTTCTGCCAACAGATGCACGTGAGTACAAGCTGTCGGCAAACTAATAAGACTGTTTTGACTTATCCACCGAGCGTATTAGTCAAAAACAGTCTTATCAGTCTGCCGACAGCTTGTACTCACGTGCAATTGTTGGCAGAACGACCTCCCCACAGGAGGGTCTGAAGGACCCGTCATTTGCAAAAGTACGGAGTGTGTACACACCTTTATTCCATTGCATGCTGTTCATGCTTCTATTAAAAGTGTCAGTTTTATTAATGTACATCAGACTGAATGGTGACCCTGCACTGGCATGCGTTTATGAGGTAACTTTTGATGGCAAATTTACAGATGATCACACCTTGCTCCCGTATTATTCTTGCTCTTGCGGGTATAAATATTCATGAAGGATGTCTTTTGTGAAGAATCTGTGAGATTGTTCCTAAAGATTGCACTTTTGTAACGATTGGTGTCAGCACGCAGAGAGAATCTGATTCTTGGCGATCTGCAGTACCACCAAGAATGCAGATATACGCCTGATTATCGATGATCTGCAGAATCAGCGATAATACAGATGTATTGCTAACCTCTGGACACCAGAATAGTGGGAGTGTTTGGTGCAACAGTAACAACTCTGAGTGGAGACCACAAGAGGAGCTAGCGGCCTAAGACTCCTGAGGAATTCACCCCTGACTGTGGGTGATATTCCTGTAGCCTGTGGACCCCTGGGCGAGGGACCGAGGCTGGGTTGCAGGAAGCCCTGCAGCTAATATGAAAGGTATTGCCCTGGACTGGGCTAATGTAATACAGTAATAGCACAATCCTAGTATGGGTGTGAGGTCCGTAGTCACAACACCCTGGAACTAGTCTGGAGCATAACATAAATGATAATACAAATCCCTAGTCTTGGGTGTGAGGTCCGTGATCGTCAACACCCTGGAACTAGTCTGGAGAACGTTACATCGTACTTCAGCTTTTGTGAGGACTCCTGTGTACCAACCAAAACCTACAAGGTCTTTCCGAACAACAAGCCGTGGTTCTCCAACAAGCTACGGCAACTTCGGAAGCGCAAGGAAGCTGCGCACAAATCAGGCAACCTTGAGGAATATAGGAGGGTGAGGAACGACCTCAATCGTGAATTGAGGGTTGCCAAACGGGAGTTCGCTGAGAGGATGGAACAAAACCTCTGCTCAAAAGACTCACGAGCCGTATGGAAAGGCCTTAAAGCTGCCACCAATTACAAGCCTCCCCCCCGTCACGCTCCACCCAGCATCGAACTTGCTGAAGAACTCAGTAAATTCTACTGCAGGTTCGAGTGCCAGGACTTGCCGGCGGGGGATCTGTCACCACTCACTTCCCCTCTGGCACATGAGGACCTCACCTTGAGTCTAAGCCCACCCCCCGTGGCTGTGAACGAATCCGACGTCATACATCACCTGTCAACTATGAACTCCAGGAAAGCCTCTGGCCCGGACGGAGTGTCCCCTGCCTGCCTGAAGTCCTGTTCTAGGCAACTTGCACCTATTCTCACCACTATTTTCAACAAGTCACTTCAGATGGGCAATGTTCCTGCCTGCTTTAAGAGGTCCACCATCATTCCAGTCCCCAAAAAGCAGGGCGTCACTGACCTCAATAACTTCAGGCCTGTTGCACTAACTTCCGTTATCATGAAGACACTCGAAAGGGTTGTCCTGTCCTTTCTGAAGTCCTCCACCACGCCCCTCCTAGACCCATACCAATTTGCGTACAGGGAAAACAGGTCCACCGATGACGCAATCAATATCTGCCTGGAGCTCATCAGCAACCACCTGGACAGGCCAGACTCGTATGCCAGAGTCCTCCTCCTGGACTTCAGTTCGGCATTTAACACCATCTGTCCACGCAGACTTCAGGAGGGTCTAGCTACACTCGGTGTCCATTCCAGCCTACGCCTTTGGATCACGGACTTCCTATCCCACAGGTCACAATCTGTCAAGCTGGGTGACATTTCCTCCCAACCACGGACCACGAACATGGGGGCTCCACAAGGCTGCGTCCTGTCTCCAATGCTGTTCTCCCTCTACACCAACAACTGCAGATCTACAGCGGACTCTGTCAAGGTCATCAAATTTGCAGATGACACCACTATCGTTGGCCTTATCACCAAAGAAGACGAGAGTGCCTATCGTCAGCAGGTAGACAGTATCTGCCACTGGTGCAGGGAGAACAGGTTGGTCCTTAAAACAGCTAAAACTGTGGAGATGATTATCGACTTCAGGAAGCATGCCCCTTCTCCATCACCAATCCACATTGACGGAACTGAAGTGGCGATTGTTCCCTGTGTCCGCCTCCTGGGTACCACCATATCAAACGACCTGAGGTGGAAGGCTAACACCAGCTCCACCGTGGCAAAGGCCAAGAAAAGACTCTTCTTTCTCCGTCAGCTGAAAAAGTTTGGCATGCCCCTTCATGTCCTCACAAGATTCTACTCTGCCACCACAGAATCTATCCTCTGCTCTTCCATCCTGGTCTGGCACGCTGGTTCCTCCGCCAGGGACAGACAAAAACTCCAGAGGGTCATTAGATCAGCGGAGAAAATCATCGGGAAACCCCTCCCTCCGCTTGATCTTCTCTACACCTCGAGACTACACAAGAGGGCGCTAAAGATAGCCATGGACCCCTCTCATCCTGGCCACTGCTACTTCAGTCGCCTGCGTTCAGGGCGTAGATTCCGGGTCATCCCCACCAGGACCACGAGGCACAGGAACTCTTTTTTCCCTTCGGCAGTCAATCTCCTGAACTCCGCCCACGGCTCATCTCCACCCCATTGTTCTTAGACTCACAGACGCGCTTGGAACTTGTGGGCCGAGCCCTCATAGCCTGCCTCCACTATCTGTTGTATCTTGTTTAAATGCTTATCATGTATCTCTCTTGTTTAATGCACTGTTATTCATGTCCTTGTAGATGTTGAGCTCTGTAATGTGCCAAACCCAATTCCAGGCATGATCCTGTCATGCTTGGCGAAATAAATAATTCTGATTCTGATTCTGATTCTGAATATAACATAAATGATAATACAATTCCCTAGTCTTGGGTGTGAGGTCTGTGATCGTCAACACCCTGGAACTAGTCTGGAATATATCACAAAGACAATACAGTTCCCTAGTCTTGGGTGTGAGGGCCTTGATCTCAACACCCTGGAACTATGCTAGAGAATACACAGAAGATACACAGTATTCCTAGTCTGGGGTGTGAGGGCCTTGATCTCAACACCCTGGAACTGGTCTAACAAATAAACAGTACAAGGTAATCTAGCTCAGTCTGAATTCCCAAGTCCTCCTGGTTCAAACACACTGTAAGGATCTGACTATGGTCTGAATGCTTCCACAAAGTGTTTGCGATGGCAGACAACCAGCAACTGACAAGCAAGCAGAATATATAGTAGCTGAACACTGCTGCCCCGCCCGAGCCACTCAGCCAATCATGAGTCCAGCAGGAATCAGCTGATCGTCCTGATCAGCTGACACTTCCCGTGCTGGTATAAAGGTTCTGACTTCTGGCCCGGGCGCGCGTAGCTCTTCATCCATCTATGTGGACTAACAGACCCAGCCACTCCAAAGGCACGCTGCTGCGTACAAACTGCCACCTTGGACGCGGAAACAGCCGCTTTGCTATTAGAACATGCGGCGGCTTTTCCGCATTCTGCCACACTACCAGACGCGTGCCTACGCGTGCAAAGCGCCGCGTTGGACGCGGAATCAGCCGCCTTGCTTTCAGCAGATGCGGCAGCTTTTCCGCGTTTCTCACAACTTTGAGTCACTTGATAAACTATGAAATAATTAGCTAATATGGTGAGTCGCAACTGGTCAGCACATTGAGCAACTGGCAAACAGATGCCAGGGTGGTGCCATTAGATTTGGACTGTGCCTCATGCAATGCTTGCTGGGCCTTTACTGGGGTTGATGTTTCTAGTTCTCATGGATTCATAATCTAAATAACCTGTGTTTTTCTGCATGTATTTTTTCAGCCCCAGCTGAAAGACGAGACATTGCCTTCCAGAGATGGTTGGCAGTGATAATGGGCCTCAATTTACACCAGTAGCATTTGAAATGTTCTGGAAACATAAAGGAAGTTAGTATGCCACATTAAACCCATACTATCCAGCCACAAATGGTTTGGCTGAAAGATTACACAGACCATAAATCAGGCTTTGGGGTCTATGGCTAAGGACAGTGGGTACTTACAATGCATACTTTTAATATGTTTGTTATGTTATCCCAGTTCAGTTCATGCTACTATCATCTGCAGTGTCGTGCTTGGCCATGTCCTGAAGACTTGGTTGGACTTCCTAAAAACAAATTAAAGTTGTCATCTCTGGAATCTTTGGTTGAAAGCTGTGAAGGGGATGGAGTAAGTGGATTTTGCAACAATTCAACATTGGACAGTCTCTGATAGCTATAGAGTAAAGAGGCCATAACAAATGGATACCAGAAATTCTGACTGTCCAAAGAGATCATTAAAGTCAAATGGTAATGGGGCATAGGATATGTTTTGGCGCTTGTGAAGTACAGAGGTAACCCGTAGGAACAATTTGGATCAAGAACTGATATAGCAAGAAAAAGGCTGATGTGGCACTCCCCTCATATAGAACCTATTATGTCATGGATAGTTGGATACATTGGCAAACAAACACTCACCGCTGCTGCATAGCTCCAACAAGACTGGATTGAATGTGTGCTCCATTAATAAACGCGAAAAAAGATCTATGCAAATGTATCATCCGAAGAAGCAGAACGTGCACCATCCGTCCATAGCCAATGTGATTTATTGTTCCACTGGCATATACAAACAACAATGCAGGAGTGATATCAACAGTATGATACCTGATACATATTGTGATGCAGCTCCGGGGGTGGAGGTGGGTGCTTCGGGCTCAGGTGGGATCGGCGACAGCCAATTCGCATCCTTCTGGACGCTTGGTCACGCTGCGCTCCTCTATGTGTTAAACTTACTTGCAGTTCATGCCATGCTTCATCACATGACTCCTGGAGGAAGGAGTCATTGGAGTCACGTGAAGCATGGTGTGAACCACTAGTAAGTTAACTCCCTGAGACTGTGCCAGCTTCTTTCGGTGCTGAGGTGTGGTGTGCGGGAGAATTTGGATTTCCGAAATTAAACTTCCAAAAATGACTATTCCTGACACACATTACAGGCTACTGGTCTATGTAGTAAACATTGGCCCTTGATCACAATATAATAAGAAAACTAAGATTTTATCTTACAATTCTTTACTATTCAACTTCACACGAAGGCAGTATAGCTCGTTCTGACTTGGTCCAAATATCCACTAAGAGAGAGGGTATTAATAACCTCTGTGGAATTATCTTCTGCATCTTAAATGAGGTAGTTTCTGGCAGGTCAAATGAAGCTGCTTTTTCTTCCCACAGTGTTTTGAAATAAGAGGGTTTGGTAGGAAGTGTTTCCTGACAGTTAAATTGAGATGTAGGCTGGGGTTAGGAGAGGGATCCTGCTTCTTTAACATGGAAACAAGACAAAGGTTCTTTCTATGAGCGCAGGATCACAACTGTCAGAACATCTTCGTGCACTTGGGAGACTCTGCAAAGTCATAATTATATCTCTTAACCTGTCTTGCTCTTTGCAATAGAAAGATCCTATTATATTGAAATGAGATCATTAACAATCACATACTTTTCTTTCAGGCTTTTTTTTTTTTTTTTATTCAAATACCTTAACTGCCGGCAATGGAATATTTATAAGTATTTTTTACAGTAAATGATGGCATGTTTCTACAGGGATGGGAAATTAACCTGTTTCTATCCCCTCTTGTGTGTTAAGTTGGAGTTTATAGAAAAGTAGAACATATCTCTCTAAGATTCGTTCTAAGTAGAATTATTCTTAAGGTGACCTTCAAATGAGTATCCCAGAGGCTTCCCATTTCTGTTAATCCATTAGCAGGCATCTATATGGCTAGGGGATAATGATAATACAAAAAGAAGCAAAAGCAGAATGTTTCTCTAATAAAGAGTTTGAAATATTAATGGACACTGCAATTATAAGACTTGTTGTGGGTTAAAGTGGTAAAAAGTTATTTAATTGGCTGAGTTTGTATATGGGCAGTGGGGCAAGGAAAAAGCAGGTTGTGTGTAATCCTCTGCTTGCCTGCAGCAGTGGAAGGTGCACTGCTGCAAGACTTCAAAATGTAAACAGTTTTAATCAAAATATACAAATTGATTTAGCAACTTGCCCTGAGGATATAAGGCTACAACTTCCTAATGTACACAGAGGGCATCCTCTGTGTAGCTTGTATTGTTATGAGTTCCTGGCACTAACTAACTGTAACGATGGGTGTCAGCACGCAGAGAGAATCTGATTATTGGTGATCTGCAGTATCACCAAGAATGCAGATATACACCCGATTATTGATGATATATTGCTAACCTCTGGACACCTATGGTATGTGAGTGTTTGGTGTAACAGTAATACTTTGAGTAATGCACCTGCTGAGCAGGTGATAAGAAGCAGCCTGGAATACTGCTTATGCTGACACAGGAACCTTCCAACAGCCTGAGATTCTCCAAGTGGTGGAGTCAGGCTGAAGGTAGGAGGAACCTGCACAGGAGTGACACCTGAATGGTGGATGTCACTAGCAGGTCAGGAGACTATCTCTTAAGGGAGAGAGATAGTTCCCAAGGTAGTAACAGACATCAAACAATGCCTAGTCTTGGTGTGAGGTCCGTGGTCTCTACACCCTGGAACTAGTCTGATGCATAAAACAATGATAACACAGAGTCCCTAGTCTGGTGTGAGGTCCGTAGTCTCGACACCCTGGAACTAGTCTGAAGTATAACACAAATGATAATACAGTTCCCTAGTCTTGGGCGTGAGGTCCTTGGTCTCTACGCCCTGGAACTAGTCTGGAGCATAACACAAATGATAATACAGTTCCCTAGTCTTGGGCGTGAGGTCCTTGGTCTCTACGCCCTGGAACTAGTCTGGAGCATAACACAAATGATAATACAGTTCCCTAGTCTTGGGCGTGAGGTCCTTGGTCTCTATGCCCCGGAAATAGTCTGGAGTATAACACAAATGATACACAGTTCCCTAATCTTGGGTGTGAGGTCCTTGGTCTCTACACCCTGGAACTAGTCTATAACATAACATAACATTGACATGCGAGAGTATTCTAGCTCAGTGTGAATTCCCAGGTCCGTCCTGGTTCTAACACACTGTGGGATCTGACTATGGTCTGAATGCTTCCACGTAAGTGTTTGCAATGGCAGACAAAGAGGAACTGGCAAGCAAGCTGTATAAATAGCTGCTGGAGTCTGCCGCCCCGCCCAAGCCACTCAGCCAATCATGAGTCCAGCAGGAATCAGCTGATCCTCCTGATCAGCTGACACTTCCCCTGCTGGTATAAAGGTCCTGACATCTGGGCCGCGTGCGCGTAGTTCTCCATCTGCCCATGTGAACTAACAGAACCAGCCACACCACCCGCACGCCGCCGCGTACAAACCGACCGCGTTGGACGCGGAAACAGCCGTCTTGCTGTCAGCACCCGCGGCGGCTTTTCCGCGTTCACTCGTCGTGCCATGCGCACGTCTCTGCATGCCAGCCGCTGTGCTGGACGAGGATTCAACCGTCCTGCCGTTAGTACACGCGGCGGCTTTTCCGCATTTCCTCACACTAACTCTACAAGATTGTCTTTCTTTTGGGACTGCCACTTATCTTCATGTTGACTGTAGAGCAGGAACAACGATAACAGGGCAAGTGATCAACTTTCTTTACAAGAGGTATGTAGGCCACTGGTATCATATCTTATGGACAGAACATTTTTGTAAGGGGGGTTCCATAAATGTACAATATCTTATGTTTCCAACTGAGAATATGTTTTTAATTATAAACAAAATACTGTAGGTCACTGCGAGCAGGCTGACTTTTGACACCCACATTTTGTGTGTAAAGTGGGTGTTGGCCTATCCGCGGGTGACATCCCGCCAGTGACATGTTCATGGGGCCCTGTATGCAGAATACATGTTGAAGCATGTTTCAGTTTGTATAGCTCTGGCTTGCATGCTCTAGTATTCCCAGTAGCTTTCTGAACTGGCCACTACAGGTCCAGACTCACTGCAGTCACATGACAGTCAGCCTGGAGCTCTAGTGGCCAGTTTAGAAGCTGCTCATGACACTAGAGGATGCAAGGCAAAATGAGGACAGGTAGCTATACACACTGAAACATGCTCCGCAGTGGACTCTGCACCCACTGGCACACTCCAATGCGTGCTCTGCATGGGGGATGGGCGACTATAACACATAGTCAATTAGCGGGTCATAGCTTTTGGCCTTTTCTTTAGGCCATAAGTGGGAGGGGTTGACATAATTGTGGGGGGACCTTATTGGAAATATTCAGTGAATATGCAAGCAAATAATTAGAATCTAACCAAAAATACCAAACAGTCACTTTAACTTTAATCAAGCCATATGTGCAGCTGATAAATAGCATGGGTAAAATATTTACCTAGCTGAAGGATGCATCATTCAGGTTTGATTGTCCTGTGATTTGAAGGGCTTTAGACAGCTCAGCTAGGCAGCACACTGACTACACCAGCAAAGGTAGACCTGCATGGACATACCGACTTGGCTATAAGGAGAAGCAGTATACACTGATGAGTCATCACTACAGTACAGACAGACAATGAGAAGATAAAAATGCAGAGTTGAAGCAGGATTAAGCTAATATGTATACAGCTTGAAAAGGGATCTAACGAATTTCACCTTGGCTGGATTCAGTGGGTCCACTGAATTGGAGACAGATTCAGATTCAATTTTAAAATCAAGGTTTATAAAAAGACATACCTACATAACTGGGTGACTACATACAGAACAGAGTGGATGCATGTCTCTGTCTACAGTGCAGCACTGCTGAAAGAAAGGGAGGCTGTGTGACCATAGCTTATAAATGAGACATCCTAGGTGGAGAGTGACAGAAGCAATTTTAGATGTTATATCCAATGTCTTCTCATGTACAAAAACTTTCCTACTCAAGGCCAGGTTTCTGGAAAGTCCGCGGATGCATGGACCTTGGGCGTCTGTAGCCCTAGGGGGAGCCTGAACATGGAAGAGGAGGATGCAGATTAAAAAAGGAGGCTGCAAATGGGGAGCAACACATGGAGGTGGGGTGTTGCTTCCCAAGAGAGCTGTTCCTGAGACACAGGTGGTGCTGTACATTGATATTACACATGGAATGGGGAAACTGCACTTGGTATGGGGGGTTCTGCTGCACATGGAATAGAAGCAACAAAAAACTTGGCCTTTTGGCGCTTAAAGTATAAATCTAGCTTTGTTCCTATTGTAAGGTACACTTACAACTGATATACCACATGGGCAACTGTAGGGTGTGTACAACTCAGGCATGGTTGATTTTTGCACTAATGACAAGTATTGTTTACATTATGTTTTTGGTTGCAGCTTTGTCATTTGTAGCCTATTGTTTGCTTACAGTAACTGATCACATAAATGAAAACTCCCTTCTCGACACCTGTTCCAAACTACCCCTCCTGATGTTAGAACCTTCCTGATGCCTAACCCTAACCTTCCCCTCAATGGTAATACCTCCCTACTGATTTACCTGAAGCAGGGTTTTCCACCCATGTGGGAAATGTGTCACGGCAGCCTCGGGCATGTGTTGCCGCCCTGCTCTGTCTCCCTCCCACACTTCTCTGCTCTGCCTCCGCTCTATGTAGAGTTAGAGCAGGGCTACATGAAAATGTCCGCCGCCGTCCACAAATCCGGCCATTTTCTTGTGACCCTGCTCTAAGTACAGTACTACAGTAAACACGGAGGGGAGGCAGAGTACAGAAACAGAGAGGTAGACAGAGCGAACACTGAAGAGAGACATCAGTGCTATGAGTGAGCCTGTACATTCTACTGGGTGCACCTACACCTGACTTCCTATGCTGGGGGCTCCTACCCCTGACTTTCTATACTGGGGGTACCTATGCTTGGCTACCTATACCTAGGGCACCTACATATCTATACTGAGGGCACCTACATACCTATACTGAGGGCACCTACATACATTTACTGAGGGCACCTACATACCTATACTGAGGGCACCTATACCTGACTTCCTATACTGGGGGTACCTATGCTTGGCTACCTACACTGAGGCACTTATGCCTGGCTACCTACACTGAGGGCACCAACACTTGGCTATGTATACTGAGGGCACCTACACCTGACTTCCTCCACTGGGGGCACCTATACCTGCCTAACTAACTACCTATACTGAGCCTGAGAGTGTTTTTTTTTTGGGGGGGGGGGGGTAAGGATTCGCACAGTGGCTAAAACGTGCAGTACAAATTGTCGGTGCTGTGCAATCATTCCAAATTGGGTTGGGGGGTCCTAGCTTTCCCACTGTTTGTTTTCATTAATATTCCTGAAAGGTTCTAGGCTTCATTTTTTGGTGTATTGCCATCCCTTTTTGTGGTTATTATTAGTATTTTTCTATTATACATATGTGATGTGTCACAGGGATCTAAGTGTTTGGCGTGATGTGTAAAGACTTCAAAAAGGTTGGGAACCACTGGCCTAAAGGATCCCCTTATAGTTAATCCCTCACAGATGGCCCATTGCCTGGCACTAAAGTTAACCCACGAGAACAAAACAAGTGTATTGGTTATTTCTGTCATTAATAACCAATCACTTGGTGGCTGACTATAATAGATCTGGTGTAAGCTTCTGTAGTTAGAGTAAACAAGGAAAACATGACAGCTGTGTTTTCTTTTTGGTTAGTTTAAAGTGATACTGAGCTGCTTTTGAAAACAACATTTGCACTTACCTGGGGCTTCCTCCAGACCACCATAGGCCGCGAGGTCCCCCTGGCTCCTCTACCGGTCCCGCTGGCAGCTCCGTTAATTGGAGACTTCGGCCTGAAATCGCCAGTGCAAGTCCCTGCTGCGTACGTTACGCATCAACACGTCGGCCTCTACTCATCATCATGCCAGCTGGCATGAGAGTCCTGCACATGTGCGGTTCAGAGTTAGAGAACCGCGCATGCGCAGGACTCTAACACCAGCTGGCCAGATGACGCGTGCCGCCGGCGTGATGATGCGTAGCGACCAGTGCGATGGTGTGTAACGTGCACGTCAGCGACTTGCACTGGCGATAACAGTAATTTGAGTATTCGGCGATCACTAGACCCCAAATTACACCTCCCTCTGAGTTGCTACAGCTCGGAGGGGGAATAGTATTTAACACCGCTGTAGAGTTTATTGGCAGCAGGGAGAGCCGTCATTCAGCTCATCCTGCACGCAGCTCACCGGTGGCCAGAACATATCTATGCAGGGAGAAGCCTCTGCATGGCCCAGAGGCTTCCTGTGACCTACTCACCCCCACCATTGCCTCTGAGCATATCAGACAAGAGCTTGTTATATATGTTCCCATGGCCACACTTCCTACCATGTATGAGTGTGGCTGTACTGCACCTGCTTGAGTAAGGCCACACCTGAAGCTGCTTTCCACAAGCGGCTCCATGCTACTGTGCTCGTGCACAAAGGGAAGCATGGCCAGAACGTAAAGTGTCTTTGGCAACGGCAGTAGTCCCGAGCCTTTCCTTTTAATCATTATCTAACTTTTTTGTTTTTATCCGCCTCAGATTCACTCTAAGTTTACATAGTAGCTTATCCAGTGGCAAGGTGTTAATTTCTGTTTTGACACCTGTTGTTCAATTAATAGTGTGTGTAGCCTGCACAACATGAAATAAACACTTGTGTTGGTGAATCACAGGACTGTCTAAAGAACTTGCTATGCACTGTGCCTATCCCAGAAGGCAAACAAAAAAAAACTGCATCCTATACCCCTATGTTACAACTAATATCAGATCTTTCATACAAAGTTTCTTGTGTTGTGAATCAAGCACCTGTCTGGGTCTGTTACCAGTTCCCCAGGGAGTTCTAAATGAGGGATTCAGCTTGCTAATTAAGTGATTTCCTGCTGTGGGGATTTGGGCAGAGAGGATTTCCTGGCCAAGAAGCCTGTGTACTACCTGCTAACTCTGAAGAAAAAAAAAATGAAGAGCAGATTTCCACTGTTTACCCGCGGTTACAAGAATTCACTGTTCAGAGCAGAATGTGAGGCACTATTATATGTGCAGCTTATAAGTGGCTAGTTGTATACTGTTAGAAAGGAATCCATGCAGGGATATGTGAATTGTTAATTTCTTGCAGTTGCTTTTCATTATAATTAGCCACTACCAGATAATTCCATCACTGGTTCATACCACAGTTGCTTTATAGTACTGTATGAGTGGAATTTACAGGAACTATCAAAAGGAAAGACCTGACCAGACTTTTTGTAAAGGAGAAGCTGAACACCTCCGACTGAGGTGCATGCAGAGGTGCCACATAGGTTTTACTACAGTGACCAGATTTTTGTAGGCTCAACCTGGGACAGGGCGGTGGGGGGGGGGGGAAATGGGGGGAGGGTGCCGCAAAATGTGGGGGCTGCGCCATGCCGAAAAACGGGCGTGGCCATGACATTCTATGGGCGGAGCTAACGTAATGATGTAACAGCGAGGCATAAGAAAGCAGTGTTTACGCCGTGATGTGGTCAATCGAGGATTGGCATCATGGGTGTGCAGAAACTGTGTGATGCTATTTAATAGTATACCATAACCCCAAAGCAGCAAACACAGCCAACTATGACCAATAAATAATAAATGCAGCAACAGTTACCCCAGACACCACAAAATAAACGCAATGGGCAACATGTCAGCACAAAATGAACCCATTGCGGGCAACATGTCAGCACAAAATAAACGCAATGGTAAGGTAAAGAAGTCCAGGTCAGGACACCTTTTCAAAATGCAGATTTTCTCAATGTATTGCTTCATAAGCACGTGAAAACTGACAATTGTTTTGGGGCCACGGCGGGTCCCCTTCTTGCACTATCTGAAGAAGAGGACCCGCCGTGGCCCCGAAACAATTGTCAATTTTCACGTGCTTATGAAGCAATAAATTGAGAAAATCTGCATTTTGAAAAGGTGTGCTGACCTGGACTTCTTTACCTTGCTGTTGAATTCTTGGATGCTGGGGCTCAGCATCCACAGGCCATAGCACCCGCACCTTGGGTAAGGTGTGCCACCTCCGCACCAGAACTATATAAAATAAACGCAATGGGGGCAAACATGTCAGTACAAAATAAATGCATTGCGGGCAACATTTCAGCACAAAATAAACGCATTGCGGGCAACATTTCAGCACAAAATAAACGGATTGCGGGCAACATGTCAGCACAAAATAAACGCAGTGTGGGCAACATGTCAGCACAAAATAAACGCAATGGGGCAAACATGTCAGTACAAAATAAATGCAATGGGGGCAAACATGTCAGCACAAAATAAACGCATTGCGGGCAACTTTTCAGCACAAAATAAACGCATTGAGGGCAACATGTCAGCACAAAATAAACGCATTGCGGGCAACATTTCAGCACAAAATAAACGCAATGGGGGCAACATGTCAGCACAAAATAAACGCATTGCGGGCAACATGTCAGCACAAAATAAACGCAATGGGGGCAAAGATGTCAGTACAAAATAAATGCAATGGGGGCAAACATGTCAGCACAAAATAAACGCATTGCGGGCAACTTTTCAGCACAAAATAAACGCATTGAGGGCAACATGTCAGCACAAAATAAACGCATTGCGGGCAACATTTCAGCACAAAATAAACGCAATGGGGGCAACATGTCAGCACAAAATAAACGCATTGCGGGCCACATGTCAGCACAAAATAAACACATTGCGGGCAACATTTCAGCACAAAATAAACGCAATGGGGGCAAACATGTCAGTACAAAATAAACGCAATGGGGGCAAACATGGCAGCACAAAATAAACTCATTGCGGGCAACATTTCAGCACAAAATAAACGCATTGCGGGCAACATTTCAGCACAAAATAAACGTATTGCGGGCAACATGTCAGCACAAAATAAACGCATTGCGGGCAACATTTCAGCACAAAATAAACGCAATGGGGGCAACATGTCAGCACAAAATAAACGCATTGCGGGCCACATGTCAGCACAAAATAAACACATTGCGGGCAACATTTCAGCACAAAATAAACGCAATGGGGGCAAACATGTCAGTACAAAATAAACGCAATGGGGGCAAACATGGCAGCACAAAATAAACTCATTGCGGGCAACATTTCAGCACAAAATAAACGCATTGCGGGCAACATTTCAGCACAAAATAAACCCAATGGTGGCAAACATGTCAGTACAAAATAAACGCAATGGGGCAAACATGTCAGCACAAAATAAACGCAATGCGGGCAAACATGTCAGCACAAAATGAACGCAATGTGGGCACATTTCACCTGGAAAAAAAAGCATTTACTCACCTGGCAGAAGACGTCCCCTCACGCAGCCGGCCTCTGGTGTGTGTGCAGCTCCCCCCGGATGATCCTCCTTCAATCTCCCGCGCTGACAGGCAGAGCAGGGCTACGGCAAGATGGCGTCCGGAGGCGGAGCCCTATACTGGACACACAAATAGTCTCCAGTACAGGGCTCCGCCTCCAGATGCCATCTTCCTGTAGCCCTGCTCTGCCTGTGCCTGCCGGAGGAATATGCATTCTGCTGGAGCGGTGCTGCGGGGAATGAACTAGCGCAGCGTCTATGAGACACTGCGGCTAGTTCATTCAGTACGGTGGCCAGAGTCCCGAGGCCGGGACGTCCCGCTGCTGAAAGCGGGACGTTTCCCGGGACCTCATGCAGCCTGAGACAGCACTCCCCGAAGGCGGGACGCGTCCCGGGTAAAGCGGGACGTATGGTCACCGTAGTTTCACTCACCGTAGTTTCACTCACTCAGGGCCTTGAGCATGCCTTAATCTTCCACTTGAAGAGCTACCAAAAGGTAATCACGGGAAAAAAATCATCCTTTGTATCACAAGAGATTGCAAATGCAGTTAACAAACCAGCCCAACTGTTCCGCACAGTGGAAAAACTCTGCAACCCAGCATGTCAAAAACTTAATATCGAGTCTTCAAAGGACCTCTGTGACCAATTTGCCCATTTCTTCACAGACAAAGTCTCCGCTATAAGGTCCGCCATCCAACTTACAGCATCTGAGCCTAATATAGCGCCGAAGACCATTAGCAGAGACAACGTAACACCTTGGTCAAACTTCAAAGAAATTGATGAAGAAGTCACATCAAGCATCCTCCTTCACGTCCGCCTAACTACCTGTGACCTGGATCCTGGCCCACCACAGTTCATGTTGAACTGCCCCGACCTGTTCGTACCGGTATTCCTCAAAATTGTTAACTGTTCCTTACAATCAGGGATATTTCCTGCTTTACTGAAGGAAGCAATCATCAGGCCTCTACTCAAAAAACCCTCCCTTGACCCAGATGCAATGACCAGCTACAGACCTGTCTCTAACCTCCCCTTTCTGGGCAAGCTAATTGAAAAAGCTGTATACCTCCAGCTAGAAGCCAGAATGCTACAAAATAACAGTTATGACCCATTCCAGTCTGGCTTCAGGAAACACCACAGCACTGAAACTGCCCTCATCCAAATATGCAACCACCTGCTCATGGCAAGAGACAGAGGAGAGTGCTCGATCCTCATACTGCTAGACCTTTCTGCAGCCTTTGACACAGTTGACCATGACATCTTGATAAACAGGCTACAGGAATACTGTGGCATTGATGGCATAGTACTTCAGTGGTTCCAATCCTTCTTGAGTGGCAGAACCCACAAAGTGTCTATGGGGCCCTTCCTGTCCACCCCTGTAACACACACTTAAGTATGGGGTGCCCCAGGGCTCAATCCTCTCTCCCCTGCTTTTCACGATTTACATGCTACCGTTGGCTACTAATCCAAAAACATGGCCTGACATACCACTGCTATGCAGACGACACCCAACTATATCTTTCCTTCAAGCCTGGTGTGACAGACCCAACTCTAACTATAAACGCCTGCTTACGTGAACTACAGCAATGGATGAATGACAACTGGCTGAAACTAAATGCAGACAAAACTGAAGTCCTTCTGATTGGAGGGCAGAGCATGATAACAAAACAACTTAACTTGCAGTCTTCACCACTGGGAATAGGAGGCACGGATCCACGCAGCTCTGATCATGTGCGTAGCCTGGGAGTTCTAATTGATGGGGATTTAAACTTCAGAACTCAAATCTCTGCTGTGGTGAAATCATCCTATTTTCACCTGAAGAACATTGCAAAAATCAAGCACCTCATACCCCCAGAAGATCTGCCAACCTTAGTCCACGCCTTCATCACATCCCGACTGGACTACTGCAATGCTCTCTACACTGGCCTTCCAAAAAAAGGTCTTGTACCGCCTACAGCTGATACAGAATACTGCTGCCAGACTGCTAACCAACCAACCCCGTCACTGCAACATAACGCCAGTCCTGCATTCCCTTCACTGGCTACCTATAGAATGGAGGGTCCTATTCAAGATCGGCCTACTGACATTTAAATCCCTGAATAATCTAGGCCCTGGATACATGAAAGATATGTTACAGCTGCGTAGCAATCCCCGCATTCTCAGATCCACAGGTTCTAATAATCTAGTCATACCCAGAGTCCACTTGGAAACTTTTGGTCCCAGAGCCTTCTGTCATGCTGCCCCTACATTTTGGAACTCCTTACCTCAACAGATCAGGACAGCTCCATCCCTGGCCGTGTTTAAATCCAGACTGAAAACCCACCTGTTCAGTCTGACATTTGCAGAAATATAACTTTTGTTGTGTGAATACTTCATCCTACTAATTACTGAATCTGAGAGAGCCTAAGCGCTTTGAGTCCTATGGGAGAAAAGCGCTATAGAAATGTTATTGTATTGTATTGTATTGGATACTGGTTGCAGTGTCTGGTGGACTTTGCAACAGAGTTTTGCAAAACCTTCCCCAAAGGAGGTATTTGGGGTATGGTTGTAAGTTATATCTGCTCTTTAATCACTTTATTGCTAATCTTTCCACAGTGAAACTATGACTGTTCAGAGACAGAACCATAGCTTTAAGAGAAGCCTCAAAGCAAGGTTCTATGACTTCCACATATCTTTGCAAATATGTGTTACTGATATGCAGGGCTGCCATCAGAAATTTGGGGGAAAGCGGCATGCACAGCAATGCTGATGCAGCCAAAAAGTGGGCGTGGCCATGGCATGTGGGTGGAGCCAAATACTAGCAAAATACAGGTAGTCCCCAGTTAACAAATTAGATAGGGACTTGTAGGTCCGTTCTTATCCTTTATCCGTTCTCTTTTGTCCCCCTCTATTCTTCCTGTGCCTCTTTTGTTCCCCTCTGTCTCACCTCAGTTTGTGCCTCTTTTGTGTCCCTCTGCGTGACCTCATGTTCCCGTCTCATCTCTTTTCTCCATGTGCCTCTTTTGTCCGCCTCTGTTCCCCCTGTGCTTCTTTTATCCCCCTGTGTTACCTCTTGTCCCCTTCTGTCTCAGCTTGTCTACCTGCCCTAGCCAGGTATAGGTGCCCCAATAGTGCTGAAACGCGGTGTGCTGGTTAGTGAGCCACAGGCCCGCAGCCAGCACATGCGGCCTTTCCAGCGCTATGGGGGGGCCCAGGGCCCCCAGAAGCCCTGGGCCCCTCACTGCAGTGTCAGTTGTCCCCCCCCGATGGCTGCCCTGCTGATATGTTATCCTTCAATTGAAAACAGTGCTCTTGCTGACATACTGTGAATGACCTAGGATTCCTGTTTATGTTTTAGGCCCGATTCACATTAGCGTTCGCTATCCAGATTTTCCGGATCTGATCCGGACCGCATACTGTACAAACGGAACGTACGTTCCGCATAGCAATGTAAAGGCTATGCGGACGTTCACACGTGTCCGTTCCATACAGTACGGAGCCGGATCGGATCCGGACTCCGGACTCTTTTCCAACATGCGCTATTTTTTGGGTCCGGCTCTCCGGTCTACGCACCCGGACCGGAGCCGGACCTGAGCCTGACAGCACCATCAGGAACACAGAAACCAATGGGGAACGGAAGGCACAGAACACACTGCCTACGAAAACCTGACGTTCTACCCCACTTCCTATGCGTATCCAAGCGGCCATTTCGGATAGGGACACATGGGCCAAGCATGTCTGGAGTGGAGCAGCAGTGACAGACGTGCTGGAGCTGTTTGGCAGTATGTCGGGAGGTGGAGGTGAGGCCTTCAGCGGAGGAACCTGATTCTACACGTGCACCAGGTGCACCTTCTGCTGACCCCAACATTTTTTTTTTAAATTTCGCTATTTTTTGCCCACGGATCCAGATGGCAGCCTGATGCATGCCTGATACAAACGGACCGGATCTGGATCGGAACCGTACGGTTCTGATCAGGATCCGATCAGGATCCGATCAGGATCCGGTCCGTTTACTTGCCAAAACGCAAGTGTGAACGGGGCCTAAACTGTAGGTTTCACTTTATAGCATGCACTAAGGGTATCCTTAAAGCAGTAGGATTAGCCATACTATGCCAGGAAAAAAAACACATATATAAGTAGATAAATACGTGATCTACTTACATAACACATGTATTGTACTGTCCACGTTTTGATTTCAGTGAATTTTATATAGTAAATGAAGAGCATTCTGGTCCTGGTTTGCCCACAAGTTAGGCTAACTCATGATGTCATTTCTGCCCTTAAGTTTTTTCTTTTGTCCTCCAATCACTGAATCACCTCAGCCTTGCTTGTAAACACAAGTGAGCAGGGGATCGTGTTTCGGATAAGCAGCTGGCAGGGAAATAAATGGAAGAGGAGGAATATATTATAGATAAAAAGAACCCCCAGCATGCAACTTTTTGGCACTTTCTACTAAAGGGCCAGTGCTCCTTAAGTATGTGATAACTCCAAATCATAACAGCAGAAAAAGTTTTGAAAGTTTTAAATGCAGGATTAGCATCTTTATCACTTCATACATTCAGACCAGTTGCTGTTGAAATTTGATTTTTATGGGGACACTCCCGCTTTAAAGGGGCACTATGGCAAAAAACGTTAAAATGTAAAATACAAGATACAAGATGGATTTATTCGCCAAGTACGGTGGTGCCATACTCGGAATTGCTTGTGATACACACGGCTTGGACACGTACATAAAGACAGTTATACATTTTACATATACACGGTGACAAATTACACATACTAATAGCATTTACAATACATTAGCGGCTACAGTTTCACATACTAGCAGCATAACAGTACGATAGCATCTCTGAGTTATTGTGTGTTAGAAATGCAGACGAGAAGGCGGAAGAGCAACACTGAGGCAAGTATGCTGGATTCAGGCTAGGACGGAAGAGTCAGGGTTCGGTGTTGTTGAGCAGCAGAACTGCCTGGGGGAAGAAAGAGTTCCTGCGCCTGGTGGTCTTGGATGGGATGGTTCGGAAGCGGCGGCCGGATGGGAGGGGCTCGAAGAAGCGGCTGCCAGGGTGGGCGGGGTCGCAGGAGATCCTGGTGGCCCTCTTCCTCATCCTAGCCGCGTGGAGGAGATCGAGAGGTGGCAGGGGCGATCCGATTATCCTTTCCGCCTCCCTAATGATTCTTTGCAGTTTATGCCTGTCACTGGCCGTTGCACGGGCGTACCAGACAATAACTGAGGAGCAAAGTATAGACTCCGTGGTAGCGGTGTAGAAGCTGGTCAGCAGCTCCCGAGGCATGCCAAATTTTTTAAGTTGGCGCAGGAAAAATAGCCTCTGCTGTGCCTTCTTCTGAATTTTGATGGCAGGGGCGTAGGAATAGGCCCTGCAGCCCCTGCGCCCGCGGGGGGGCCCGGCCCCCCCTCTGGGGCCCGCTCGGGGCCGTTTTGTGGGTGCTGGAGGGGTGGCAGCATGAGGGGAAAGCCTTGCCCACAGTCGGCGGGGAGAGGGGTAGTTCCCCCCTCTCCCTCACCTCGGGGCTCTCCCCTCTGCGCTCCCCTCCAGCTCGTAAGTGTCTGTGGGGCTGTGGTGGGCAGCGAGCGGCGGGCAGATACATACCTGCTTCCGTGCGTTCCATCGGAGACTTCTCCCTCTAGCGGCTGACGTCACTTCCGGAAGTGACGTCAGCCGCTAGAGGGAGAAGTCTCCGATGGAACGCACGGAAGCAGGTATGTATCTGCCCGCCGCTCGCTGCCCACCACAGCCCCACAGACACTTACGAGCTGGAGGGGAGCGCAGAGGGGAGAGCCCCGAGGTGAGGGAGAGGGGGGAACTACCCCTCTCCCCGCCGACTGTGGGCAAGGCTTTCCCCTCATGCTGCCACCCCTCCAGCACCCACAAAACGGCCGCGAGCGGGCCCCGGGGGGGGGGGGGGCCCGCTCAGAAAATCTGCAGGGGGGCCCAGTGGGGCCTAGTTACGCCCCTGTTTGATGGTGTTCTGTTCACACCTTAGATCGGTGGATAAGGTTGTGCCAAGGAACCGGACCGATGATACTCTGGAGACTTCGGTCTCGCCTATGTGGACTGGTGGGTGGGAGGGAGGGTTCCTCCTGAAGTCAACAATCAGCTCAACAGTTTTTGTTGCATTGAGGACCAGGTTGTTGTTCTCGCACCACTTGCAGATTCTCTTTATCTCCCTGCGGTATTCCCGCTCTCCGTTTCCGCCGATGAGACCGATGATTGTTGTATCATCAGCAAATTTGATGACCTTGATGAAGTCCGAGGCGGAAGTGCAGTTATTGGTGTACATGGAGAACAGAAGCGGGGACAGTACACACCCTTGAGGTGCCCCTGTATTGGTAGTTCTCACGCTGGAGGAGCAGTTACCGAGCTTGACCTGTTGTGTCCTGTCTGAAAGGAAGCTCTTGACCCATGCGCGTGTGTGGGATCGACGCCGAGCTGCGCCAGGTTATCGACCAGGGTGTCTGGGCAGATCGTGTTGAAGGCTGAACTGAAATCCAGGAACAGGATTCTGGCATATGAGCCAGGCCTGTCAAGGTGCTCCGTGATGTACGCCAGGCTGATGTTTATGGCGTCCTCAATGGACCTGTTGGCCCTGTATGCGAATTGGAATGGGTCTAGCAGTGCATCAGTGGTGCGTTTGAGGTGAGCGAGGACTAGCCGTTCTAGAACCTTCATAATGGTAGGTGTTAACGCCATGGGTCTGAAGTTGTTGAGGTCTGTGTTACCTGGCTTCTTTGGGACTGGTACGATTGTGGACCTCTTGAAACAGGAGGGGACTGTACCTTCCGCTAGTGATTTTCTGAATAGAGTGGTGAGCACCGGAGCCAACTGATCCGCACATGTTCTTAGGCAGTTCGATGACACTCCATCCGGGCCTGAAGCCTTCCTGGGGTTGAGCTTGCGAAGCAGCATGAGGACTTCTGCTTCTTGGACTGCAACCGGTGCAGTGATGCCTTGGTCTCCCAGTGAGGAGGGTGCCGCTGTCGTTACCGCTGTCGTCACCGACCCCCAGGCCCCGAGTTGTTCGGGCTGTCGCTCGAACCTACAGTAGAACTCATTCAGTTCCTCAGCCAGCTGGGTGCTCGGGGTCATCAGTTGAGGGGGGGGTTGAAGTTAGTGACCGCTCTGAGGCCTTGCCATACCTCCCTCGATTTGTTGGATTGGAGGCGGAGACCCAGCTTGTCAGAGTAGGCTCTCTTTGCAGCGCGCAGTTCCCGTTTCAGGGCATACCTGGCCTCCTTGAACTCTTCTTGGGAACCAGACTTGTGCGCCTGCTCTTTGCGTTTTCGAAGCTGGCGCAGCTTGTTGTTGAACCAGGGCTTGTTATTGGGGTAGGCCTTGAAGGTCTTAGAAGGGATGCACATTTCTTCGCAGAAGCTAATGTAGGAGGTGACTCTGACCACTCATCAAGGGTGGGTGCCACCAAGGATGACCAGTCCATGCAGTCAAGGCACGCCTGCAGCTCCCACTTGGCCTCTTTCGTCCACTTCTTGACAGACTTTACAGTAGGCTTAGCGGTCTACAGGAGCCTCGTGTAGGTGGGGATCAGATGGATTAGGTTGTGATCGGAGTTTCCCAGTGGGGCACCCTGGCTGGCCTTGTATGCATCCTTGTGGACTGTGTAGCAGTGGTCCAGGGTTTTGTGATGCCTGGTGGGGCATCATAAAATATGTGTAAACATAGCCAAATAAGAAGTACGTTTTTTCCGGAGTAAAATGAGCCATAAATTACTTTTCTCCTATGTTACGGTCACTTACAGTAGGTAGTAGAAATCTAACCGAAGCGACAGATTTTGGACTAGTCCATCTCTTCATAGAGGATTCTTAGCAAGGCTTTTATTCTTTATAAAGATATTCCCTAAAAAGGATTCAAACAATTATGCTGGTCAGCTTCCCTGCTCACTACACAGTTTTTTGGCAGTTGGACAGAGGAACTGCCATTCACTAAGTGCTTTTGAAAATAAATAAATCTCTGAAAATCCCCCATGAAGAGATGGACTAGTCCAAAACCTGTAGCTTCTGTCAGCTTTCTACTACCTACTGTAAGTGACAGCAACATAGGAGAATAGTAATTTATGGCTCATTTTACTCTGGAAAAATGTATTTCTTATTTGTATATGTTTGCACATATTTAAAATTGTACAATTTTTCACCATAGTGCCCCTTTAAAGATGAACTGTAACCAAGGATTGAACTTCATCCCAATCAGTAGTCGATACCCCCTTTCCCAGGAGAAATCTTTACGTTTTCTCAAATAGATCATCGGGGGTCTGTATGTCTGATATTGTGGTGAAACCCCTCCTACAGTGTGATTGTCATTGTTCTCACAGTTTCCTGTCTGTGAACCTTGTTGCATTGTAGGAAATAACAGCTGTTCAAACCAAGCAACCAGTATCTCCCTGTGTGCATTAGTATATCTATTTTTTTTTCTTGGCTGCCAGTAGTAAAGGTGATGACATGCAGGCTCATTGTAAATCAAACAACATGAAGGAATTACATGGCAAATATCAATAATTTCTTGATCTATTTTCCTATCTTTTCGCTAAAGCTCCTCTTTAACCACCTGAGGACCACAGTGGTAAACCCCCCCTAAAAACCATTTTCTGCTAAATTGGACACTGCAGCTTTAAGGCCTCGCTGCAGGGCTGCACAACTCAGCACTCAAGTGATTCCCCTCCCTCCCTTTTCTCCCCACCAATAGAGATTTCTGTTGGTGGGGTCTGATCGCTCCCCCAATGTTTATTTTTTTGCAAATATTTGTTATTTTTTTAAATTAAATTTCCCTATTTATTTATTATTATTATTTTTCCTTAACTCCCTCCCTCCCCCCAGCCAGCCAATGAGGGCGATAGGCTGTCATAGGCTTCAGCCAATGAGAGCCGATTCCTCTCCTGTGTCCCAGAGGGACAACCGTGTCACATGGCTGTCCCCAGTACAGCGCTGCCTTAGTTCGCAGCGCTGTACTATGCTAATAGATGGCGGTTTCGCCGTCTAACAGTCTCCGAGCGGCGATCACCGCTGGGAGACTGAAGGCGGAGTGGAGCTCCGCCTACCAAGCGGAGATGCGCATACCCAAAATCCAGCCCCAGGACTTGACACCAATTGGCGTTAGGTGGTCTTGGGGCTGCCACCGTGGTCAGGCCCATTTGCGTGACACGGTCTTTAGGTAGTTAAGTGCTTCATGTCTTCTTGTGGAAACAGCCAAGGGCAAGGAGTATATAGTGCTTGATTTCAAACTTTTATCTCCACAGCGCTCACATTATCATATGTGGCTTACAAAACCTCTCCCAACACCCTTCATTGATACACTCACCAAATGGGATGGACCATTATTACAGTGGTCTCTGCTCGCATGTGGAGCATTAACTGGACATTAACTGGACTAACAAAATAGAGAGATCCCAACACTACTACCCAAACCTTGATACACCAGGGAGTCGACCAGCTTTTCCCCTCATCCACCACAGGGCAACTCCAACAGAAAGAAAAAATGCTGGGTCTCCACCTCGATTTAAGGCCTGTCGGCCTGTTTATTGCAAGTATATACGTATAATTGGGTATAGTCCTTTATAAAGTGAAGGAGGATCAAAAACACAGTCCTTTTAAGGGCAATCCACCTTGCCCATATAAACCTTAGTTACTTTACAGAAAAGTAGTAGCAGTAGGGTATTGTACCGTGTTAGCCATCAGTAAAAGCAAGAAGTTTTAAATCAGGATGATACCATTTATTGGCTAACTAAAAATGAATAAAAATAAGCAAGCTTTCGGCCTTGCAGCCTTCATCGGGCTTATATCCTGTTAGTTGAACTAACAGGATATAAGCCCGACGAAGCCTGCAAGGCCGAAAGCTTGCTTATTTTTACTCATTTTTAGTTAGCCAATAAATGGTATCATCCTAATTTAAAACTTCTTGCTTTTACAGAAAAGGACATAGATTCAAAAAATTGAGGCACTGGAGTGCAGTCTTGTTGTATCAAAACTTTGTAGAAAAACTTTATTAACATGTATAGAAAAAACATTAAAAAAGGGGTTTCTTCAATTCCATATAATCAATCTTCATATAATCAGTAATACATCAAAAAGAGAAAATGAAGCGGATGGAACTGACAAACACTATATTCTGGCTTGGTTTGATTGCAATTTTAAATAGACGTTGTGTCTTAAAGGCAACAACACATTTCGGGCTCTTTATACAATAAATGTGCCCTTCATCAGGCCGTAACACAAGATTGTGTATGGCTCAATCAAGAGGAAAAAGGGCCTGAAGTATATAGAACAAATGATACTGGCATCCGAGCCCACCAGATGCACAGGGTGGTACTCCCCAGGCGTAAAAGAGGGATAACGCTGCTACAAAGGAAGACCGATGCTATTGTTTATTGCAAGTGTCACAGTGCAAAGCACAACATTTCGACCACAATGGTCTTTCTCAAGTGCTTGGTATCAAGCGCCGTGGTATCACTCCTCGCTGCACACTCTTGTCCCATGTGCCTCTCTCACTTCATAGAATCGCGCCAGAGACTCCGTCCTCGACTAGTTTCGTTATAGACACATAACTCATCAGGAGATGGAGTCTCTGCAGCGTGCGGCATTAAAATAACCTATTCCTCACTGTCATTGGTAGATTAATCTGTCACTCTTCCTAGGGAGGAAGCAGTTTAGGCTGCAGTTCTGTGCTACAAAAAATAGTCCCTCCCAACTCCAGTAACCCCCTCCCCCCCCCCCTCCCCCTGTACTGTTCTACAATGTTTATTATATTTGTGATGTTGAATAAGTCCTAACATAGAGTGACCAGATTTTTGTGGATCCAACCTGGGACGGGGAGGGGGGGGGGGCGGCGCGCGCAGCGCGTCGCGGCGAAAAGTGGGGAGGACTGAGGAGCGCGCAGCGGCTAAGACTGGGGGGGGGGGCTGCGCGCCGAGCTGAAAAAATGGGCGTGGCCATGACATTGTATGGGCGGAGCTAACGTAATGATGTAACAGCGAGGCATAAGAAAGCAGTGTTTTCGCCATGATGTGGACAAACGAGACTTTGCATCATGGGTGTGCAGAAACTGTGTGATGCTAATAGTATACCGTAACCACAAAGCAGCAAACATAGCCATCTATGACCATTAAATAATAAATGCAGTAACAGTTACCCCGGACACCAGAAAATAAACGCAATAGGCAACATGTCAGCACAAAATAACCGCAATGCGGGCAACATGTCAGTATAAAATAAATACAATGCGGGCAAACATGTCAGTACAAAATAAACGCAATGCGAGCAACATGTCGGTACAAAATAAACGCAATGCGGGCAAACATTTCACCAGAAAAGAAACAATGCGGGCAAACATTTCACCAGAAAAGAAACGCACTGCGGGCAAACATTTCGCTAGAAAAGAAACAATGCGGGCAAACATTTCACCAGAAAAGAAACGCACTGCGGGCAAACATTTCGCTAGAAAAGAAACAATGCGGGCAAACATTTCACCAGAAAAGAAACAATGCGGGCAAACATTTCGCTAGAAAAGAAACAATGCGGGCAAACATTTCGCTAGAAAAGAAACAATGCGGGCAAACATTTCACCAGAAAAGAAACAATGCGGGCAAACATTTCACCAGAAAAGAAACAATGCGGGCAAACATTTCACCAGAAAAGAAACAATGCGGGCAAACATTTCACCTGGAAAAGAAACAATGCGGGCAAACATTTCACCTGGAAAAGAAAGCATTTACTCACCTGGCAGAAGTCTCCGGCCTCTGGCGCGCTGCTCCTGGGACCGTCTTACTTCTCCTGCAGTCTCCCGCGCTGACAGCCTGGCAGAGCAGGGCTACGGCAAGATGGCGCCCGAAGCCCTGTACTGGAGACACAAATAGGTCTCCAGTACAGGGCTTCGGCAGCCATCTTGCCGTAGCCCTGCTCGCCTGCCAGTGTCGGAAACAGACACCGAGAGAGGAGGCTGGAGCGGGGCTGCAGGCAATGAACTGGCACGGCATCTATAGACGCCGCTGCCAGTTCATTGAGGAGAGAGTGGCCAGAGTCCCGAGGCCGGGACGTCCCGCTGCTGAAAGCGGGACGTTTCCCGGGACCTCATTAAGCCTGGGACAGCGGACCCCGAATCCGGGACGTGTCCCGGGCAATCCGGGACGTCTGGTCACTCTACCTAACAGCTATATTACTGACCATGAAATTTGAATCCACGTTGTTGCACCATGTGTTATGAATAAACAAGCAGTTTACAGCAGTGCCGGAATTTCTTATCTTTTTCTCCGCCTACATAGAAATGAGAAAAGGTTCATAGTCAGTACCTGCAGGGAATTCTGCCTGGTAATCATACTTTCTCAGCACTTTCCATGGCTAACTCTGTGTTGGTTTGGGGCGGTGGGGGGCACTGATCATGTGGGAGCACTAATATACATTTTACAGCATGATTGATTCCCTGGCAAGCTCTTTAAGGGACAACTGCAAATGTAATAGGGGACATGAGGGGCACTGGGACCTCTAGAGCTTCTGGATGTGCCATAGAGATGGGTGGCTTCTAGAGTTTCTAGACACTTAATGGAGACACATCACCATGGATGGGAGGCCTCAAGAGCCAGCTGGGGCATCTAAGTGGGCCTGAGAGGGGTCTCTGAAATTATTAAACATATAATAAGCTACAGATTTAATAAGGACACATTTCATTGGCTGCACTTTTACTGAGAATGCACATATCATGGACTACATTTTTACCAGGGGCATATGAGGAGCTTTATGTGAAAGGGGGGACCTGTAATGAATTGATCATAAATGGGGGCACATAAATGAGTCTTCAAATTGAGTGGGATCTTGATTAGCTGCTTGCGATTTTCAGTACAAACTGAGATGAAGAAAAGGTTAGTTGGTACTCAATATAACTAGTCGCTTGCCATGATCAGCACACCACTCATTATCTCATGAAATATAGAAACTTCATCAAAGTTCTCTAAAACTAGTATGAATACCACAAGGTTTAAGTGTGAACAAATCACTAAAAAATGTGCCCCCCAGTGCAGTGTCAGCAATAGATGTAAATAATAATACATCAGTTGCTAAAGATTCAGCAACTAGTTGTACAGGATAAGTCAGCCGAGCCAAAAAAATCCAGCCAAAAGCAGCTGGCCAAAGCAAGATTCCATTGGATGGTAATGCATACATTCACATGAATCAGCACCAGAAATTCATTAGGGAGCAGCATCAGCAAGTTCGGCATGTAAAGTCGCTCAGAGTTAAATAAATAATAAGCCTGCAGCATTTTACAGAGTCTTTGCAAAATTCAGTAAAATACATATGATGAGCATATGACAGCTGGGTGGATATGCTCCTTGGGCTAAACTCATAACAACTGCGCCAGCAAGTGTGAGGGTCTTTCCCTGTTTTTTTTTAGTCACCTAAAGCCTTTATCCAAGGGTGCTACCTCTGTTTAAATTAACTTGCGGCTTTTCTGTGGACTTGTCTTACTGCCAAAGCCAGACATGCAAGAGAACTCGGGAAGCTCTCTGGAAATTATCCTCTACAAAAAGTGGGTTGATAAGAAAAGACATCTATTCTCACAATTCTCTCCTAAGCACTGGCTATCTGTTAAATGAATATATGGTTAAGTACCTTTTGCCAAATGTGCCCCATATTTTAGTGGTCTACTTAAGCCCTGTACACCGGGGGATTTTTGTCGCCTCCCGGCTAGCAACTTGCTATGGAGGGGGGCAGAGTGAGAACAAGCAGAGCATGATGGAACATATTCCTGCGGGTGGGGGAGAACAATGTGATCGGTCATCGGGGGTCTCTAAAGATCCAGCATTCATTGCAAAACTTGGCAGTCTCTACCCCTATCCTGGGTGGGGAGGGCAAATACTATAAAGATGAAAATCTTGCTTAAATTCCTTTATTTTTTCGGCCACACACCCACTCTCATCCCATCTTAACTATTCAAAGAGTTAAACAAACTACTTTCTAGTTTCTTGTGGCACCCTAAATTTCCAAGTATTGCCCTCTGGATTCTCCAGCTTTCAGTGGTAATTGGTGGTTTTGGGCCTTCCAGATTTTGAGCAATACTACTGAACAGCCTCATTAGTCACTGTGCAATGGTGGTTCAAACAGACGCAATACATAAAGTCACAACAGTGGGATCAAACACAGCCGTGATTGGCATCCCTTTTCAGGGCAGTAAACTCACAACTAATCTAACCCTCCTGATGCACACAACCTTATGAATTTGGGAGAGAAGTAGTAACAACATGTCCATACAGGATCAGTTTTCCCCACATACCCCTTTATGGAATAATGCAGCCCTCCAGCATTTCCTAACTATTCCTGATTCAGGGATCTGAGCTATGGTATTCTCAAATTGCAAGACATAACCCTAAATAACTCTATATCTGTTTTCAACCTGCTTAAACAAAGTTTTGGGCAGCCCAGTAGCATGTTCTTCAGATATCAACAATTAAAAAACAACCTTAAAGTGCAATGTGAAACTCCCACTTCTCCACTAATCATACATCTAGTCCTATAGAATTAGAACTAAGCAAAACTAAAAGGTAATTTTAATTTTATGCAACACTTTATGCCTGAAGGCCAAGGGTGGAGACCCCAACAATGGGATAACATACTTACCTATTTTACTGAAATACATACAGAAGCTAAGGACAAATTGTCAATGCTCACACTTCTCCATAGAGCCTACTTATTGGCCACTGTGCCACCTCTGGGACTTGGAAACAACCTGGGCACTGCACTCTACGAAGTGGGAATGAGGATGTCCCTTTGGCTGTTGCTATCAAATCAAAAGATTAGCTGGTTGAAGTAAAACTGGTGATAGGCTGAAAAGTGGGTGTGGCTAATTTAAATTTCTGTATTTTATATATGTGGGTTTCTGCACCTAAACTGCATCTAAAGCACATAAACCATTATATTCATAAAGTGCATGTAGAACACATGCAGAATGCACCTAAAGCTGGCCAGCATGGGTGGGATGTGGATGTTATCTGACAAGCAATTGATTTCAATCACAATCGGTAGCTGTCAAGGACAAACCATGAAAAAACGCAATCAGTAGGTTTTCTGATTGGGATTGCAAAACTCCTGGGTTTACTTCAGAAATAGCCTTTTGCTTAGTGTGTCTTTTAATTGCCTGGGACCAAAGCAAGCATCCCCCAACTAGCAGCTAGGTGTGAACTCTAGCATGAAAGGGACCATTTGGCCCTGTTGCTAGCAGAGGAAGCCTGAGCATAGCAGGGTGCAGACAATCAGGGGCTGTTGGCCTGCTAGGGCTTACTTTTACTGAAGCTGGAAAGAGAGATTCTCTCTGTGTGCATGGAGGTGAAGGAGCAGCAGGAGGCACAGTCAGGGAGAGACAACTGCCCAATGGCAGCTTGGGAAAGCCTGCAAGAACGCCCCCAGTGGGCATTTTGAGCAGGGAATCCCTCTCCTTTCATTACCCTCCGGAATAGCGACAATTATTGTTGCTAATTTCAGGGGGGAGGGGGGGCTATAGCATGCGGGTGGGGGGGGGGGCAGAGAACGGGGTGGGGGGACACAAAGGCATGTCATGAGGCAGGGAACATGCCTCTCTGTCCCATCTGCCCCCTTGCCGCACCACCTCGGGTTTTCTTTAAGGCCCTTTTTTTGGCTGCATACCAGGTTTAAGCATCACAGAAAGAATCCTAGCCTTTCTGAGGATTCACTACCTGAAGTATTGTATTGTTCTTAGTCAGACCATAGAGTTTTAACAATTTCATTTTCAGGTTTAGAATAGTCAGAGCAGGTCCTCTGTCCTTCTACAGAGGTGGTGACAGCCTTGTACCTGAAATATTGTGTATTAGGGCTCAGACACACTATAAGCACTTTTCTGAGTGCTTGCGATTGATTAGCACTTTCTGAGTGCTTTTTAAAAATCGCTCCCATTCACTTTCATTAAAATTGCAGTAAAAATCACCACGATCGTGTACGTTTTTACATGATCGCTCATTCGCATTGCTTTTTTTTTTTTTGAATATAATAATTTTTATTCAAAAATTTTTCAGAAACACATACAGTAAGAACATGAGGAATAATTAGAAAGACATATACGAGGTACATGACAGTTCACATATGATATGCATTGACTACAACTGAAATCAACATGTTAGCTAATGTATATTAGCGAATGTGAGCCACTTATCTCCAATATCTATGTTATGTTGACTCCTCACCAAGCGATCTCTCCCTTGGTGGAAGTCAGTGCCAGTGGTGCTCACCGCCAGGTCGTGATCACGCTTACGCGTGGATTCACGACCATTTTGACGCATTCCGCCTCGGACACGAAAATCCGTGAATAGATTTTCAACCACGAAAATCTACTTCGGCTTCGCGTGAATGCGGACAGAAATCCGCATTCACGCTCGTGAAACCCGGGGCTGAAGTCGTGGTTTGCGGAAATGCGTCAAACTATGCGGAAGTGACACATTGCAGGCCAATCAGAGTGCCCCAGCCAGGCCCTAGCAACCAATCACAGGAGGGGAGCTATGCCCTCCCCTCCTGAATATAAAGCGGCGGCCATGATGGAAAAGCTCTGTCCTTGCTACTAGACTGTGGTGCTGAGAGGATTATCTCCAGGACATTGTTGTTTGAGCAAGTGCATTTATTGTGTTAAAAACAAAGCGTTTTTTTTGCTAACACTGCTCTTATACTGTACACAGTTAGCTAGTCAGTGAGTGATTGCTGTAGTTAGTTGTAGTCAGTGTAGTGTAGTGGGAGTGTGGGAGTCTAGTGATTATTTAACTGTGTGTAGTGCTGTGCAGGCAGGTTCAGTGCTGCAGTGTAGTGGGAGTGGGGATTATCTGTGTGTAGAGTGCAGGCAGGCAGGTTAGTGCAGCTGCAGTGTTCACTTGTATATTCCAGTGACAGTTATACACTTGTACTATTTGCAGGCAGCCAGTCACACCGCCAGCGCCGCCACTCTCTGCCAGCGCTGTTCATTCATTCTGTCAGTGACCTTGTGCCGTGCCCAGTGCCCACTGCTCGCTCGCTCGCTGGCATATGAGCATCTCATTACACAGTGTGACATCCTTGTGTGCCCACTGCATCCTTCAGTGACCTAGTTGTATATCCAGTGCCCACTGCTGTGCCCACTGCATCCTTCAGTGACCTTGTACTGTGGCCACTGCATCCTTCAGTGACCTAGTTGTATATCCAGTGCCCACTGCTGTGCCCACTGCATCCTTCAGTGACCTTGTACTGTGGCCACTGCATCCTTCAGTGACCTAGTTGTATATCCAGTGCCCACTGCTGTTCCCACTGCATTCTTCAGTGACCTTGTACTGTGCCCACTGCATCCTTCAGTGACCTTGTACTGTGCCCACTGCATCCTTCAGTGACCTAGTTGTATATCCAGTGCCCACTGCTGTGCCCACTGCATCCTTCAGTGACCTTGTACTGTGGCCACTGCATCCTTCAGTGACCTAGTTGTATATCCAGTGCCCACTGCTGTGCCCACTGCATCCTTCAGTGACCTTGTACTGTGGCCACTGCATCCTTCAGTGACCTTGTGCTGTGCCCACTGCATCCTTCAGTGACCTTGTACTGTGCCCACTGCATCCAGTGATTCATTACTAGCAACATGTCTGGCAGGGTTTCGCGGGGTGAGAGGAAAGGGAGTTCAATTGCCTCAGCCACTTCTGGGACTGCTCCACGTCCAGGGAGAGGACGCCCAGCTGTACGTGGTCGTGATGCAGCAGAAAAGGGGGCAGCAAAGCCTGGGCCGAGTCAGCGGACGCCATTGTCCAAATATTTTAAAGTTTCTGGTCCCCGTGTGGTGGTTGAGCAAATGGAACCTGACGTACTCATGGACATCATGACTTCCTCCCAGACCTCTACTGTGAGCACCACTCCAAGCAGTAGCAGCAGCAGCCAACATCCCACGCTTGTTGTGACATCCACCCCAGCACCCACTGGTCAGCAGCCCTCCCAGGATGACAGCGTTCTGTCCCTCAGTCCGGCATCTGGGAACCTGCTGATGCAAGAAGCACAGGACTTACTGGGGACTGATGTGGCAGAGATTGAGATCGGGCCACAATCACAAGCGTTGTTGAGTTCTGGTGATGAAGAAGAGGGGTCTGTGTCTGGGGATGTAGGGACAGAAGAGGCTGCGGGGGAGTCAGAGGAAGAGCTGGATTATGATGATGCTGCTGATGATGACGTTGTGGACCCTAACTATGTGCAGCCTGCTGAGTCCGTGGAAGAATGGTCAGAGCAGGATGACGAGTCACCTCGGCCTAGGCAAGGATATCGCCATATGTCAGGCAGGGGCAGGGGCATCGGCAGCAGTGGGCATGGAGGAAGTAGACAGGACACTGCTTCAGCCGGCACCACCACCATGCAACCCCCGGCAACTACTACCACACATTGCTCCGCTGCACCCTCTGCTGGTGGGGGCCGCAGTAAATTAAAGTCACCAGTGTGGGATTGCTTTGAGGAATGTACTGATGACAAAAGGTATGCGGTGTGCAGGTTATGCAGCAAAAGATTGAGCCGTGGGAAAAGTCTGAGCAAGATGGGTACCTCATCCCTCCAGGGCCACCTGAGAAGCCGCCACTGCCGCGAGTATGCGGACTTTAAGAGGAAGCAGGCACTGCTGGCAGGGGTTCCTGAGAGCAGAAGGCCCACCAGCGCAGCAGCATCCTCCCTCCCTCAGGGTCGTGAATCCCCCACAGCAGCAGCAGTAGTAGCACGCAAGCGCTCTTCCACCTCGGCTGCTCAGGACACAGACATTGAGGCTGGCAGCCAGTGTTCGTCTCTCTCCTCTGTCTCCCCTGCATCCCAGCGTTGTCAGACCCTGCTGAGCGACACCTTTCAGGGTCTGACCAAGCCTCTGCCTCCAAGCCACAGGCGGATCCGCAAACTAAATGGCTTGCTGGCCCGGGCCATGGCATCACAGCTGCTTCCCTACTCCCTGGTGCAGGAGGGGAGCGCCATGCGGACGCTGCTCCAATTTGGCATCCCCGAGTGGCAAGTCCCCAGTCGCCACTATTTCAGCAGGAGCGTGATCCCAGCACTCCACAAGTTTGCGGTGGAAAACGTGGCCCGTTCCCTGGACTACTCTGTGGGCAAGCGGGTCCACGTGACCATGGACTCGTGGAGTAGCAGATTTGGGACAGGTCGCTACCTGTCCTTTACGGCCCACTGGGTGACACTGATGGAAGGGAGGGAGGACAAGAGAGCATCAGCCCAGCTAGTGGTGCCACCACGCGGGATCAGGGGGGATGCAGAAGGGTCCTGTCACGACACTCCCTCAGCACCCGGAAAGCAAGCCCGCCTCGGCAGCAGCAGCGCCAAGCCTCGGCACTGCCAAGCCCTTTTAAAATTGGTGACCCTGGGGAAGGAGAGGCTTACAGCCACCAACGTCCTGGCCGCCCTCAGGAAGCAGGAGCGGAGGTGGCTGACCCCCAGAGGCCTGGAAGTGGGGTATGTGGCAGCCGATAACGGGGCCAACCTGGTGGCAGCAGTGCAGCAGGGAAACCCCCAGCACATCCCCTGCTTGGCCCACGTGCTCAATCTTGTGGTGCAGCGCTTCTTGCGCACCTACCAGGGGATGAGCGAGCTGCTGCAGGATGCCCGGGCGGTGGTACGCTTTTTCCGCCTGTCAGCCACTGCCTCTGCACTCTTGTCCACCTTACAGCAGCAGTATGGAAGGCCACAACACCGGATGATCATCGACATGCCAGTTCGCTGGAATTCGACTCTGGCCATGTTGGAGCGGCTGTGTCAGCACAGGCTGGCTCTTAGGGCCTACATGCTAGACCCAAGTGTCCCCAGCAACCAGCAAGTCCCCATGATTACTGCCACTCAGTGGACACTGATGCAGCAAGTATGCCTGGTGCTGAGTCCCTTCCTGGAGGCAACCAAGATGGTCAGTGAGGAGCGGGCCTCTGTGTGCCAGTGGGTGCCCTTGGTTTGTCTACTGGAGCAGGCAATGGACAATTTAATTGAGCGTGGGGATGAAGCCCTGAGGCAGTTGGAAGAACAGGAGCAGATGGCAGCACAGTCCAGCTCAGAGGAGGGCTCACAGCAGGTAGTGGAAGAGTTGGAGGTCCCTAACCTGAATGAGGAGGAGGAGGAGGAGCAGAGTGCAGCAGGCGTTGTACGTGGATGGCGGTTTGAGGAGGACAACGACATGGCACAGGAAGAGGACAGGCATGCGTTATGGGACAATGGCGAGGACGAGGAAGATCTTGCTGGCAGGGCCCACTTGTTTCCCATGGCTGTGCACATGTTGCGCTGCCTTCGCAGGGACCCCCGGGTGATCCAGATGCGTTCAAGGGAGGACATCTGGATTACCTTGATGCTTGATCCCCGTCTGAAGGGGAAGCTGGGAGACTTAATGACGCCATCCACCACCGAGCAACGCACAAGGGAGTTGAAGGAGGCCCTTGTGCGCAGACTACTGGAAGCATTCCCCCAGCCTTCCACCCTCACTGTAACTGCTCTGCCAAGCCAGCAAGAGGTGCCTGCCATTGCCACTAGCAGCACAACAACAACCACCAGCAGCAGCAGCAGCAACTGGCGCCCCGGAGACCTGAAGAGCCTAAGCAAGAGCCTGTATGCAGTGCAGCAGCCCAGAACAGAGGTGCCCGCCACAGCATCCACCACCAACCAGCACAAGCAACGACTGACCACCATGGTGTCTGACTATATGGGGTCATCCAGCGGGCTCAATGACACCGACAGCCCCGTGGACCCCTTGGAGTACTGGGTCAAGAGACTGGACATCTGGAGCGAGCTTTCCCAGTACGCCCTGGAACTCCTATCCTGCCCTCCTTCCAGTGTCCTCTCAGAGAGATGCTTTAGTGCGGCCGGTGGCGTGGTCACAGAGAAGCGCTCTCGGCTCTCCCACGCCTCTGTGGACAAACTCACCTTCCTGAAAATCAACCAGGCTTGGGTGGAAGGTGAGTTTCTGGCCCCTATTGTCGGACACAGGGGGACATGAAGTGGCTGCTGCATGTGCTGTTGTTAACTATGCCTGCCTTTATAAAGACATTTACTACCTGCCTAGTGCCTACCTTGGTTAATTTTTTGGTGTTATGGTACTACTACCAGTAAGTTGCCATGGTCCTCCTTCTGAGCTGCTGAACTGACCGCCCGCTTTGTCCTCCTGACTCAGTCGCTACTACACTCTGCGTTCACACTGCCCGGGTCACCGGGTGCATTTAATTTTTTGGCCAGCACTATGACGCTGTGCTACTACTACTGTGCTGCTGCTGCTGAACTGACCGCCCGCTTTGTCCTCCTGACTCAGTCGCTACTACACTCTGCGTTCACACTGCCCGGGTCGCCGGGTGCATTTAATTTTTTGGCCAGCACTATGACGCTGTGCTACTACTACTGTGCTGCTGCTGCTGCTGAACTGACCGCCCGCTTTGTCCTCCTGACTCAGTCGCTACTACACTCTGCGTTCACACTGCCCGGGTCACCGGGTGCATTTAATTTTTTGGCCAGCACTATGACGCTGTGCTACTACTACTGTGCTGCTGCTGCTGAACTGACCGCCCGCTTTGTCCTCCTGACTCAGTCGCTACTACACTCTGCGTTCACACTGCCCGGGTCACCGGGTGCATTTAATTTTTTGGCCAGCACTATGACGCTGTGCTACTACTACTGTGCTGCTGCTGCTGAACTGACCGCCCGCTTTGTCCTCCTGACTCAGTCGCTACTACACTCTGCGTTCACACTGCCCGGGTCGCCGGGTGCATTTAATTTTTTGGCCAGCACTATGACGCTGTGCTACTACTACTGTGCTGCTGCTGCTGAACTGACCGCCCGCTTTGTCCTCCTGACTCAGTCGCTACTACACTCTGCGTTCACACTGCCCGGGTCACCGGGTGCATTTAATTTTTTGGCCAGCACTATGACGCTGTGCTACTACTACTGTGCTGCTGCTGCTGAACTGACCGCCCTCTTTGTCCTCCTGACTCAGTCGCTACTACACTCTGCGTTCACACTGCCCGGGTCACCGGGTGCATTTAATTTTTTGGCCAGCACTATGACGCTGTGCTACTACTACTGTGCTGCTGCTGCTGAACTGACCGCCCGCTTTGTCCTCCTGACTCAGTCGCTACTACACTCTGTGTTCACACTGCCCGGGTCGCCGGGTGCATTTAATTTTTTGGCCAGCACTATGACGCTGTGCTACTACTACTGTGCTGCTGCTGAACTGACCGCCCGCTTTGTCCTCCTGACTCAGTCGCTACTACACTCTGCGTTCACACTGCCCGGGTCGCCGGGTGCATTTAATTTTTTGGCCAGCACTATGACGCTGTGCTACTACTACTGTGCTGCTGCTGCTGAACTGACCGCCCGCTTTGTCCTCCTGACTTAGTCGCTACTACACTCTGCGTTCACACTGCCCGGGTCGCCGGGTGCATTTAATTTTTTGCCCAGCACTATGACGCTGTGCTATTACTACTGTGCTGCTGCTGCTGAACTGACCGCCTGCTTTGTCCTCCTGACTCAGTCGCTACTACACTCTGCGTTCACACTGCCCGGGTCACCTGGTGCATTTAATTTTTTGGCCAGCACTATGACGCTGTGCTGCTACTACTACCACCAGTATGTTGCCGTGGTCCTTCTGTGCTGCTGAACTGACCGCCCGCATAGTCCTTCTCCTGACTCAGTCGCTACCACCACTGCACTCTGCGTTCACACTGCCCGTGTCCACTGACAACTCTGCTGCGATGTCATTGCTAATTGCTGCAAAAAAAAAAAAAAAAAAACAAAAATTACAAAAACCTCTCTGGAGCCTTTTTGCCGTCAGCCACTCATCCTCCTCCAGCGGTACCTTCGCCGCCAAGTGCCATTGGAACTCGCCTTCACCTCTTTGACTGCTTAACGCGTATATCCCTTTTTAAAACCACTTATTACCAATTAATAGCCCCATTTAAAGTGTTGATTTCACTTTAAAATCCATTTTCTCTAGAAAAAATTTTTTGGAGGGAATTTTTTATGTTGAAGTTATGTTGCCCCTTATCACCTCGATAATCCATGCTATTTGGGGGACTGTAGCATGTATGGGGGCTTTGTTATTAACGTTAAAAGAAAATCCGCCTCCGGGCGTGAATCCGCGCGTGATTACACCATTCACGGGAAAAAATCCGCGTGGTTGCGTGGACGCGGACGAAAATCCGCATGCGGCGGGGCCGAATGCGGATTTTTTTTTGCAACCACGCGGATTTCCGAATTCGTGGATGAGGCACATCCGAGCATCCCTGGTCAGTGCAAAAGACTGAGGAGAAGTATAGTGTGCCATGGGTCTCATGGATATAATTAACTGTTTGCAGTCAGAGGCGACGTGGTTCGAGATGGCTGGACAATTGTGCATGTATTATTTTAGTAAAATGAGTCAATACTGTCGTAGTCGAATGCCCGATTAGTGTACTAGAAGTATCTATGAACTCATCAAAGCTATACTTAGCTAATGTTTGGAGAAAGAAAAAGGGGGGGGGGGGGAAGAGGAGGGATAGCATAATAGATTAGAAAGATAGAAAGAAAGAAAAGAAGCAAGAGAGAAATATGAGTGGAACCTCAGACACATTTCTCTCTGCTAGGTCATAGCTCGCCTAGGACCACTCCAAAAGAGTAGTACTCTAACATGGATCAGCAGTCAGCAAAGCCCGGCCTTCCTCAGACAGCGCAAATATTTCCCATCTTCTCCAGAGTACATTGAATTTCTCCTCCCTGTCCGAGGCCCAGAAAATGACTTGTTCTGATTGTTTTAGTGTTTCTAGCTCAGCCTTCCAGTCTTGAATAGTTGGAGATTGGGTAGATTTCCAAAATTTTGGAATTGTAAGGCGTGCAGCAGCGAGGATATGGCGAATTAGTGATTTTTTGTAGGTTTTTATGGGGCAGTTTATATTTAAAAGTAAGGTGTGAGCTGGGTCATTGTTGACTTTAATGTTGCTGATAGCTGCAATAATCTTGCAAATTTTTGCCCAGAATGGAATAATTTTAGAACAGCTATGCCATATGTGTATCATATCGCCTACCTCGCTGCCACATCGCCAACAAAGATCTGATATATTGGGATTGCATTTGTGGAGTTTGTCTGGGGTCTTGTACCACATTGTTAAAATTTTATAGGCGTTCTCCTGCGCTCGGGCCGAGATAGAACATTTGTGAGCAAAGGTACAACACTTTGTCCACTCTGCCTCAGAGATCGGAATTCCCAATTTGTTTTGCCACTTGATCTTGAATGTGGGGATATTGTCACTAAAGTGTGAGAGTAAGGGGCTGTAAAGATTGGAGATTCTGTGCTCCACAGGAGGATGGGAGAAGCATACTTCCTCTAACTCTGTCACTGGTCTAGTAGAGAATTCTTTATCTGTCTCTTTTCTGAGGAAGTGAGATAGTTGTATATATTCAAAATACACCTCGTCTGGGTTACCAGATGGTCCTATCAGGGAAGACAGTGTTAATGTTTTGTCATTCTGCCATACCTGTTTTAATTTAAGTGTGGGAGAAGTAAGCTTGCAAAGTCGGTTAGATTGATAGAGGCCAGGTATGAATAAGGGATTGTCCCATATGGGAGTGTCAGGCCCTAAATATGTAGCTATGCGGTGTTGTGTTAGTAAGTTGTCCCAGACTTAATATGTTTCTCGTGTCAAGGAGAATCTTCCAGGGGAGAAAGAAGGGCGGCGCAAAGGCCAGATCCATACTCCTGCTCCCGGGGCATATCCTAAGATGTCTCTTTCCAGTTCTACCCATTGGGTGTTCCTCAGATTGTGAGTCCACTCAATGATCCGATTAAGGTGTACTGCTGAGTGATATGCTTTGGGGTGGGGCAATGCTAATCCACCTTCTGTTTTGGGTTTTTGTAGGGTGCTCAGAGCTACCCTTGGTTTTCTAGATTTCCATACGTAAAGGGACATCATTTTAGAGAACCTCCTCCAGAACACTGAAGGAATTGTGATTGGGATGGTCTGTAGGAGATATAACAAACGAGGCATACAATTCATTTTTAAAATGTTCACTCTACCCATCCACGAGTGGGCCAAGGATCCCCAAGAGTTAACATCTTTTTCAAGAGTCTGAAGCAGAGGGACAAAGTTAAGGTCGTATAATTTCTCCAAATCCGAGCTCAGGCGGACCCCCAGGTAAGTAATGTATTGTGGTTTCCAGACAAAGGAGAAGGCCTTCTGTAGAGTGGATTGGAGGGAGGCCGGCACACTGATGTTTAGGATCTCTGATTTAGAAGTATTGATTTTATAGTTACTCAGTGAGCCGAACTCAGTCACAACCTTAAGTAAATTAGGCAAAGTGGTCATAGGAGAAGTAATATATAGCAATAGATCATCTGCATAGATCGCAGATTTATATTCTTTAGTGCCAATCTTCAAGCCTTTAATATCTGGATTCGTTCTGATTGCAGCAGCAAGTACCTCCACATATAGTATATACAAGAGAGGGGATAGGGGGCAGCCCTGCCTAGTTCCATTGCAGACGGGGATTACAGTAGATAAGCGGCCATTAATTCTGACCCTTGCAGTGGGGGATTGGTATAGGGCAAAAACCTTTTGATAGAAGTTCATGTCTGGGGTTAAACCCCTAGAGTTGAATACCCTCCGCAGAAAGCGCCAGGAGACCCTATCAAACGCTTTTTCTGCGTCTATAGAGAGCAGCAGGGTAGGGGTCCTGGCGCTCTGTGCGGACTGCATCAACAATATGGTTTTAATTGTGTTATCAGCAGCTTCTCGTCCAGGTAGGAAGCCCACTTGGTCTGAATGGATGAGTAACGGCATAATCGTTTGGAGTCTATTAGCCAAAATCTTTGACATTATCTTTAAATCAACATTAATGAGCGAAATAGGGCGATAATTAGTACATAAAAGAGGGTCTTTACCCGGCTTTGGGATGACTATGATATGTGTCTGGAGCATATCTCTAGTGGGGGGGGGAAGTGACAGATAAAGCATTAAGCTTTGATAAAGATAGGGGCTAAAGTGGCTTTGAATTTTTTATAATATTCAATACAGAACCCATCAGGGCCAGGAGATTTGCCATTAGGGAGGGACCCCACCGTTGCAAGGAACTCATCTTCCATAAAAGGTTCGTTAAGAAATTCGAGTTGTTCTGTGTTCAAAGAAGGGAGCCTATACTTGTCTAAAAATTTGTCAATGATTAGGTTCATAGACTCCTCTGACTTGTCATTGAATGCCCCTGTAATATTGTATAGGTCAGAATAGTATTTATGAAAAGCCTGAAGAATGTCCTCAGTTTTAACCTTTGTAGAGCCGGAATGGTTAAGGATTTTTGGGATGAAAGATGAGTTCTGGCGTATGCGAAGGGATCTGGCCATTAACCGACTGCACTTGTTGTTATATTCATAGAGATGGGCGCGATACCTCAAAAGGTTGTCAACCCTTTTAAATTCAAACAATTGTAGCAGTTGTTTACGTTTTTCCGTAAGGAGTTCTAGAGTTTGAATTGCCAGAGTTTGCTTATGTTGAAGCTCTAACTGTTTAATATCGTTCCATACCTCAGCTATCTGTGCGCTCCTCTTCCTGTTATATCTGGCCCCCATCTGGATCATAGCTCCCGAAGGACAAATTTATGTGCTTCCCAGATAGATACAGGGCTAGGGCCTTCTTCTTCATTGCAGTTATGTGAAATATACTCTGAGAGCACCTTTGAATAGTGTGAGGCGTGTTTTTGGTCTTTAAATAATTTAGTGTTCATACGCCATGAAGAATTACCTTTTTTTTTGAAGATATCTTTAAGCTCTAAGTAGACTGGTGAGTGGTCAGACCAGGTCTGGGATCCGATTGAGGAGCAGGCATGGAACGAGAGGAGCGCATGTGAGATTAGAAACACATCAAGTCTGTTATACACATTATGAGGAACTGAAAAGTGGGTATAGTCTCGAGTTGTGGGATGAAAAATCCTCCATGCGTCCATCAGTTGCATGTCCAGGATCCTTCCCTTGACAGTCTTTAGTGATTTATATGTGATAGAGGATCGGCTCTTTGAGCTGTCAAGGAGAGGATCCAGGGTGAAGTTTAGATCCCCTCCCACGATCAGATACCCCTCTTTGAAACGATCCAGTCTCTCAAGAATACCCGAGAGAGCGGAGGTCTGAGACTTATTTGGAAGATAAATACTTGCGATCGTAAAGGGTTTCCCTTTAATGATCAGTTTGATAAAGGTGAATCGGCCCTCTTCGTCTCCCATACTATCTATGACCTGAGCATTAAGATTTTTATGCAAAGCTATCGCCGTGCCTTTGATTTTAGCTGTACTAGGAGCACTAAAGAACCACTGTGGATAATATTTAGATGTAGTCAGGTCAGGAACCTGTCCCTCTTTAAAGTGGGTTTCCTGTAATAATAATATATTTACCCTCTCCCTGTGGAATCCGTAAAGGATTTGTGACCTCTTGTTTGGAACGTTAAAACCGTTAACATTAAGGGAAGCCAACTTCAATCTGTGGTCACCCATGTTTTAAATGTTTGGCATGGTTTATTATGAAAGATGTGGAGGGTAGCGAGCATGACCTGAAGAGAAGAAGAGAAAGAGAGGAACATGAAGAGAGGGAAAGAAAGTAGACAGAACTTACACACATAAGAACTAAAAACTGAGGTAACAACCTCTCTGCTGTGTCGTTACCCAAGGGTAGTAATGACCGCGACACAGCTAAAGGGGCCCCGCAGCCCAGGGAAGAGAAAAAACCCCGCACTGGGCTGCAGGGGCTCTTTTGGGGGAAATGGAAAACCAGGCGGAGCGCCAGTACAGGCATCAAGTATCCCTCCGCGCATGGCCGTTTCTACCCCCGTGCGGGGCGTGCCGCCGCCCGGGGCGCTGCTGGGAGGGGGGCGCTGTGATGGAGGGGGGAGCCGCAGCCGCGGGGAGGGCAGCCCGACCTCTCCCTCCCTCTCCCCGGGCCGCCCTCCATGCGATCCCCCCTCGGACGGAGTGCAGAGTAATGCGCAGGGAAGCGCTACAGAAAACTACTCACCTCGCTGGCTCCAAGCGCTGCTCTCTCGCCGCCAGTCTCCTCTCTCTGCCTACACGCTGATACACACACACGCTGCTTCCTGTTTAGCAGCGTGTGTGTATCAGCGTGTGTAGGCAGAGATGAGACTGGCGGCGAGAGAGCAGCGCTTGGAGCCAGCGAGGTGAGTAGTTTTCTGTAGCGCTTCCCTGCGCATTACTCTGCACTCCGTCCGAGGGGGGATCGCATGGAGGGCGGCCCGGGGAGAGGGAGGGAGAGGTCGGGCTGCCCTCCCCGCGGCTGCGGCTCCCCCCTCCATCATGGGGGGCACCTACCTAACCTATACTGGGGCAGCTACCTATCTAACATATCCTGGGGGGCACCTACCTATCTAACCTATCCTGGGGGGCACCTACCTAATCTAACCTATACTGGGGGGCACCTACCTATCTAACCTATACTGGGGGGCAGCTACCTAACCTATACTGGGGGGCACCTACCTAATCTAACCTATACTGGGGGGCACCTACCTAATCTAACCTATACTGGGTGGCAGCTACCTAATCTAACATATACTGAGGGGGCAGCTACCTTATCTAACCTATACTGGGAGGCACCTACCTATCTAACCTATACTGGGGGGCACCTACCTATCTAACCTATACTGGGGGGCAGCTACCTATCTAACCTATACTGGGGGGCACCTACCTATCTAACCTATACTGGGGGGCAGCTACCTATCTAACCTATACTGGGGGCAGCTACCTATCTAACCTATACTGGGGCACCTACCTAACCTATACTGGGGGGCAGCTACCTATCTAACCTGGGGGGCAGCTACCTAATCTAACCTATACTGAGGGGGCAGCTACCTAATCTAACCTATACTGGGGGGCAGCTACCTATCTAACCTGGGGGGCAGCTACCTAATCTAACCTATACTGAGGGGGCAGCTACCTAATCTAACCTATACTGGGGGGCAGCTACCTATCTAACCTATACTGGGGGGCACCTACCTATCTAACCTATACTGGGGGGCAGCTACCTATCTAACCTATACTGGGGGGCAGTTACCTATCTAACCTATACTGGGGGGCACCTTCCTAACCTATACTGGGGGCACCTTCCTATCTAACCTATAGTGGGAGCATTAACTTATCTAACCTGTATTGGGGGCACCTACCTACCTAGCTAGTCTATACAGGTGACAACTATACTGGCTACCTATATTGGAGGCACCTACCTAACTAACCTATACTGGGGGCATCTACCTATCTAACCTATGCGGGGGGCAACTATTCTGGCTACCTATATTAGAGGCACCCACCTAGCTAACCTGTAGTGGGGGCACCTAACTATCTAACTTATACCGGGGACGCCTGCCTATCTAACCTATACTGTGGGCAACTATACTGGCTACCTATACTGGAGGCACCTACCTGGCTAACCTATACCGGAGGCAACTATACTGACTCACCTATGCCTGGCTACTTATACTGGGGGGACCTATAGCTGGCTACCTATACTGGGGTACCTATTCTGGGGGAATCTATACTGAGTGCAACTAGACCTGGCTAACCTACACTGTGGGCACCCATACCTTGCTTCGGGGGGGGGGGGGGGGGGCGCAATTTTTACACCCTCGCCCTGGGTGCATTTTAGCCTAGAAACTGCACTGCCTCCGCGGGAGGCACTATATTTTAAACACCATCTTTTTTTTTTTTTTTTAAATGAGTAGGTGATAAGTCTTCAATGTGAAATTAAGCTTTAGGACCTAAGTGTCAACCTTAACAATGGCCTTGCCTATGCAAGAAGCCTTAGGAATAAACACGTGATCGGAAAGTGAAATAATTATATACATACAATATAAGTGTAATTATTGCTAACTACCAGAAATTAGCTAAGTGATCCTTTAGTCTTTTAACTAACCATATAACCATCTATCCCCCCCCCACCGTCCATGGCTAACAAGTGTATGGCCCTTTAAATATAATAATGGAGTGTAATAGCATCTCCCAATAGGATATAGCTTTTTGTATAGTGAGTCTGATTGACCTGTGGAGAGAAAAGTGGTTAGTTAATGTCCCGGTGGTATAGGAGATTGCAAACCAGCCAACCAGACCCCAATGGGTAACGTTCCTTGAATCAGGCCTGCATATGAATTCGTCTCCATTAACAGTGGGGGGAACATAGGGCCAAAACAAACATGGCCGCCCTATGTAGAGGCAAAAAATAAAGTTTGTGAAATGCCAAAAACGGGTAGATAAAATGATAAGCAGTCTATTACTCTCAATTAGAAAAAGGCAACCGGCCAAGATTACAAAGTTACGTATATAGCGTTAACAATCCAGATAGGAGAGTTTCTCAGGGAAAATTCCAGTGATGCACTAGAGCCCAGGCCTACTAGGGCCCATCTCAGCAAGGTCGAAAGAGGAAAGTACTCACTCTGGTGTAGTTTCGGAGTCTGCACCGCTGTCGTTTTCACCCTGGTCAGAAGCTCTGCCACGTCTCTTTTTGGCAGAAGCGGTTTGCCAGCGTTCTCTCTGCGGCAAGGAGATCGGTTTAGCTGGAGCAGGCCAGTCTGGTAAAAGGATCTTGTCCAAGTGGAACTTGTCTTCCACTTTCTGTAGATCGGCCGGAGATTGAAAAAGGAACGATTGACCTTCCTTCTTGATCAATAGGGAAAAAGGGTAACCCCATGAATAGGTTGCGCCTGTTGCTTTTAAGGCCTCCAGTAAGGGTTTAACCGCTTGCCTCAGGAGCAGGGTGTGTTTAGAAAGATCGGCATAGAAATGCAATGTGGCACCGTCAAAGTCTAGTTCGCGCTGTTCCCGGGCAGCCGCCATGATGGCTTCTTTGATAGAGTAGTAGTGGATCCTACAGATTACATCCCTCGGTCTGGGGGGATTCGTGAGTCTAGGGCCGAAGGCTCGGTGAGCTCTATCAATTTCAATTGGGAAGGTATCGGGCCTACCAAGCAGTTTTCTAAAGATCCCCTCCAAGGAAGGTATCAGATCTTCCGTACCTGTAGCTTATGGCAGGCCTCTTACCCGGACATTGTTGCGCCTGCAACGATTTTCAAGGTCGTCCATTTTCATCCAGTGGGCGTCCATACGTTTGTCTTGGGAATCTAGACGAGCGACCACCGTTCTCAGCAAGTCCTCCGACCGTGCTTGGTTCTTTTCTATTGCGTCGACTGCTTGTATGCGTTCTCGATGTGGGATGCGAGGGCCTCAAAGTCCGCTTTAGTAGGAATTGAACGTAGTAGGGTCTTAATATCAATTCCTGAGTCCGAGTCGTCTCCGGAAGACTCCGAGGCCTTGCCCGTGATGGAGCCACAGGAGGCGCGCTATGCTTGTGAGTTTCTCGGCGTGTCAGCCAAGATGACATCAGTGTCGTCCTCCGAGACAAGGCCTTGGCGTTGAGAGGAGTTGCGGAAATAGGAGTCTATTTCGCCTCTATTTCCCTTCGACTTCTTCCCTCTCCTTTTCCGAGCTGTTCCCTTCTTCTTTTCAGTGCTCATGTTGGTTTATTTGCGCTATTGAAGTGCCTAAACACGAAGGGATCCACGGAGCTCTCAGCGTGCACGACCGCTCCCTTCCATAGCCAAGCCACGCCCCCTCGCATTGCTTTTTACCGTGATTTTATTGAAAGTGAATAAGAGCGATTTTTAAAAAGCGCTCAGAAAGTGCTAATCAATTGCAAGCACTCAGAAAAGCGCTTATAGTGTGTCTGAGCCCTTAAAGTGTGTGTGTTGCTCGCACACTCCCTTCTGGCCTGTCTGTTTGCCCAATTCCAGCGGTTTTAACACATCGATTGAATCCATGATATTGGATTATCTGTGCGTTGACACAGATTGGGAGGCATTGAGCAGTCCGGCCACTAGGGGGTGCGTGACAAAAGCTATCAATGTACTATATTTCACCAATCAATCCCAATGAGATTTCAACAGAAATGAGAAATGATGGAAGATCATATTACAACTGACAGCCTACAGTGGTTTGCAAAAGTATTCGGCCCCTTTGAAGTTTTCCACATTTTGTCATATTACTGCCACAAACATCAGAGCCGGATTAAGGCTAAATGGGGCCCTAAGGAAAGTAACTGATTTGGGCCCCCCCATCATGTCGTAATAGAATCAGAAGATGCAGCTGCACAGCAACATGCTGCACACACCAGGGCAGCCAAGCTATTTGTTGCTATGGGCAACAGCCCGCTTTCCTCTGTGGGTGCACAATGCAGGGAATAGCAGCGGCAAAATGCAGAGTGAGAGATGAATGGCTGGGACATTTGCACTAAGGGGCTGGGGCACCCTTGTGAAGAGGGCGCCAGATATCACAGCAGCAGCACTTTACCCCTGCATCTCCAGCCTGGCAATAGCAGAAAGCTCTGGACACCGCCAAACCGGAAGCCGTTCCCCAGACAGAATTACATAAGCACCCCCACCACCGAACAACCGATTTCCTCCCAAACTAGACAGCCACCATGCAGCCTCCATCCCAGTGAATACGGTAGTCCAGCAGAGAAGGCAGCTGCAGCGGGGGAGAATGACAGCACCAGATGACTCACATTCACCTATTGCGATCCAAGCAATAGAGGTTCCGTCATCCGGAGCCCATCTGTCTCCTTTAGAGTGTTGCCGCTCTGTTACTACTACTATTACTACTTCCTACTTCCTGTCTGATCTGAGAATCAGGAAATTCAGAGTGAGCGGCTGCACTGTAGAAGAGACAGATGGGTTTCAGATGACGGGATCTCTATCGCTTGGATCATGGATAGGTGAGTGAGCGTTTGCCATCTGCTGCTATCATTCTTTCTGCAGCTGTGGTTATCTGTGGGAAGGGAGGGAGGAGTGGATAGTGGCAGAGTGCACAGTAGCAGGAGGGGGACCTAGGAGGAGAGCCTGGCTCTGAAAACAATCAGCAGCGCACGGCATCATTTGACAAGACAAGACAAGACAAATAACATTTATATCGCGCTTTTCTCCTGGCGGACTCAAAGCGCCAGAGCTGCAGCCACTAGGACGCGCCCTATAGGCAGTAGCAGTGTTAGAGAGACTTGCCTAAGGTCTCCTACTGAATAGGTGCTGACTTACTGAACAGGCAGAGCCGAGATTTGAACCCTGGTCTCCTGTGTCAGAGGCAGAGCCCTTAAAGGGACTCTGAGCAGTGCCTGTGGGTATGCCTTTTAAGCATACCCACAACTAGTTAATTACATCCTCACACCTACCAGCATGATGTTTGTAATTATATCCCCCTGGGTTCCTTATATTTCGTTGCATTGTGCTGAATTGAGCTGCCGACTTTGGAGAAAAGTCGTCCTGTGTAATACAATGTAACTATGGAAAGATGCATTTCAATTTGAAGCTCTCTTTCTCCTCTTTCCAATGATAGATAAACTGCCACCCTACGCCTTTTAGTTTTTGTGATCGAAATTGCCGTGGCCACGATTTCGATCGCAAAAATAGCGAAAACTAAAAGGCATAGGGTGGCGATTTATATATCATTGGAAAGAGAAGAAAGAGAGCTTTAAAATGATATGCATCTTTTCATAGTTACTGCACTGCTCAGAGTCCCTTCAACCATTATACCATCCAGCCACTGCTGACAGGATGGTGAGGGCTGGATTATGTGCTGATGGGGCCCCTTTGACTCTGAATGGGGGCCCCAAGCGACTGCTTTTGTTGCCTGGTCGGTAATCCGGCCCTGCCATAAATCAATTTTATTGGAATTCCATGTGAAAGACCAATACAAAGTGGTATATATAAACCTTCAGCGCTAATCTCAAGAATCCACTGCCAGAAACACCATAAAACTAGGTGCGCTTACCAGATTCTTACAGACCTTAATTACAGGGTACATCATAACATTACATCATAAGGTCAGCGGACGGTGTCTTCCCAGCTGGCCTCCTTTCCCGACTCTGGTATACACAATTACTTATATATTCTCATCCGCAGTGGTTCCACAATACATGTATAAAAAATAATAATAATAGACACATCTAAGCGTATGAGTCTTAAAGAGACTCTGTAACATCAAAAAGATCCCCTGGGGGGTACTCACCTCGGGTGGGGGAAGCCTCCGGATCCTAATGAGGCTTCCCACGCCGTCCTCTGTCCCACGGGGGTCTCGCTGCAGCCCTCCGAACAGCCGGCGACAGACCCGACTGTCAGTTCAATATTTACCTTTGCAGGCTCCAGCGGGGGCGCTGTGGCTGCTCTCGGCTCCAAACTACACGGAAATTCCCGATCTCAGTCGGGTCCGCTCTACTGCGCAGGCGCCGGAAACTTGCGCCTGCGCAGTAGAGCAGACCCGATGGCGATCGGGTATTTCCGTGTAGTTCGGAGCCGACAGCCGTCAGAGCGCCTGCGCAGGAGCCAGGAAGGTAAATATTGACGTCATCTTTCTCGGAGGGCTGCAGCAAGACCCCTGAGGGACGGAGGAATAGAGTTGGGCCGAACCTCCGATTTTAGGTTCGCGAACCTGGTTCGCGAACTTCCGCGGAAGGTTCGGTTCACGTTAAAGTTCGCGAACCGCAATAGACTTCAATGGGGATGCGAACTTTAAAAAAAAAAATAATTATGCTGGCCACAAAAGTGATGGAAAAGATGTTTCAAGGGGTCTAACACCTGGAGGGGGGCATGGCGGAGTGGGATACATGCCAAAAGTCCCGGGGAAAAATCTTAATTTGACGCAAAGCAGCGTTTTAAGGGCAGAAATCACATTGAATGCTAAATGACAGGCCTAAAGTGCTTTCAAACATCTTGCATGTGTATACATCAATCAGGTAGTGTAATTAAGGTACTGCTTCACACTGACACACCAAACTCACCGTGTAACGCACTGCAAACAGCTGTTTGTGTAGTGACGGCCGTGCTGGACTGGTGCGCACCATGGCGAGAGTGCAGGTTTTGGTGGCTTTACAGCCCATATGGTCGCCTGGCTGATGTAGCTGAATGACAGAACAGTGACTGTCCAGCTGATCAAATTTGGTCTGACCACAATGAGGCAACGACCTTATTATCGTGGGTGTGCCCCCCGAGACACTCATCTAGGCGCCGGTCATTGCTTCATTGTGATACGCAAGCCCCTTCACCACGGCAAGGTAATGATCACGAAGGGGAATGGGCGCATGTACATGCCTTTTCTTTTGTTGTTGCAGCTGCCCGCAGTGCAGCCAGAAAAATTAGGCAGTCATGTTCACGCACCAGAAAAATTATTACAGCGGCCGCTGCTGGCAGCGGCCTAAAAAATTCAGCAATCCGCCTGGAGTCCCGGACCCTGTTGGTGGTGGCGGAGAAGGTAGTCAAGCGGCCTGCAGGCAGACATGCTGTGTGGAGGGACTGGGAGCGACTTAGTCTTCTTGGGGCAGGCCAGGCAGCCAGTCACACGGCGTGCAGGCAGAGATGCTGTGAGTGCGGGGACTGACTTAGTCTTGGGGCGGGCAGCAGCCCTCCGGGATCCATGCCTCATTCATTTTGATAAAGGTGAGGTACTTAACACTCTTGTGACTTAGGCGACTTCTCTTCTCTGTGACAATGCCTCCAGCTGTGCTGAAGGTCCTTTCTGACAGGACGCTTGCGGCAGGGCAGGAGAGAAGTTGGATGGCAAATTGGGACAGCTCTGGCCACAGGTCAAGCCTGCGCACCCAGTAGTTCAAGGGTTCCTCATCGCTGTTCACAGCAGTGTCTACATCCACACTTAAGGCCAGGTAGTCGGCTACCTGCCGTTCCAGGCGTTGGTGGAGGGTGGATCCGGAAGGGCTACGGCGAGGCGTTGGACTAAAGAACGTCCGCATGTCCGACATCACCATGAGATCGCTGGAGCGTCCTGTCTTTGACTGCGTGGACACGGGAGGAGGATTAGTGGCAGTGGTACCTTGCTGGCGTTGTGCCGTCACATCACCCTTAAAGGCATTGTAAAGCATAGTTGACAGCTGGTTCTGCATGTGCTGCATCCTTTCCACCTTCCGGTAAGTTGGTAACAGGTCCGCCACTTTGTGCCTGTACCGAGGGTCTAGTAGTGTGGCCACCCAGTACAGCTCATTCCCCTTGAGGTTTTTTATACGGGGGTCCCTCAACAGGCAGGACAGCATAAAAGACGACATCTGCACAAAGTCGGATCCAGTACCCTCCATCTCCTCTTGCTCTTCCTCAGTGACGTCAGGTAAGTCAACCTCCTCCCCCCAGCCGCGAACAATACCACGGGAAGGTTGAGCAGCACAAGCCCCTTGCGACGCCTGCTGCGGTTGTTCTCCTGCCGCTGTCCCCTCCTCCTCCTCCTCCTCCCCCAAAGAAACACCTTGCTCATCATCCTCTGAGTCTGACTCTTCTTCTGCACACGACTTCTCTTCTTCCTCCTCCTTCCCCCTCTGTGCTGCCGCAGGTGTTGAGGAAACAGCTGGGTCTGATGAAAATTGGTCCCATGCCTGTTCCTGCCGTAACGGTTCCTGGTCACGCTCATTCACAGCTTCATCCGCCACTCTACGCACAGCACGCTCCAAGAAGTAAGCGTAGGGAATTAAGTCACTGATGGTGCCCTCACTGTGGCTCACCAGGTTGGTCACCTCCTCAAACGGCCGCATGAGCCTGCATGCATTTTCCATCAGTGTCCAGTTGTCGGGCCAGAACATCCCCATCTTCCCAGACTGTTTCATTCTACTGTAGTTGTAGAGGTAGTGGGTCACGGCTTTCTTCTGTTCTAGCAGGCGGGAGAACATGAGCAGGGTCGAGTTCCAGCGAGTCGGGCTATCGCAAATGAGGCGTCTCACCGGCATGTTGTTTTTGCGCTGAATTTCCGCAAAGCGTGCCATGGCTGTGTAAGACCGCCTCAAATGCCCACAGAACTTCCTGGCCTGCTTCAGGACATTCGCTAAGCCAGGGTACTTTGCCACAAATCTTTGAACCACTAGATTCATGACATGTGCCATGCAGGGTATGTGTGTCAGCTTCCCCATATGCAAAGCGGCAGATTATTGCTGTTGTCGCACACCACGTTGCCTATCTCCAGGTGGTGCGGGGTCAGCCACTCATCCACCTGTTTCTTAAGAGCAGCCAGGAGAGCTGCTCCAGTGTGACTCTCCGCTTTGAGACAAGACATGTCTAAGATGGCGTGACACCGTCTTACCTGGCATGCAGCATAGGCCCTGCGGAGCTGGGGCTGTGTAGCTGGAGAGGAGAACTGCCACTCAGCCAAGGAGGAGGAGGACAGCGAAGAGCATGTAGCAGGAGGAGAGGAGGTGGCAGGAGGCCTGCCTGCAATCCGTGGAGGTGTCACAATTTGGTCCGCTGCGCCCTGCTTGCCATTGTTCACCACTAGGTTCACCCAATGGGCTGTGTAGGTAATGTAGCGGCCCTGCCCGTGCTTGGCAGACCAGGCATCCGTGGTCAGGTGTACCCTTGACCCAACGCTCTTCGCAAGAGATGACACCACTTGCCTCTCAACTTCACGGTGCAGTTGGGGTATGGCCTTTTTTCGAAAAATAACTGCGGCCTGGCATCTTCCACTGCGGTGTTCCGATGGCCACAAATTTACGGAAGGCCTCAGAGTCCACCAGCCAGTATGGTAACAGCTGCCGAGCTAACAGTTCCGCCACGCCAGCTGTCAGACGCCGGGCAAGGGGGTGACTGGCCGAAATTGGCTTCTTCCGCTCAAACATTTCCTTCACGGACACCTGACTGCTGCTGTAGGCAGAGGAGCAGGAACCGCTCAAGGGCAGAGGCGGAGTGGAGGAGGGTGCCTGTGAAGGTGGAAGGGAGAAAGCGGCAGAAGCAGATAATGCACCTGATGGAGGAGGAAGAGGAGAAGGAGGGTGGCTTTGCTTTTGTGTGCTGCTGCTGCTTTTGCTCAGGTGGCCATCCCATTGCTGTTTGTGCCTTTTCTCCAGGTGCCTTCGTAAGGCACTTGTCCCTACGTGAGTGTTGGCCTTTCCACGGCTCAATTTTTGTTGGCAGAGCGAACAGATGGCTTTGGTCCGATCTGAGGCACACACATTAAAAAATTTCCACACCGCTGAGCCACCCTGGGATGTGGGCACTATGGGGACCTCAGCAGCTGATGCTGAAGGGCAAGTTGGCTGGCTGTACATAGGTGGCGATACATGGTGCCGGACTCTGCCACCAGCTGTTTCTGACGAAGAGCTGCCCCAGCTTCTTTCAGCAACTTCTCTCCTCCTACTACTCTCTGACTCCCCCTCTGAACTGTCCCCCTCTTCATCTCCTCTATTGGGAACATACAGAGGATCCCTATTACCGTCATCATCGTAGTCATCCTGCCCAGCTTCGCTTGCCTCAGACAAATCCAAACTTGCACCATCAGTAGGTCCTTCATCCTCCTGACACGTTACATCCATAGTGTTGCCGCGTAACTCAGACATATGAGCTGGTGAAAATTCATCTGGCTGTAACAACAATGGCTGTGCATCAGTGATTTCACCACTAAATAATTCTTGCGAAGTGTCAAATGCAGCGGAAGTGGTGCTAGTAGTAGCGCTGGTGGCTGAGCAAGATGAGGTGTTCTGTGTCGCTAAATACTCAACCACGTCCTGACAATCTTGGGAGGTGATGGGACGTGCCTTCTTCCGAGCACTGTACTGTGGGCCAGGTCCACACGAAATTACATTTACACGACCTCGCGCAGACCTGCCGGGTGGCCTTCCTCTGGCTCTGGCACTACCTCTTCCTCTACCTGTTTTGTCCATATCGGGTATGCACGGAGTAGTATATCACACTGCGTGCACTCACGTAGGTAGGTGGGTTCACTTAACTGCACAGGTATGCGCACTGATGCGGTGGGTTCACTGAACAGAACAGGTATACAGTGGCGGGTTCACAGAACAGGTATGCAGTGGCAGGTTCACTGAACACAACAGGTATGCAGTGGCGGGTTCACTGAACACAACAGGTATGCAGTGGCGGGTTCACTGAACAGGTATACAGTGGCGGGTCCACTGAACAGAACAGGTATGCAGTGGCGGGTTCACTAAACAGAACAGGTATACAGTGGCGGGTTCACTGAACAGGTATACAGTGGCGGGTCCACTGAACAGAACAGGTATGCAGTGGCGGGTTCACTGAACAGGTATACAGTGGCGGGTCCACTGAACAGAACAGGTATGCAGTGGCGGGTTCACTAAACAGAACAGGTATACAGTGGCGGGTTCACTAAACAGAACAGGTATACAGTGGCGGGTTCACAGAACAGGTATGCAGTGGCAGGTTCACTGAACACAACAGGTATGCAGTGGCGGGTTCACTGAACACAACAGGTATGCAGTGGCGGGTTCACTGAACAGGTATACAGTGGCGGGTCCACTGAACAGAACAGGTATGCAGTGGCGGGTTCACTAAACAGAACAGGTATACAGTGGCGGGTTCACTGAACAGGTATACAGTGGCGGGTCCACTGAACAGAACCAGTATGCAGTGGCGGGTTCACTAAACAGGTATACAGTGGCGGGTCCACTGAACAGAACAGGTATGCAGTGGCGGGTTCACTAAACAGAACAGGTATACAGTGGCGGGTTCACTAAACAGAACAGGTATACAGTGGCGGGTTCACAGAACAGGTATGCAGTGGCAGGTTCACTGAACACAACAGGTATGCAGTGGCGGGTTCACTGAACAGGTATACAGTGGCGGGTCCACTGAACAGAACAGGTATGCAGTGGCGGGTTCACTAAACAGAACAGGTATACAGTGGCGGGTTCACAGAACAGGTATGCAGTGGCAGGTTCACTGAACACAACAGGTATGCAGTGGCGGGTTCACTGAACAGGTATACAGTGACGGGTCCACTGAACAGAACAGGTATGCAGTGGCGGGTTCACTGAACAGGTATACAGTGGCGGGTCCACTGAACAGAACAGGTATGCAGTGGCGGGTTCACTAAACAGAACAGGTATACAGTGGCGGGTTCACTAAACAGAACAGGTATACAGTGGCGGGTTCACAGAACAGGTATGCAGTGGCAGGTTCACTGAACACAACAGGTATGCAGTGGCGGGTTCACTGAACAGGTATACAGTGGCGGGTCCACTGAACAGAACAGGTATGCAGTGGCGGGTTCACTAAACAGAACAGGTATACAGTGGCGGGTTCACTGAACAGGTATACAGTGGCAGGTCCACTGAACAGAACAGGTATGCAGTGGCGGGTTCACTGAACAGGTATACAGTGGCGGGTCCACTGAACAGAACAGGTATGCAGTGGCGGGTTCACTAGACAGAACAGGTATACAATGGCGGGTTCACTAAACAGAACAGGTATACAGTGGCGGGTTCACAGAACAGGTATGCAGTGGCAGGTTCACTGAACACAACAGGTATGCAGTGGCGGGTTCACTGAACAGGTATACAGTGGCGGGTCCACTGAACAGAACAGGTATGCAGTGGCGGGTTCACTAAACAGAACAGGTATACAGTGGCGGGTTCACAGAACAGGTATGCAGTGGCAGGTTCACTGAACACAACAGGTATGCAGTGGCGGGTTCACTGAACAGGTATACAGTGGCGGGTCCACTGAACAGAACAGGTATGCAGTGGCGGGTTCACTGAACAGGTATACAGTGGCGGGTCCACTGAACAGAACAGGTATGCAGTGGCGGGTTCACTGAACAGGTATACAGTGGCGGGTCCACTGAACAGAACAGGTATGCAGTGGTGGGTTCACAGCACAGGTATGCAGTGGTGGGTTCAATGAACAGGTATACAGTGGCGGGTCCACTGAACAGAACAGGTATGCAGTGGCAGGTTCACTGAACAGGTATGCAGTGGTGGGTTCACAGAACAGGTATGCAGTGGTGGGTTCACAGCACAGGTATGCAGTGGTGGGTTCAATGAACAGGTATACAGTGGCGGGTCCACTGAACAGAACAGGTATGCAGTGGCAGGTTCACTGAACAGGTATGCAGTGGTGGGTTCACAGCACAGGTATGCAGTGGTGGGTTCACAGAACAGGTATGCAGTGGTGGGTTCACAGCACAGGTATGCAGTGGTGGGTTCAATGAACAGGTATACAGTGGCGGGTCCACTGAACAGAACAGGTATGCAGTGGCAGGTTCACTAAACAGGTATGCAGTGGTGGGTTCACAGCACAGGTATGCAGTGGTGGGTTCACTGAACAGGTATGCAGTGGTGGGTTCACAGCACAGGTATGCAGTGGTGGGTTCACAGCACAGGTATGCAGTGGTGGGTTCACAGCACAGGTATGCAGTGGTGGGTTCACAGCACAGGTATGCAGCCAGACAGGAACAAGTTAAGCCTAACTAATCTTTCCCTGAGAGAGTCTGCAGCAGCTCGCCCTACTCTCACTAACGCAGGCAGCACCCGAGTGACCGTAATGGCCGCCGCTGCCTGCCTTATATAAGGGGGGGTGGGGCTCCAGGGGCTAGTGTAGCCTAATTGGCTACACTGGGCCTGCTGACTGTGATGTAGAGGGTCAAAGTTGACCCTCCATGTGCATTATGGGGCGAACCGAACTTCCGCAAAGGTTCGCCTGCGGGAAGCGAACGCGAACCACCGAAGTTCGCGTGAAACCGTTCGCAGGCGAACCGTTCGGCCCAACTCTACGGAGGACGGCGTGGGAAGCCTCATTAGGATCTGGAGGCTTCCCCCACCCGAGGTGAGTACCCCCCCAGGGGATCTTTTGACGTTACAGATCCTCTTTAAAAGTTAATGTCAAATCCATTCAAAAACAAACGATAAAAGGTCACTCACATCAGGGCCCTTGTGACAGGGACCTAAAGCAGAATACAGCGTTATGAGTATTACAGGACACCGTCCAGCCAAATGTCCGCCTCGCCCGACCAGTTTCACTGCTATAGTTTCCTCAGGGGCAGCTATATGTAGGTAGAAAAAAACAAAGTCTTGTAAAAGTAATACCTTTAAATGGCTAACTGATAAAGTTAAATAATGCAAGCTTTCTGGGATCTAGTCCCCTTCTTCAGGCATATTTCTAGATGTTAGCTGTAGTAAAACACTGATGCAGGGAAGCTGCATGAAGATGGCAGTTGTACTGGTTGCTGTTTAGCAGTTAGATGTCAGGTGATCAGCAGGCTGGAGCCAGTGAGCTTATGCAAGCAAACATGAAATCTAGCAGGTTTCTGAAGATAGTGAAGCCAAGTCAATCATGTTACATAAGGAGTCATGAATCCCATTCCACAATTTAAACCTTCTGTTAATCTCTTGAACATTTTCATAAATTTGTACTCAGAAATCTTTCTTGCTTGTTCATTTTTGAAGTTACCCTTAAGAATAAGTACTTTTAGATCTTGCATGCTGTGTCCTGGTTCACAGAAGTGTTGGCCCACTGGTGTGTCCATTTTACCCTCATTAATTTTAAAGCGGTGATGGTTCATTCTTGTGCGCAGTTTTTGTCCTGTTTCTCCTATATAGATTCCTCTTGAGGGGCATTTAATGCAGCGTATCATGTATACAACATTGGATGATTCACAGGAAAATTGGTCTGATATTTGATGATATTTCTGTGAGTTTGGTATTTGTATTTGGCTTGTGCACAAGATATAAGGGCAGGTCTCACATCTTGCGTTATTGCAGGGTAATGTGCCTGGAGTTTCTGGTGTAGATAATGCACTTCTGATAATCATTTGTCTCAGATTGGGAGGTTGTCTGAAAGCAAGCATTGGTAAATCAGGAAAAACTTCTTTCAGGCGTTTGTCTTTATGAAGTATCGGTTGCAGGGCTTTCAATATCTTCCTCAGTGTCTTTAATCTTGGGTTGTAGGTGACCACTATTGGGACTCTGTTGTTTTCAGTCTTTGGGGTGTACTTCAATAGTTCCTCTCTAGATTTTAAAGTTGCTCTGTGTATTTGATCATCAACGATTCGTGGATGATATCCCTGATCTATGAATATTTTACGTAGTGACATAAGTTGTCTGTCTCTGTCCTCTGAAATAGAACATATTCGGTTATACCTCAGAGCCTGGCTGTAAACAATAGATTTTTTGGTGTGTTCCGGGTGGAAACTATTCCACTTGAGGTAAATATGCCTGTCAGTTGGTTTACGGTAGATGGATGTTTCTAAAAATCTATCTTGTATATAAATTGTAGTATCCAGGAAACTGACATGGGAGGATGAAAAGTTGAGAGTTAACTTGATGTTCTTGTGGTATTCTGAGAAGTTTTTGTGGAATTTGATTAATTCTTCCTGTGATGCTGTCCAAATTAATAGGATATCGTCTATAAATCTGAAGTAAGCCCATGGTTTAATTTCACACGTTGAAAGGAAGTTTTCCTCCAATCTGGCCATAAATAAATTTGCATACTGGGGTGACATTCTACTTCCCATAGCACTGCCCATTGTCTGTAGATATATATCATTCCCAAATGAAAAATAGTTATGAGTTAGTATATATTTGATAAGTTGTAGTGTGGGCTCTGTTGGTAGATCATTCAACTGAAGGAAATGTTGACAAGCTGCAATACCGTCCTCGTGTGGAATGTTGGTATAAAGGGATTCAACATCCATTGTAGCCAGGATAGCACCCTCTGGGATTGGACCCATGGCAGTCAATTTGTTAAGAAGGTCAGTGGTGTCCTGGATGTAGCTGGCTGTATTCCTTCCCATGGGTTTAAGAATGTTTTCTACCCAGGCAGATATCTTTTCTGTTAGTGTCCCCAAACCAGAGATGATAGGTCGACCTGGGTTTCCTTCTTTGTGTATTTTTGGTAAGATGTAGAAGGTGCCTATTTTCGGATTATCTGGTATTAATGTAAGTATGTTAGATGATACTGAGGAAAGATCATTAAGCATATTCTTCAATTCCCTTGAGTATTGTAGCGTGGGTTTTTTTTCTAGTCTTTTGTAGTAGGTGTTGTTGGAGAGCTGTCTGTTTGCTTCTTGAACATAGGTGGATTTATCCAAAATCACTACAGCTCCTCCTTTGTCAGCTGGTTTAATTACTATGTTGTTATTGCTTTTAAGATTCAGTATTGCTTTCCTTTCTTGAGTGTTGAGGTTGTAGTGTGTCTGTATTTGCTTGTCCAGTATCTCCAATTTGATTCTTTTCCTGAAGTTGTCAATATATTCTTCTAATTTCTTGTTCCGCCCTGATTTTGGTGTCCAGGTACTGCTCTTTTTGGTTTTGCTATTTGTAGGTTCGGTGTTTTCAAATGATGAATAATTAGATCTGTTGTGAAAAAATTCTTTTAGTCGTATCCTCCGAAAAAATTCTTCCATGTCACTACAAAATTCTGTTTCATCAAATCTTTTGGTGGGGCAAAAAGTGAGTCCTTTAGATAGAACAACTAATTCAGTCTTGCTTGGGTTATGTAACGATTGCGGAATCGTCTCCGTGGTCAGCGCACCAGACGTGCGCTGACGCGGCGGATTTCCTCCACAAGCGTATAATTGAGGACACCCAGGCTAGGTGCTATGCACCTGCAGAGGGAAATTCCTGTCGGCAGGTGGAGCTGTGGAGTGCAGAGGAACAGCTCCTCTGCCCTACCACACACGCCAGACAGGAATTGTACGAAGGGAAGAAACGCAATCGCAAGAGAAGCGATTGAGAGTGAGCACAGAGACAGATTGTGTGTGTGCATAAAATTAGTCGCCAACCCGCGACTGTGCACACCTCACAGCAGATAAGAAGCAGGAACGCGATCGCAAGAGGTGCGATCGCCAGACTTGACACAAGGTACAGCAAGGCGGAGCACGAGAGTAGCAAAGGCACAGCAAATAATACAATAAGGAAATACGGAAAACAACAAACGCTAGCTAACCGCGAACACCGCACTCATTTGCAACAGTGCACGCGGTTATGCGCGGTCTCCACGTGGTAAGCACAATAGAGACAAGCACGCCTAACTAACCATTAACAGACAAACATGAAACAGAGGACGCGAGCGCTTGCTTAACGGTTACCTCACCGAGCCTCCAGCAAGCGCAGCAGACAAGACAGACACACGAAAACAGGGACAAGCGACAGAAGGATCCCCAGCGCTAGCGAAAAGTGGCAAGCGCGATCCCAGAAGACAGAACAGAAGGATCCCCAGCGCTAGCGAAAAGTAGCTAGCGCGATCCCAGGAGACAGAGTAGCAGAACAGAAGGATCCCCAGCGCTAGCGCTAGGGCGAGTGCGATCCAAACACACGGCAGACAGAACAGATGAGGTAGGCAGAAACAACCGCTGTTCCAACCTACACTCCAGACTCAATCAGAAGGATCCACAGCCGCTAACGCTAGGGCTTGTACGATCCAAACACAAGACAGACGGAACAGGCAAAACAGATAATACAACCTGACTGGACTAGAAGGGGAGCCTAAAGCAACCCCCAGGAATTAACTATACTAGATAGCAATGGCTGACACTCCAGCAGTGTCCATCAGGAACAGACGATGGAAGGGAAATGTCCAGCAAAGCATTCTGGGAGCAGAATGCTTTTATAGTGCCAGTCATCAAAAGAAGGCAGGTAACGGATTTGCATGATGTCTATAGGGGCCAGGGGGAGGGGAGGACAGACATTTAATTAAATTCCCAGTTTCGCTCAGTGTTCAACCCAACTGCCACAATTGTACATCAATAAATAAAGCGTGACCTAGTTGCCGTGAAAAAGGGTAATAATTTATTGATTGTGTAACTCATCAAAGCATAAAAACAGTGTGCAGGACACAATTTAAAATCAACAGCGCTGTTGTCCACATATACGTCAGGGCGCCCACCAAACTCACCACATTGCTGACACACCCACACAGTTCAACCTGAGAGCACAAGGAAGGTTAGCATGGACTCCATCTACACCCAGGTAGGATTGGTTTGGACTCAAAACATTGGAGATCGATGTCAGTAACATGCATTAAGCCAGTCCTGTACCATGCAATGGAGATAGTAAAGCATAGATGTACGCGTGCACATGCAAAAGCAATTCCGTCTCCCCAGCTGCACTTGATCAGAGCGTATGCATACTCACAACTCCACAGTCTTAGATCATTCCTGGTGATAGTGAAGTCCCATCCTTATGTTGCATCTATCAGGGGCCCCTGTGTAGTCAGCGCTTTTGGTCACCTCTCTTCTGGCACACTCACAGCAATAGGACTGCGATCCCCGATCCGCCAAGCATGCCCACACTGCCAGCTGCTTAATGCTTTTAAAACTCCGGGCACTGGAACACACACCGCCCCCGTGCATCCATCATCCGATGACGAATGAGGATCCGGTTTTGCAGCTTCGCTTCAGGCTTGTGGGAAAGAACCATGCGAGCGGGTAGACAGCCTGTCCACCTCTACTATCCGGCCATGTCGCAATCCATGTGCTGGGGACCCCGAGAAGGACTTGTGGCAAGTCCGGGAGGCGGCAGGACGCAGTTGAGCCGACTAGTTTCGACCGTTACTTCCGGTCTTCATCAGGGCGTGGCTTGCTTACGGGGGGGGGGGGGGGGGGGGCGATAATAAATATCCCTCTTGCTCCTCCCGTCGCACGCTGATTCCAAAGGGTGTTACTGACATATTTGTCCGGGTAGGAAACCCTGACCTGGCTTTTCTGTTCCACTGCAGCGTTGTCACTGAAACACTGCAACCCAGCCGGTGAGGGGAGACAGCAAAGGGAAACACTCACCAATAAACCTCGCTGAGTGCTCACTATAAGATTCATTCAAGAGGCACAGTTTGCACCGATCTATTCAGTCTTTAACCATCTATACGCTCCCTATATGGAGTTGTATAGGGACTGGGAGGAGGAAAGGGGGGGGGGATGGTTAAGGGGGAAAGATATAGGGACAGGAGAGAGAGGGGGGGCGGAAGAAAGGGGGGAGGGAAATGACTGGTGGACGGAGAGGTGGGGGGGGGAGGGAGAGTGGAGGGAAGGAGGGGGGGGAGGGGGGGGGGGGTCTGGGAGGGGGGGGAGGGGGGTTCTGGAAGGAAGGGGGGGGGGGTGGAAGGGGGGGGAGAGGGGTGGTGGTGGAAGGGGAGGTTCAGGTTAATGAGGGCAAATGCACAATGTATATTTTCGAGTTCAACTCTTCACATTGGGGACAGACCCAATCTATCCGGATTCAACACCCCACCAATAAAAGCACTATCACTACTACTACTGCATCCTTACTTTTTCGACATCACCATTACTGAGTGGGTGCCCGAATGAGGAGGACTCCAGGAAGTGAGATCTATCAAGATCTATAAAAAGCTCCTGAGAGAAAAATCCACATTCAGGCCCTGCAGGGGCCTCGATCTTAATCGGTACGTCCACATCGCCTCCCGTTGCAAAGAGGGGGGGTGGGGGAAGGGGAGGTTCAGGTTAATGAGGGCAAATGCACAATGTATATTTTCGAGTTCAACTCTTCACATTGGGGACAGACCCAATCTATCCGGATTCAACACCCCACCAATAAAAGCACTATCACTACTACTACTGCATCCTTCCTTTTTCGACATCACCATTACTGAGTGGGTGCCCGAATGAGGAGGACTCCAGGAAGTGAGATCTATCAAGATCTATAAAAAGCTCCTGAGAGAAAAATCCACATTCAGGCCCTGCGGGTGCCTCGATCTTAATCGGTACATCCACATCGCCTCCCGTTGCAACAACATTGCTTCTGTCCGCTCTTTTCGCGTTGACACTTCCAGGTTATCTATACACATTGCCCTAAGTCCAACTATCGAGCTATTGTGTGTTTCCTGGAAGTGTTCTGCAATTGGTGACTTATTCTCTCCACTGGTGATGTTACCTAGATGCTCAAGAAGTCTAGTCTTAAAGGCGCGTGTCGTCATGCCCACGTAATACTTATTACATGGACAGATGATTAAATATATAATCCAGGTCGAGTTACAGTTGAGAAAACTCTTCAACTTATATTCTTTGGTTTGATCTTGGGATTTAAACTTGCTAGTACGCATGACAAAGGGGCAGGCCTTACAGGACCCGCACCTGAACATTCCAACAGGGGGGGGGGGACACGATCAAGCCATGTACCACCCTCTTTCATTGGGAGTTCCGATTGGACCAGAATATCCCGTAGGTTTCTGGCCCGTCGTGCAGTAATCAGAGGCCTGGGACCCACAATCTCCCTTATCTTGGGGTCTAACTGTAGCACCCTCCAGCATCCCTTGAGGGCTTCATTCAGAGCACCCCAATGCGAATTAAATTGAGTGACAACTCTAGTGTATCCTCCACTATCTCCACCAGTGGAGGGACGAGCACGGGGGCGGAGTAAAGATTCACGATCGGTATGTAGCGCACGATTGTAGCTCTGACGCAAGGTTCTTTCTGAATACCCTCTTTCACGGAACCTTCTATGCATCTCCCTTGCCTCACGCTTAAACTGCTCAATATCTGAGCAGTTACGCCGGATTCTAAGGAACTGCCCCGTGGGGATCCCCCCGATCACAGACACCGGGTGATGGCTGGCCGCGTGGAGCAATGAATTACCCGCCGTCGGCTTCCGAAAAGTCCTCGTTGTCAGCCTATTTCCTTCCTTTAAGAAGGCAGGTAACGGATTTGCATGACTAATGTATGCAAATCCCTCAGCAACACAAGCTGCACAACTGACAGAAGGTCTCCTTTCCAGAGTCCTGCAGCAAGCAAACCTAAACAATGGTCAAAAGGCTGCCTGCCTGCGCAGGCAGCTGAGCGGATACTCACAGGTTATAGCTGGACAAGTTAACCACAGGTAAAAGTTTGGCAGTTTTAGGCTCTGAATGGGGTTCACTTGTATCATTCTCCAGAATGTTTGTAGCTTTGAGTCTAAGGCTGTCGAATTTCTTTTTCTTGTTTTGAATTAAATGGTGCTGTAATTGATTGTAGAATTTCTGTAATGTAGATTTAAGGCTTTCTGATGATGGTCCTTGCATTGTAGAATAGAGTAAATGTAGATTATCTTGGGTAATTATCTCAGGGGCAGCTGTAATTGCAGCAAAAGGTGGTTCTACAAAATATTGACTCAGGGGGCTGAATAATTACACACACCCCACTTTGCAGTTATTTTTTTCTTAAATGTTTGGAATCATGTATGATTTTCGTTCCACTTCTCACGTGTACACCACTTTGTATTGGTCTTTCACGGAATTCCAATAAAATTGATTCATGTTTGTGGCAGTAATATGACAAAACTTGTGGAAAACGTCAAGGGGGCCGAATACTTTTGCAAACCACTGTATTTAAAATCAATGGACTGTTTCCATATAAATGTGCTTTATTTTATGCAATTGCCATGGGCGAAAAAAAAACTAACGTTTTGGACCCTGGGCATCTGCCAGAAGATTTAGAGCCACAAGTTAGAAGATGTCTGTTTGGCCAGATTACGTTTTGCTCATTTCTGATTTTGTGAGTGAAATTAAAGTAAACTGTAGGCGGCCCTAAAAAGTGGATACTTACCTAAGAAGATCCTCCAGAGGCTTCTCGATTCCTTCTGGAGATTACCATGGCTGGCCAAGACCCTCCTGAAGATTGTGCTCCGTCTCCTCTTCATGTACGGGCACAGACGTGCTGCACCCACCTGAGTATGGTTTACTGTGCAGGTGTGGCCGTACTTGTGCAGATGCAATACTGCTGCATGCATGTATGAGGAGAGCGGTTGCAATCAAAAGTCCAACAAGCTCTTGTTGGATTTTTTTCAAGGGTCCACGCGATAACGGCATGGACCAGAGAGACATGGGGAGCCTCTGCAGGATCCAGAGGCTTCCTTCTTCTTAGGTAAGTAGCTATCTATTTTTTTGTCATTATTTTTGCCTTTGGTACACTTTAAGTTAGTACAATCGATTCAAGGGACCTGGAATGTGAAGCCTTGTTTGCAAAAATATTAGACTTTTTCATAGCAGGAAATTCAGTATTTGCCATGCTTCGTTCTACATTAACAGACAATGTTTTTTACAGGATAAAAATTGAATGTTGTTGATACTCCTCACCATATAAAAGGTCCGTGGACTACAGAAATTTGATAACTATTGTTAAATGTCTAAAGACTCTGAAGAATTGATGTGATTTCACTTTGATACTAATCATATCCTGAAACATTGTGGTGACAGAATTCAGTAGATTGTTTCTCTGAGCTATGCCAAGGAATCCCAGCTTTTACTATAAAATGATTTGTTTTAAGCTGAGTTTCTGAATAGCCGAATTTCTGTCTGAGAATTTTATGGATCTTCTCTGGTAAAATAATGTTTTTACAGGGCTTTTCTACAGCTGTAAAATATATTTGGGTCATATATTTATAACTTTTGGCTTTTCCTTTTCATTATGCCCCAGAATAACATTACAGAAAAGGCTGTGTACGATTATATATACTCTCAAGTGAAACTATACTGCTTTTCAATTATAATTTGCAAAAATGATGTTTTTTGAATATTTACATAAAAAAAAATGAAGGACAATATTATTTTTTTTATGATGTGTGCTACATAAACATATAGGTGCCTATTTATCAAGGGACAAAGTACCTGTTCACCTGAAAACCCTAATATCTTTAAAAGCATGACACATCTTAGGTCACCACACTTATTAAAATGGTGATTAGCTTAAGAGATCACAACTTAACCATTGTATAACAGTTTGTGGTGATATATTGAGGTGCTGATGATATTAGGGAGTACAGGAACATATCTCTGTCATTTTTCTGTCTGCTATATATCACATGTGTATTCTGCTTTGAAGTGATGGTCATCTGGCTGTACTACATTTGCATCTAAAGGGACTTCAGTGAATAAGCTGGGGTAATCAGACAATGGCAGAAGTGAAGTGTGGAAGTCATTGACACTTGAAACATTTACACTTCTGTTGAGGAAGAGCCTCCTGTGTGTTAAACACTTTCGTTGTGAGGAAATTAACCACTTGCCGACCGCACACTCATAACGTGCGTCGGCAAAGTGGCAGCTGCAGGACCAGCGACGCAGTACTGCGTCGCCAGCTGCAGCCTAATTAATCAGGAAGCAGCCGCTCGTACGAGCGGCTGCTTCCTGTCAAATCACGGCGGGGGGCTCCGTGAATAGCCTGCGGGCCGCCGATGGCGGCTCGCAGGCTAGATGTAAACACAAGCGGAAATAATCCGCTTTGTTTACATTTGTACGGCGCTGCTGCGCAGCAGCGCCGTAAGGCAGATCGGCGATCCCCGGCCAATCAGCGGCCGGGGATCGCCGCCATGTGACAGGAGACAGCCTGTCACTGGCTGCACAGGACGGATAGCGTCCTGTGCAGCCGGATCTCCAAGAGGGGGCCAGGTAGGAGAGGGAGGGGGAGGATTTCGCCGCGGAGGGGGGCTTTGAGGTGCCCCCCCCGCCACCCACAGCAGGCAGGAGAGATCAGACCCCCCCAGCACATCATCCCCATAGGGGGGAAAAAAGGGGGGCAATCTGATCTCCCTGCCTGCACCCTGATCTGTGCTGGGGGCTGCAGAGCCCACCCAGCACAGATCACTCAAACCAGCGCTGGTCCTTAAGGGGGGTAAAGGGTGGGTCCTCAAGTGGTTAAATTATTGGTGGAGGTGCAAACTATATCCTTATCTTTGATCAGCTAGGAAATACTGTCAACATTTGGGTTGTCACCTGTAACGTGGACTAGGGAAGTCTTTTCATGTATGTGCTAAAATACACTTTAACCTAGGAAATAATGTTGAGGAAGCCTTTTGATGTCTGGTACGATACAATCTTACCTATTGAATTCTGCAACCTTTCCAGAAGCTAAAACAGAAACCCTTTGACGTTTGCATATCACAGGAAGATTATGACAAGCGTTCGGTGATGTCACAAACGGGGAAATTGCATTAGTTCCTGGGGGCTGGACATTAAATGCCCCAGGGTACACTTCAGAGTATAAAAAGAAGAGCCAGATACCTAGAAAGAATCTTCTCTTGGAGGTAGCTCTTTAACTAGGGATGATCGCGACTTCTGGTCGAAACGGCGTCCTCCCGTCAAACAACGTTCTAATCTAAGCCGGTAACGTTCTTTTTTCCCCCGTTTATTTTTACGCAAATATCCGTGTGTGTATTTTTGTAACTTTTATCTTTGTACTTTTTATTTTGTTTTTTGTAATCTTTTGTATATTTTCTGTTCTGCATTGTTCCACTTTTTTTATGGAATATTAAATCGTTATTTAATAAGCTTGACTTCTGCTGTGCTAAACTAACACTCATAGCCTAGAAGAGATTGAAGTGCAACTGTGTATAGTCCATGCCTAATTGTATGCTTGAGCAACACTACCATATGAAATTGTAATTGCATTGTGTGTGGGGGCGTTTGTCATACATTGGCCTAAAGCGCGCAGCTGACCCAACGTACGAAAAATGCCAGTGCGAGTAGCGACAGCAGAGTGGCTAACAGTATCGTTCGGAACGAATGTTAGTGGGTTTTTGCTTCACTACAGTGTAAGATTGCAACTGTGTGTGTGTGTGGGTGCGTGGCGTTCCCGTATTCAGCCTAAACGCAAAGCTGACCCGAATACGAAAACGCGGAGTGTGCGCTGAGGACTCGACAGCAGAGTGGAAGTGTCTAGCGAACAGCTACTGGTGGCAGTGAGAGGTGTTCTGAGGGGTCCCAGCCTTGTTTTAGCTCGAATAAGGCTGCTCCTCGCTTGATCTGGTCAAACCCACAGTCGGGAACCGTATACGCAGCGTGCCGCTGACCGGTTCCTGACCTAATTGGTGGCAGTGGTGGGACCCAGAAGCAGTGGTATGACCACGGGGCTAGGGAGAGAGTTTATGAGGTAGGTCGCAAGGTATGGGTCCTAAACCCGATGCGACAGAATAAGCTGCAGGCCGCTTGAGATGGGCCCTATACCATAGATAGGAAGATTAGTGATGTGACCTATGTGGTCGCGCTGGATGACCGAGGTAAGCAGCTGAAAACGTACCATGTCAATATGTTAAAGGAACATCACGATAGAACCACTTGCACTCTACCTGTCTGCAGTTTGCTACCGGACGGTGAAGCAGAGGCCCTGGTTGACATCCTGGCCTCCACCCAGGAAACCGACTCTGTTACCGAGGTGCAGATCAATCCGGAGTTGACAGCAGAGCAGCAGGCTGGGCTATCTGATGTGCTGACCCTTTACCGTGGTACCTTTACAGCCCGCCCTGGTCTGACCAGTCTGGCTGTACACCATGTTGACACCGGAAATAATAAGCCGGTTAGACAGTCAGCCTATAGAATCTCCCCTGAGGTTCAGGCCCACATCAGCAAGGAGATTGAGGAAATGCTGTCACTAGGGGTGATCCAACGGTCGCACAGCGCATGGGCATCACCTGTAGTGCTAGTACCCAAACGGGACCAGACCACTCGGTTCTGTGTAGTTTATCGAAAACTAAATTTGATAACTGCGTCAGATGCTTACCCAATGCCGAGGGTCGACGAATTGTTAGATAAGCTAGCTGGCGCACAATATCTAACAATCGTGGATTTGAGTCGGGGATACTGGCAGGTCCCTCTAACAGCTGAGGCACGGGAGAGGTCTGCCTTTATCACCCCCTCAGGTCTGTTTGAATTTAATGTAATGCCTTTCGGAATGAAAAACGCCCCGGCCACCTTCCAAAGGGTTGTAAATGGTTTCCTGGAAGGTTTGGAACACTGCGCTGTTGCCTACCTAGATGACATCGCCGTGTTTAGCGCCAACTGGAACGACCACTTAGCGCAGCTGTCACAGGTTTTGGGGCGCATCACTGCAGCAGGACTAACAGTCAAGCCTAGCAAGTGTCAGATAGGCATGAAACAGGTACAGTACCTGGGACATGTGGTGGGGGGGGGGGGGGGCTTCGTCCAGATACTGGGAAGGTAGATGCCATTGTGTTCTGACCCACCCCCCAAACGAAGAAGCAGATTCAGTCCTTCTTAGGTACTGCTGGGTACTCTAGAAAGTTTGTCCCCAACTACAGTGCCCTCGCCAAGCCATTGACAGACCTCACAAAAAAGAAGCTGCCCAAGCAGATTCTCTGGACACCAGAATGTGAACAGTCATTCACAGCTCTGAAGAGGGCCCTAGCCAGCCCTCCCATGTTGCAAGCGCCAGACTTCACCCGACGGTTTGTGGTCCAGACGGACGCCTCAGCCTTTGGCCTAGGTGCTATGTTAAGCCAGGTAAACCAAACTGGGGAAGAACATCCGATTCTGTACTTAAGTCGGAAGCTGCTACCCCGGGAGGTAGCTTACGCCACCATAGAGAAGGAGTGCTTGGCAATTGTATGGGCCCTACAAAAGCTGCAGCACTATCTCTACGGTCGCGTATTCACAGTCGTAACCGACCACAACCCTCTTAGTTGGTTACATCGGGTTTCTGGTGACAATGGCAAATTGCTGAGATGGAGCTTAGTTCTCCAACAATATAGCTTCACTATTCAACATAGGAAGGGAAGCAATCATGGGCATGCTGATGGGCTGTCCCGTCAAGCAGAACCAACAATGTAGGTGCTGGCAGGATAATCTGGGAAGATCATCTGCCTTGCCCCATTCTAAAGAGGGGAGGTGTGGTGATATATTGAGGTGCTGATGATATTAGGGAGTGCAGGAACATATCTCTGTCATTTTTCTGTCTGCTATATATCACATGTGTATTCTGCTTTGAAGTGATGGTCATCTGGCTGTACTACATTTGCATCTAAAGGGACTTCAGTGAATAAGCTGGGGTAATCAGACAATGGCAGAAGTGAAGTGTGGAAGTCATTGACACTTGAAACATTTACACTTCTGTTGAGGAAGAGCCTCCTGTGTGTTAAACACTTTCGTTGTGAGGTGTGACGGTAATGCCACTACTCAGATGACTGATTATTGGTGATCTGCGGAATCACCAAGAATACAGACGCTATACTCGATTATGTGTGATCCGCAGTATCACCAATAAAGCCAGTATAGCAAGAACGAGAGCAGAGCGTAAGTGTGTGTCTGGTGCCACCGTAATTCTACTGGTTTTAGAGGACCTTACCACAGGAGTTAGTAAGGAACACTCAGGACACAAACAGAACAGACTAGACACAAGGCCCCCTAGTGGGGCTGGAAGGTACAGACAGAGAAATACAGTTCTAACGGTCACCTGTGGAGCAGGTAATTCAGACCTGACTGCAGTCTAAGAGATACAAATAACACGGCTCTAATGGTCACCTGTGGAGCAGGTGATTCAGACCTTACTGCAGTCTAAGAGATACAAATAACATAGATCTAGTGGTCACCTGTGGAGCAGGTGATTCAGACCTTAATGCAGTCTAAGAGATACAAATAACACGGCTCTAATGGTCACCTGTGGAGCAAGTGATTCAGACCTTACTGCAGTCTAAGAGATACAAATAACACAGCTCTAATGGTCACCTGTGGAGCAGGTGATTCAGACCTTACTGCAGTCTAAGAGATACAAATAACACAGATCTAGTGGTCACCTGTGGAGCAGGTGATTCAGACCTTACTGCAGTCTAAGAGATACAAATAACACGGATCTAGTGGTCACCTGAGAGAGTGTAAGTGTTAAGGTGCAAACAGTAATACTATGAGGACCGCACCTGGAAGACAGGTGCAAGAGCAGATAGGAATACTGCTCAGCAACAAGTTCCTTCCGTAGTCTGGACTCTCCACGGGGAGGAGTCAGACAGGGAGAGGGAAGGACAGAACGTGAGTGACACCAGAGAGAGGGTGTCACTAACAGGTCTGGGAACTGCCTCTAACAGTAAGGCCAGTTCTCGAGGTCGGGCAATCCAGGTCGTCAACACACAGACAGATACAGTACAGATACAGGAGACAGATACGGAATCCAGTAAACAGGCAGGGTTTGGCAACGGAGTATCAGAGTAGCGAGGTACAGAATCAGAATGAAAGTACCAAGAAAGAGTCCAGGAACGAGCCGAGTTTGGCAACAGGATATCAGAAATAGCCAGGTACAGAATCAGAGTACAGGAGGATAGTCAGGCAGGCAGAAGGTCATAACAAATAATACAGTTCAATATTCCTAACGCTAAGGTGTGAGATCCGTGGCCGGCAACACCTTTGGAAACTATGCTAGAACACAGATACAGACAATTAGTACTTTAAGCTATCAACAGAATCTGGCTAAGTGTGGATCCCCGGCTCCGGCCGGTTCTAGCACACTTTGGGATCTAACTATGGTCTGTGTGCTGACACACAAGCGTTCACGACGACAGACAAAGACAGAGTAACAACTCCAGGTTTAAATACTGACAGCAGATTCAAGCAGCCCCGCCCGAGGGGCTGAACCAACCTGCAAGGAAGATTGACAGGTGGAAGTCAGCTGACCACAAAGTCAGCTGATCTGTCTCCTCTGCCCATAAAGGTCCTTTAGCTCCATGTAAAGGTCCTTTTGCTCCATGCGCAGGCGTGTGGACCCAAGCTCCTGCAACAGAGATCCCCGTCCCAGCTGAGTCGGGAAGCGACACCCGGGATGGCTTGGCCAGAGAGGTGACATCAGGTGTGAAAGCAGCTGCGCTGCTTTCCACCACAGAGGTAACGTTTAAGATCGTTACATGAGGAAATTAAATTATTGGTGGAGGTGCAAACTATATCCTTATCTTTGATCAGCTAGGAAATACTGTCAACATTGGGGTTGTCACCTGTAACGTGGACTAGGGAAGTCTTTTCATGTATGTGCTAAAATACACTTTAACCTAGGAAATAATGTTGAGGGAGCCTTTTGATGTCTGGTAGGATACAATCTTACCTATTGAATTCTGCAACCTTTCCAGAAGCTAAAACAGGAACCCTTTGACGTTTGCATATCACAGGAAGAGTATGACAAGCGTTCGGTGATGTCACAAACGGGGAAATTGCATTAGTTCCTGGGGGCTGGACATTAAATGCCCCAGGGTACACTTCAGAGTATAAAAAGAAGAGCCAGATACCTAGAAAGAATCTTCTCTTGAAGGTAGCGCTTTAGCTAGGGATGATCGCGACTCCTGGTCGAAACTGCGTCCTCCCGTCAAACAACGTTCTAACCTAAGCTGGTAACGATCTTTTTTCCCCCGTTTATTTTTACGCAAATATCCGTGTGTGTATTTTTGTAACTTTTATCTTTGTACTTTTTATTTTGTTTTTTGTAATCTTTTGTATATATTCTGTTCTGCATTGTTCCACGTTTTTTTATGGAATATTAAATCGTTATTTAATAAGCTTGACTTCTGCTGTGCTAAACTAACACTCATAGCCTAGAAGAGATTGAAGTGCAACTGTGTATAGTCCATGCCTAATTGTATGCTTGAGCAACACTACCATATGAAATTATATTTGCATTGTGTGTGGGGGCGTTTGTCATACGTTGGCCTAAAGCGCGCAGCTCACCCAACGTACGAAAAACGCCAGTGCGAGTAGCGACAGCAGAGTGGCTAACAGTATCGTTCGGAACGACTGTTAATGGGTTTTTGCTTCACTACAGTGTAAGATTGCAACTGTGTGTGTGTGTGTGTGTGGGTGCGTGGCGATCCCGTATTCGGCCTAAGCACAAACTGACCCGAATACGAAAACGCGGAGTGTGCGCTGAGGACTCGACAGCAGAGTGGAAGTGTCTAGCGAACAGCTAGTGGTGACAGTGAGAGGTGTTCTGAGGGGTCCCAGCCTTGTTTTAGCTCGAATAAGGCTGCTCCACGCTTGATCTGGTCAATCCCGCAGTCGGGAACCGTATACGCAGGCGTGCCGCGGGCCGGTTCCTGACACAGTTGTCTAATGATAGTTGCCATATTTCTAAAGTAGCAGTCAGCCTTGCAATTTCATAAGGAGTTCATGCCATCCTCTACTTCAAATGTGGTCATCTGTCAATCTGTCTTGGTCATTGGTCAAGTGGCAATGCAGTCCAGGTTTGCCAGATTACTTATGATATCTCCTCTGTGTAGTTGAATTTTAAGGGTCAGAGCAGTCATTTTAAACCTTATAATGCATTAAAAAGTAATAGCAATAATAAGACTTAATTAGAAATTAGGGGCTTGATTCACTAAGACAAATGGCATGCCTTATCAAAGTTACCACGCCTTATCAAAGTTAACACGCCTTATCAGAGTAGCATAACAAGCCCTACGAACCCGCAGGGGCTCAGGGCAGGACGAGTGGAGCTCTCATCATTGCTAGAGTTGGGCCGAACGGTTCGCCTGCGAACGGTTCCATGCGAACTTCAGTGGTTCGCGTTCGCGTCCCGCAGGCGAACTTTTGTGGAAGTTCGGTTCGCCCCATAATGCACCATGAGGGTCAACTTTGACCCTCTACATCACAGTCAGCAGGCCCAGTGTAGCCAATTAGGCTACACTAGCCCCTGGAGCCACTCCCCCCCTTATAAAAGGCATGCAGCGGCGGCCATTACGCTCACTCGTGTGCCTGCGTTAGTGAGAGTAGGGCGAGCTGCTGCAGACTGTCTCTCATAGGGAAAGATTAGTTAGGCTTAGCTTGTTCCTGGCTGCATACCTGTTCTGTTAAGTGAACCTGCCACTGCATACCTGTTCTGTGAACCCACCACTGCATACCTGTTCTGTGAACCCACCACTGCATACCTGTACTGTGAACCCACCACTGCATACCTGTTCTGTGAACCCACCACTGCATACCTGTTCAGTGAATCTGCCACTGCATACCTGTTCTGAGAACCCACCACTGCATACCTGTACTGTGAACCCACCACTGCATACCTGTTCTGTGAACCCACCACTGCATACCTGTGCTGTGAACCCACCACTGCATACCTGTTCTGTGAACCCACCACTGCATACCTGTTCAGTGAACCTGCCACTGCATACCTGTTCTGAGAACCCACCACTGCATACCTGTACTGTGAACCCACCACTGCATACCTGTTCTGTGAACCCACCACTGCATACCTGTTCAGTGAACCTGCCACTGCATACCTATTCTGTGAACCCACCACTGCATACCTGTTCTGTGAACCCGCCACTGTATACCTGTTCTGTTCAGTGAACCCGCCACTGTATACCTGTTCTGTTCAGTGAACCCGCCACTGTATACCTGTTCAGTGAACCTGCCACTGCATACCTGTTCTGTGAACCCACCACTGCATACCTGTTGTGTTCAGTGAACCCGCCACTGTATACCTGTTCAGTGAACCTGCCACTGCATACCTGTTCTGTGAACCCACCACTGTATTCCTGTTCAGTGAACCCGCCACTGCCGTCACTACACAAACAGCTGTTTGCGGTGCGTTACACAGTGAGTTTGGTGTGTCAGTGTGAAGCAGTACCTTAATTACACTACCTGATTGATGTATACACATGCAAGATGTTTTTAAGCACTTTAGGCCTGTCATTTAGCATTCAATGTGATTTCTGCCCTTAAAACGCTGCTTTGCGTCAAATCCAGATTTTTCCCGGGGACTTTTGGCGTGTATCCCACTCCGCCATGCCCCCCTCCAGGTGTTAGACCCCTTGAAACATCTTTTCCATCACTTTTGTGGCCAGCATAATTTTTTTTTTTCAAAGTTCGCATCCCCATTGAAGTCTATTGCGGTTCGCGAACTTTAACGCGAACCGAACCTTCCGCGGAAGTTCGCGAACCCGGTTCGCGAACCTAAAATCGGAGGTTCGGACCAACTCTAATCATTGCCAATTACCAGGCATACGTTTGCTGTGCTACTCTGATAAGGCATGTTAACTTTGATAAGGCGTGTTAACTCTGATAAGGCATGCTATTTGTCTTTGTGAATCAAGCCCTAGGTCTTCAAAATATAAGTAAGGTGCTGTTTAGATTAAGAGTGCTTACAATTTCACTATCAGCTCATATGACGTCTTCAGAGACCTACAAAACATCTGTGCGGCTGTGTATACTACATGATGCCACACCCCCTGTTTCAGCTAAATGCAGATACTAAACACATCCATGATTTGTGCAACTTGGTATAGGTGACAGTATAAGGGGTATATAAAGTCCATATACTCTGATTCCATGTATTTGAACTCCAAACCCTCAACCCCTTGCCAGAGTAAACTGGTACTCATGTTAAATTGTCAGTGAAATGTTCACAATCGATCATTTTGGGTGACAAAACTCTTGTGCATGTACATAGCTTTAGGCTTGCAGACCCTCATCTAGCCCTCCTTTTTCATACTGTTTTTCTTCAGCACAGCCAATGTCTGCCATAGTGATGCTACTCTACCATGTCTGAGTCACGACAAGCAACTTTTCATGTTTCTGACATAAAAGGCTAATACACACCATGCATTTTCCCATGGTGTGTATAAGCCATAAGGCAAATACATGTAAGGGTATATGTGCTGTAGACGCTAATGAGTTTGGTGTGAATAGCCGATAGTATTAATATTGTTAATTTTACATTACTGATATTATACTAATAATACCATATCATTTGTTCCAAACGCCAAATCCTTTCTCTCACACTAACCCTCTTATTTCTGATAAATCTAAAGGTGCCCATACATGGTCCAATTTTTTCATTTTTTTTTTCGGTTAGAGAATTTCTTTTGATTATTCCGTTAGATTGAATTTACAGATTTTTCAAACATGTCCGATTGGATTCTTATAGAAACTCGTTTGTTTTTCTTGATCGAAAAAAATATTATTTTCTACTTTCATTGGATTCGATCATTTTGGTCATATGAATGGGAAAATCAGTCGCTTTTATTGTACTGTGTATGGTTACCATAACACTAATCCTCCTACTCCCAGTAAATCCAAACACTATACTGCCTATTCCAGATACACCTAACAATATCCCTCCTATTACCGCTTTTCACTACCACTACACCTACACTAACCTCACTGCCATTAATTCTAACACAAACCTTTCTGCTCCTACACCTTACATTACCTTTCCTTCTCCTACTTCCTTACTTTCCAGTGAAAGATGTCCCCTTGCCAATGGAATTATCGTCACATTGTTGCTTCCTGAACATAATCCTGCTGCAGTGCCACTTACAAGTTCTAACAAATATATTATTGAGTTTTCATAATCTAAGCACCACGACACACCATTGCTATGATTAACATTGCAGGCTACTGTGCCTAAAGTGACCGCTTCAACAAGTAAGGTAAATTTGCAAACTATACTTGCCACCAGGGCCGGATTACCGACCAGGCAACAAAAGAGTCAAAGGGGCCCCATCAGCACATAAACCAGCCCTCGCCATCCTGTCAGCGGTGGCTGGATGGTATAATGGTTAAAGGGACTCTGAGCAATGCAGTAACTATGGAAATATGCATATCATTTTAAAGCTCTCTTTCTCCTCTTTCCAATGATGCCTTTTAGTTTTCGCTATTTTCACGATCGAAATCGCGGCCACTGCAATTTCGATCGTGAAAATAGCGAAAACTAAAAGGCGTAGGGTGGAAGTTTATCTATCATTGGAAAGAGGATAAAGAGAGCTTCAAAATGATATGCATCTTTCCATAGTTACATTGTATTACACAGGACGACTTTTCTCCAAAGTCGGCAGCTCGATTCAGCACAATGCAATGAAATATAAGGAACCCAGGGGGATATAATTACAAACATCATGCTGGTAGGTGTGAGGATGTAATTAATTAGTTGTGGGTATGCTTAAAGGCATACCCACAGGCACTGCTCGGAGTCCCTTTAAGGGCTCTGCCTCTGACACAGGAGACCAGGGTTCGAATCTCGGCTCTGCCTGTTCAGTAAGCCAGCACCTATTCAGTAGGAGACCTTAGGCAAGTCTCTCTAACACTGCTACTGCCTATAGGGCGCGTCCTAGTGGCTGCAGCTCTGGCGCTTTGAGTCCGCCAGGAGAAAAGCGCGATATAAATGTTATTTGTCTTGTCTTGTCAAATGATGCCGTGCGCTGCTAATTGTCTTCAGAGCCAGGCTCTCCTCCTAAGTCCCCCTCCTTCTACTGTGCGCTCTGCCGCTGCCCACTCCTCCCTCCCTTCCCACAGAGAACCACAGCTGCAGCAAGAATGATAGCAGTAGATGGCAAACGCTCACTCACCTATCCATGATCCAAACGATAGAGATCCCGTCATCTAAAACCCATCTGTCTCTTCTACAGTGCAGCCGCTCACACTGAACTTCCTGATTCTCAGATCAGACAGGAAGTAGGAAGTAGTAATAGTAGTAGTAACAGAGCGGCAACACTCTAGAGGAGACAGATGGGCTCCGGATGACGGGACCTCTATTGCTTGGATCGCAATAGGTGAATGTGAGTCATCTGGTGCTGTCATTCTCCCCCGCTGCGGCTGCCTTCTCTGCTGGACTATCATATTTACTGGGATGGAGGCTGCATGGTGGCTGTCTAGTTTGGGAGGAAATCGGTTGTTCGGTGGTGGGGGTGGTTATGTAATTCTGTCTGGGGAATGGCTTCCGGTTTGGCGGTGTCCAGAGCTTTCTGCTATTGCCAGGCTGGAGATGCAGGGGGAAAGTACTGCTGCTGTGATATCTGGCGCCCTCTTTACAGGGGTGCCCCAGCCCCTGAGTGCAAATGTCCCAGCCATTCATCTCTCACTCTGCATTTTGCCGCTGCTATTCCCTGCATTGTGCACCCACAGAGGAAAGCGGGCTGTTGCCCATAGCAACCAGTAGCTCAGCTGCCCATGTTGCTGTGCAGCTGCATCTTCTGATTCTATTACGACATGATGGGGGGGCCCAAATCAGTTACTTTGCTAAGGGCCCCATTTAGCCTTAATCCAGCTCTGCTTGCCACTAACAAAAGCTGAAAAAAGGTAGTTCATATGGCCCCCAATGTTCCACTTTGAAATTTTCAATGTATTCTCAATGTCAAAATAGATTTGTTGTGAGACAGTATTAGAGCCATTTGGTATTTGCCCACAGCTGTAGCTATCCAATTCATCCGCCTACATCTATATTTACATTAGAAATGTTTCTTTTCAGTTGTGGCTCAGTGTTTTAGCGGTGTCAGGATAAAGTGGTGTGTGGTCAAACTGACTGAAGGAAGCGGCAGCACAAGTAAGATTTGAAAATTCCTTCTCGAAAATGATTTAAAGGGAATGTCCAAGCAAAATAAAAAAATGAGTTTCACTTACCTGGGGCTTCTACCAGCCCCATGCAGCCATCCGGTGCCCTCGTAGTCACTCACTGCTGCTCCAGTCCCCCGCTGGCAGCTTGCCGACCTCGGAGGTCGGGGGCCGCATTGCGTACATTTTTACGCATTCCCGCTAGTGCAGGAACATTAACGCATACATTTTTACGCGTTACTGGTTCAATGCGTAAATTTTTACGCATTGAACCAGTAATGCGAAAAAAAATGTATGTTAATGTTCCTGCACTAGCGGGAATGCGTAAAATGTACGCAATGCGTCCTGCCGACCTCCGAGGTCGGCAAGCTGCCAGCGGGGGACTGGAGCAGCAGCACAGGATGGCTGCATGGGGCTGGTAGAAGCCCCAGGTAAGTGAAACTCATTTTTTTATTTTGCTTGGACATTCCCTTTAATTACCGGTATGCCTACCAAACATTATGACTGCCATCTTCTGTAAGATCAGTTCAGGCCTAGGGTATGAAGAATGTCTGAAAGGAAAAGTGTATTTTATTATATTTAATTCTTTTGTGTTGGCCATTCAGGTGATCAGCTGAAAATCTTCACATCTGCTTGAATGGTATTAGAATTACTAGAGCAGCACATTTTATTGGTTTAGAAAAACCTTATTTTTTAACTTGTGAATAGGTAAAGGAATCCAAAGTACAACTCACTAGTTCCCTGTCTGTATACATGTAATTAAGGCGCCAGGAAACTGGAACGCAGGATAAAGCCCAAAAAAAAACAACTCACCCTGCTCCTGCAAAAGTCCCGGCGGCCTTAATTAATTCCCCCTCCAGGTCGCCACTGACACTGGGGAAAGATGTAATTCGGCTTCCAGTTATTGCTGGTGGCTGAATTACGCTGTTTGTAGAGTAATTTGGGCTCTTTTTTTTATGGCGCCCAAATTACTGACAAATAATTCACATTACGGCCTATGTATGGCAGCGCCCACATTTCCAGCTCCGTTTTTTTACCTGTCTCACCCTGTCTACCCTAGATCATGCTGCAAACAGAAATCTGCAGTCTCTTAGAACATTGCTTTCCCCCTTTATGCCACAAACCTGCACTTTGCATTCATGAATCATAACTAGTTAACTCCTGATAAGCAGGTTGTTGATGCAGATGGTTTGACTGTAAACACTCAACTATAACATCTAAACACGGCTGGCTGCCAACATATTAGCCCCCCGTGCTTGGATTCAGCGCTGGGTGAAGATGACAGGTGACCATGGTCATGGTTGGGTATTTTTTTTATAAATATTTGATTTAGAGGACAGGGTAAGGTGAGGTTGGTTTTATTAGTTGTAGTGAAGGTTAGAAGCCAGTAAGGGATTTTCCTTATGGGGGTAGGTTAGTGTTGGGCACCAGGAAAGGGTTCATGCTTGGGGGAGGTTAGGGACGGGTCAGTCATCAGGAAAATGTTGTAGTGGAAGTTGGGGTTAGCAGTCTATAAGGGTTATACAATTCATCATGGGGAGAAATGATGATAACCATAAAAACACCACAAAAAAAAAACAACATTACATACTTGAAGTATTCAGTTATAGGCAAGTCTATTGCTTATACTCTGTCCTGTGCCAAAGCCACTTGCATCAACTCCATCCATATCCTATTGGGTGACATCTGCTTCCTCTTAATATGAGAATGCTAGACAAGAAATATTGCCGTCATTTCTGATGTCATTTATGTAACACAAGAGGACAACATCTTCTCTGGGTAACAGTGTGGACCTTTAGTGCAGGTTCCTCAGCACATCCAAGGTGATTTTGGCAATCTGAAGGAAATTCCAATGGAGCGGGAATTACTCTGCTTAGCATTAGTGTATATGTTGCAAATATTCTTATTGTTATCATATTTTTATATCTGATTCAGTGGAGCAACATTTGATGTTAATGGCTGCAATGTAGCAACTTACCCTTAAAACCTTTTGAGAATCCATACGTTGAATATGGACAAACATAAGACCCTTCTTCATAAGGCAACAACTACAATAATGTTCCTTATGACACGGAAAAAGTTTATTATCAACACTCATCCAACGACAGGAATACAGATCCTGATGGATTCCTTCAAATATACCACATGGTACACCTCTTTGGAACTCAAAGGCACTTTGGGTTGCCTGAAAATCTTGCAGATTTTGTGACACTGATGGTGATGGGGTGGTATATGGGGTGGGCTAGGGAGGAGGGGGATGTATTTTCCTATACCAAAATATAAGGCTCTAGGTATTGTTTCTTGTTAGGCAAAGGTACAGAGTACCCAGCAAGCTCATGGTGAACCAGAACTCCTAGGAGTGTGTAAGGGGGCTACAATGGTCTAAAAAGCCCCCTTACTAAAATGCTATAGAAAACAAAAGTTTGCTTTCTTAAAACAGAAAAAATGTGCGATAATTTAGGTTGGAGTGAGCTCCGACATGTCTCCCAGTGCATCACTGCTGAAATATGCAAATCAACCATTGTTGCCCTTAGAAGCTAAACACACCTCTGTACAATTAACAAGCTGACATATCATTGCATTCCAGCAGATCTGGGTCGGCTTGTATGCGAGTCGTGGGTGGTGGTCCGTGGTCCGCGCCCCCCCGCCCGCTCGCCGGGCGCGCTGCTGTGATACACTTACGGTGTACGCATGATGAAGAGGGGAACCCGGATTAGGAAGTGGCCGCTGCCTAAAGCAGGTAATAGCAGCGGCGGCCGCAGAAGGAGGGAGCGGGTGGGGGTCGCTATACTGGGCACTTTACTGGCTATACTGGGCACTATACTGGCTATACTGGGCACTTTACTGGCTATACTGGGCACTTTACTGGCTATACTGGGCACTATACTGGCTACTATACTGGGCACTATACTGGACACTATACTAGCTATACTGGGCACTATACTGGCTATACTGGGCACTATACTGGCTATACTGGGCACTTTACTGGCTATACTGGGCACTATACTAGCTATACTGGGCACTATACTGGGAACTATACTGGCTATACTAGGCACTTTACTGGCTATACTGGGCACTATACTGGGCACTATACTGGCTATACTGGGCACTATACTAGCTATACTGGGCACTTTAGCTATACTGGGACACACTGGGGGGGATCATGCGCCTGCACCAATCCAGCATTTCCTAACCCCGGCTTATATGCGGGTCAATCATTTTCCCTGGTTTTTCAGGTAAAAGTTGAGGGGTCGGCTTATATGCAGGTCGGCGTATATACGGTAATGCTGTTCTTTGCACAAAAAAATGGAGCTGCAAAAAGAAAAAGCTGAAGACGAGATTATTGATGGCACACTAGTAATTTTTCAACTCAGCCCATTAAACAAAATGTTTCCTCTCCTCTGTTGTACCTGTTAAAAAAAAATCACCTTTGTCCTGTAGGAAGACGTCTGATAACATTTGCACTCATTCTGTGAAAGCTCTGACAGTTGCTGAGGGCTTTGAGGTGGAGAGGTGGATGTGTACCTATAGAAGAAGTGCATAGTGGAAAATACAAAGGGAAATGGGACACAGTATGACTTGGGGGTTGGGTGGAGGCTGCATCCCTTGGAATGTGTTTAGATTCAGAGGCTGGAGCGAGTCTCAGAATGTGTGATATTCAGCAGTGTTGAATTAGTAATCTGAGCCCTCTGCAAATAACTTGGGCAGACTGGTCAAATTCAGGCTGTGTTTATTTAATAAAGAGCTAGTGAAGTAACTGCAATTTCATTGTCAATTTACTAATGTGTTATAGTTATGTTTCTTAACCTCATTGTTTGTACTTTGAGGCAATCTGTGCAATCCAGGGCCTCCACACTCCCCCTCCTGTCTGCCTCTGAGATGTAAACTACGCTTTATTATGACTAGAAACTTTTCTATTTATCAAAGCCTTTGATTAAAGACTCCTCATTCCCCCCTCCTCTTGCACCATTTCTCTTTCCTCACTTGGCAATGCCATGGAAAAAAGTGAGACTTCTTAAACTTTCCTTTATTTTTCCAAAGATCAGTCGTAGAGGAAAAATCTGTGGAAAATACAGCTGGAGTGTAACGTCCTGTGTTTGCAAGTCTCCTGACTCTTCCTCCTACACTTTTGGAAAGAGTAAAGTGAGAAAGCCCATTAAAATATGATCTCAGTAATCTGGACTGGCTGAAGCCTGTGTATACGAGGTCACTGGGTGTGTATATTTAGGCCTGAAAAGGAAAATTTAAGTTGAGTTAATCACCAAGTACGGAATGTGGCACTAGCAATACAGTGTTGCTTATATGAGCCCAGGGCAACACTTACTATTTTTAATGCTACAGCACATATGTAAAGTGTAGGATGTCTTGGAAAGGAATATTACATCTTGACTGGCCATAGACAGATGGATGTCTCTCTGGGAATAATGGGGAGAGAGTGATACTCATATATAAATCAACTATGTCATAGATACCCACTACTCTGCATTGTGTTACTCAGGCCATTAGAGAAAGGGGAGATCTTGCATGATGTAGAACTTCATACCCTTTGCTCTAATACATACATGTCATACTCTGGACCGCAGAGCCATCAAATTTGACCCACAAGTGGTTTCCACTTTGCATGATGTTTGGCCCATTCTGGACCACCAGGGAAACTGTATTGGACATGGAGCCCAAGACCATCAGGGAAGACATATGGGGGAGGAATCAGAAAAGCATGAAACAACAGGGTACCGTTTAGGGGAGGGAGGGGGGCCTATAGACACCAGGGAACTGTGTAGGGTGGAGTGGTGGGACACTAGACACCAGGGAACTGTATAGAGTAGGAAGGGGGCCGTAAGACACCAGGGAACTGTATCAGGGAGGAAGGAGGGCCTGAGACACCAGGGAACTTTATAAGAGGGGAGGTAGCCACTAGACATCGAGGTTGGCCTATGACTTGGTCCCAGTGTTCAATTTTGGCCCACGTACCACTCACAAAGGCGGGTGGCAGAGGGGCAACTGACCAGAAGAAGCAGATGAAGACAACAAACCCCAATCCACTCGGGGTAGTCCAGCCGAACCTGGGTGTGGTCGCTCTCCTTGGTAAAAGTGACAGATTATCGCTATGGTTTAAACCATGTGTAGTCTGTCTAGACCCCTCCAACAGAGTGTGTTGGGGGTACGCAAAGCAAAATTTGGGTAAAGAGGTTCCCCAGTGTGAATAAAATTGGATTAAAAACAAGATACAATAAAAAAAATAAGTTGGCTTACCTCAATGCTATTTGCAATTGGCACTGTTATCAGCCCGAGGAAGCAGGATTAGACCCGTGAAATGCGCTGCCTGTGCAAAATAAATATTTCTTTGTTTATACAAAGATCTCTTCATGGAGGTAAGCCACCTCATTTTTTTTCGATTTTATCTTGGTTTTTTTATCCAATTTTATTCACACTGGGGTGCCTCTCTACCCAAATTGTGGATCACACTGGGCTTTTAGATCTGGGGCAGAATAAGGTAATTTAAGGCCACAGTAACAATTGCCATACAAAATTTGTCTGGAAAGGTGGATTACTCACAACAGCTAGATTAACCATAAAGAGGATTACCATTTTTTTATTCTATGACTAGTGCATTCCTTAAATTGATACTTAAAGAGACACTGAAATCTAAAAAAAAACCGATCTATTTATTTAACAAAAGTGTTTAGTATGTTTGCCCTAACTAAACCGCCACATTCCCACCGCTGTAATCTATCTAAATCCCTCCTAACTCGCCCTCCCTCTCCCCTGCAAAATCCACGACTTTCTTGATCGTTGATTTTGCTGCCCTCTACTCTTCTGTGTGAGACAGAGCTATGAGCTGCAGCCCTGCCTCACACGCGTCTGTCAGTGGCGGATCTCCGCCTCTCCCACGCCCCTCTCAGTGAAGGAAGACTAAGAGGGGCAGTGGAGAGGCGGCGATCCAGGCTGACAGACGCGCTGAGAGGCAGAGCTGCGGCTCATAGCTCTGCCTCTCACGGAAGCGCTTAGGGGGAGGGCGGGCGTTAGGGGGGATTTAGATAGCGTACAGCGGCGGGATTGCGGTGGTTTAGTTAGGGGGATCATATTAAACATATTTGTTAAATAAAACGATTTTTTTTGAGACTTCAGAGTCTCTTTAACCACTTGAGGACCACAGTGGTAAACCCCCCTAAAGACCAGGCACATTTTTACTAAAATGGCCACTGCAGCTTTAAGGCCAAGCTGCAGTGCCGCACAACACATCACACAAGTGATTCCCCCCCCCCCCCTCTTTTCCCCCCACCAACAGACCTCTCTGTTGGTGGGGTCTGATCGCTCCCCAATTTGTTTATTTTTAAAAAAAAATAAATATCGATATCTTTTTTTGTCATTTTTTCCTATTTTTTTTTTTTCAAATCCCTCCATCCCCCCAGCCGGCCAATCATGGCGATCGGCTGTCATAGGCTTCTGCCTATAAGAGCCGATCGCTCTCTTGTCTCTGTGTCACACGGCTGTCCCCAGTACAGTGCTGCTGCTGATCGCAAGCGCTGTACATGTAAATAGACATGTCTTTACAGTCTCCCAAGCGGCGATTGCTGAAGGCGGGTAGGAGCTCCGCCCCTGAGCAGGAGATGCGCGCGCAGCCTGCGCGCGTTCTCCTGCAAAACAGAGCCCCAGGACTTAATGCCAATCGGCTTTAGGCGGAGATAAAAAAAAACAAAACACAAAATTTTTTGGCTATTTTTACTGTTTATCACAAAGCTTAGGTTATGTTGCTGTTACGACTTATGGTGAGGATACTTCATTCTGAATAATGCTACAGTGTGTATTTTTCACTATAAACTGAGAAAATAAATTATTTTTAATGGTATAAATACATTTTATTGGATTAGGGAAGATATATTCCTTTCACCGATTAGTGCTGCAGCAGATAGTGCCAGAGGTTTGCACAGGAGCAAGCCAAATTGTGCACATCTGTGCTTCAGCTACAAGAAGTATATCTATGTCCTCATGACTTAGATGAAGTCACAGAGGACATAGATATACTGTAGTTTTGGATAAAGTGGTTAAAGAGTAAATAGTCATACCCCTCTATCACTCAAAGGAGCTCACAATCTGCTGTATGAACTGTGCCTCATCCACACACAATAGTAAAAACGACACACGCGTACCTTACTTTCTTTCAGATTTTGAGAAAAAGGGAATGATTACAAACAGAGCAGTGGACAAAAATGATGTCTCCTTTTCTGATTTTAAGCCTTAAACACTTAATTTCAACCTTAATGAGGGTGAAGCCAAAGACTATAACAACTTACAGACCAAAATTGTGCCATGACTTGAGATTAACGTGTGTGTGTGTGTTAGGTGGGCTCATACATGGACATTCACTATGGATCAGTTCCCACGATTACAGATGTATGCCCTGGTCCACCTTGAAAAACAATGTAGCCCAAGGAATTCATTCCTGCCAAAGGCTTACAATTCAACGGACCAAGTCAATGGACTTCCCTCCTAGGAGATTCCACTATCCCTAGTAGAGGTGTTAGCGGGTAAGTAAGAAGAAGAAGAAGTGAATAATTGGGTTAAGCCTCCACCAAAGAATCCCACCATTCCATATTTAGATATTTATAAAGGAAAGTTTTGTAACTCTGCAGCTGAATAACTACTCCAAACCATTCTTAGGAAAATATTAAAATTAGGAACAGTGTCAAACAGCTCTCAGATTCTGAAAAGATGTTCCCAAGTTTGGTGGTGGACCACGATATTATTTATGAGATTGTGGAAATCTGTGGAGAGGTTGTGGAGCAACTGGTGATTCCCTACGGCTTTTGAGCTAGGCCTCTGGCTCCTTATCAGCACTGAAAAAAAACATAAAATAAATTCTGACATGTTTTTTTCTGGCCTGGTCTTAACCATATTGTACAAAACTTAGCCATACTTGCCCCAAGCACTGCTTCAGCACATGACTACAAGAGTTATTTTGTTCATTTGCCAATAATACATTTTCCATTTAACCAGACTCCCATAGACTTAGTGAGTCATCTGGTAAAGTTGACCAGAGATCATCTGTATATCCTCATAGTGCATACTATGTTACCTGGTATCCAAAGTCTGCCCCACTGAGAAACAGACTGGCCAAGACAATTGCCAACTGGTAAAGACTGTTTACTCATGTGGAAAGTGCCAAAGCCATAGCAAGGAATTCCATATTAAATAGCTGTAGACATCTGCCTACCATCCTCAGGGAGACAGGCTGGAAAATGGCTTAACTTTACACTGAAAATAATGTTAAAAAGGGTGATGAGATGGTTTTCAGCCTAGAAAGAGCAGAGCAGGTGAAGTATAATATTTGACAATTGAGTTGTTTGAGCAGTTGTAACACATTAACCTGGTTTAGCTATGGTACAAGAGAGAAACCTTGATGGTTTGCCTGAGAAAGGTAAAATTCGTGGTAATGTACCAGAATTCCAGATACTGTGTTATATGCCCAAAGACTGGAATTCTGAATTTTTTACAAAATAATTCTTCCGATCTGTATGCATGCAATCCAAAGTGATATAATTCCTGATTCTCAAGCTGTCATGAGGTTGAAACCTTATAGAGTCCCTGAAACCAAGAAATAGGTCATTGCAAATTAGGAAAATAATAAATGTTAGAGCTGAAGTTAATTTAAGAAATCACTCAGTGGAGTAGCCCTGTAGTCTTGATAATAAGGCTTATGAATCATTAAGGTGCTGTAATAATTTTCAAAAAGCTTGAAAAAGATACCAGTTTTGATGTGTAGTAAATACCTCATTTGAAAGAGTTGACTAAAAAGCTTGGTTCCACCATATAACAGAAGATAAATAAAAGTTGACCTATCACTTAAGGTCATGCTGAAGGAGGAACAAAAGGACGCAGAGGTGGGCAACTATGATTGCTGATTAGCACGAGAAAATGTATATAATAGTTGTGAAGTGGAGCTCATGTTAACTTACTTAAAGGAAAGATTCGAGGGAAAAAATGTCTACTTACCCGGGGCTTCCTCCAGCCCCTAGCAGCCGATATGTCCTTTGCCACAGTTCTGGTGTCCTGGGGTCCCCTCCGTTGCAGATGCTGACCTAGCCAGGTCAGCATCTACTGCGCTCCAGACCAAGTGAGGTTGATCATGAAGGACACGGCCGGCAGGCGCAGTAGATGCTGACCTGGTGAAGGTTGGCAAGGGACATATCGGCTGCCAGGGGCTGAAGGAAGCCCCGGGTAAGTAGAACTTTTTTTTCCCTTGGATCTTCCCTTTAATGATTCTGATTTTTTTTTTATACATTCAAAAACTATTTTTATTGGAAGATAGTGCCATCAGTGATGCTCGAATGTACCCAAATTCGATTCGAGTACATTCGAATTCGGGTCCGGGTCAAATTCGGCTTCGGCCGTGATCACGACCAGTAGAATTCGATTCTAATTCTAATTCGAGACGTGATCGGTAATTGAATTCGGATATTACCCCGAATTCGTGATCACGAATTCGGATGGCCTTAAAGTTAAAGCTATTTTTTTTTGCTTTTAAAGGCAAATCACAATTAAATAGGTGTAATTTAAAAAATGATGGAAAACTTTTTTTCTGCATTTCTTGTTTATTCGTCTTCACCTTCTTTTTCTTTCCATATTTTTCTTCACCATCTTTTTTTTCTGTTGTACCATCTTCTTTCTCATCATCACCATCATCTTCTTCTTCACTGGCACCTGGTTCTTCTTCTTCTTCTTCACCTGGTTCTTCTTCTTCTGGGTCATCCTCACTTGGTTTTTCATCTTCTTCTTCACTTGGTTCTTCTTCGTCTTCTTCTTCTTCATCATCATCATCTGGTTCTTCTACTTCTTCATCATCATCTGGTTCTTCTTCATCATCATCTGTTTTTTCTTCACCTGGTTCTTCTTCTTCACCTGGTTCTTCTTCTTCTTCTCCACCTGGTTCTTATTCTTCTTCTCTACCTGGTTCTTCTTCTTCTTTTTCTTCACCTGGTTCTTCTTCTTTTTCTTCTTCACCTGATTCTTCTTCTTTTTCTTCACCTGGGTCTTCTTCTTCTTCTTCACCTGGTTATTCTTATTCTTCTTCTTCACCTGGTTATTCTTATTCTTCTTCTTTACCTGGTTAATCTTCTTCTTCTTCTTCACCACCATTTTTTTTTGTGTGTTCATATTCTTCCTCTTGTACCCAACTTAATGTTTTTTCCCTTACAGAACTCAACTGTTGTAAAATTTGTTCTTCAACAGCATAGCTAAATTTGTAGCGTAATAATAGCTAGTGGCGCATGGCAGCAGCGCATATTTCTGAGGACCCTGGCAGCGGGAACACAGACAGCAGGAGGTTAAATACAGCAGCAGGAGGAGAAGTGACGTGTGGCAGGCAGTAGGCAGGGTAACGGGCCATGGTACCTAGCGTTGGTGCGATGGCTGTAATAATAAACACCATACAGCAGGAGGTTCCGGACAGCAGTTGTGAAGCCTACATTGTGTCCAATACACAACTGGGACAGCACAGTTTTCAACCCAGACACCTCAGAATTTTTTTTTTACAACAAATTGTAGCTATAGTAATGGCGTAATAGCTAGTGGTGCATGGCAGCAGCACATAACTCTGCGGACCCTGGCGGTGGGAACACAGACAGCAGGAGGTTAAATACAGCAGCAGGAGGAGGAGTGACGTGTGGCAGCAGGCAATGTAGTAGGCTGTGGCACTTAGCGTTGGTACCACGACTGTAATAATAAACACCATACAGCAGGAGGTTCCGGACAGCAGTCATGAAGCCCACATTGTGTCCAATACACAACTGGGACAGCACAGTTTTCAACCCAGACACCTCAGAATTTTTTTTTTATTCCATAAAATGTAGCTATTGTAGTGGAGTAATAGTTAGTGGCGCATGGCAGCAGTGCATAATTCTATGGACCCTGGCGGTGGGAACACAGACAGCAGGAGGTTAAATACAGCAGCAGCAGAAGGAGGAGGAGTGACGTATGGCAGCAGGCAATGTAGTAGGCCGTGGCACTTAGAGTTGGTACCACGGCTGTAATAATAAACACCAACCCTCTCACCACTGCTGCTGCGCTCCGATGTTCCCCCTCAACAGCAACATCCAGTACCTCCAACTCCTCCTCCTCCAACAACTCAAATTCCTGCAAAGAAGTGGACTACGCAGGTGTCTGCTGTTCCAGCTGCTTCAGGGCCTCCTCTCCCACATCCATCAAATCGCAAAGTGCCCTGTCCAGCAGACAAACAAAGGGCACCCACGGGCAGGGGGATGCCCGTTCCTCGCTCACCAGGTTGGTTCCCTGCAGAAAGGGAGCCAACACCAAGCAGACCTGCTGCATCTGCCCCCACTGTGCATTGGAGATGAGCTGGAGTTTGGTGGTGCCGGCGACAGTGGCATCAACAATGTAGCGGTGGATAGCCCTCCTCTGCTCAACAGCCGCTCCAACATAACCAGGGTGGAATTCTAGCGAGTTGGCACATCGATGACAAGGCGGTGTCGTGGCAGGCCCTCGCGCTGCTGAATGTCGGTCAGGTTTGCTGCGGTAGCGGCTGAGCGTCGGAAACTGTGAACAATTTTCCGAGCCACTTCCAACAGATCCTCCATCCCCTGGTAGGTGCGTAGGAACTTGTGCACCACCAGGTTCAGGACATGGGCCAAGCAGGGAATGTGGGTCAAGTTTCGCCTGCTGATGGCAGCCAGCAGGTTTGCCGCATTGTCGGACACCACCAATCCGACTCTGGGGGTCAGCCAAGTCTTCTCCTGCTCCCTCAGGTAGTGGAGCACGTTGGCTGCCATCAAACTTTTCTTCCCCAGGCTTCTCATCTCCAGCAGCGCTTGGCAGTGGTGGGCCTTAACGCTGCTGTTGATGCGGGGTCACTTGGCGGTGGGAGCTGCTGCTTTTCCCCTGACCCTGCGTGGTGGCACCACATAGTGGACAACTG